>NC_045431.1:25696136-26005454 GCF_902635505.1 Sarcophilus harrisii
TCCTTTTTTTCTATGTTTTTGGTACCACAGAAATGCTGCCATGAATATTTTTGGACAAAAAAGAACTTGAATTCAGTTTTTTACTTTCTTGTGGATATATTTGCAGTCATAATATCACTGAGCCAAAGGTGATGAATGATTTACTAATTTTTTAAAAATGACTCCAGATTATTTTCTGAAACTCTTGGACTAAATACAGACCCATTTTGTATTTGTGTTCTCTCCTCACAGGATCTCTAACATCATTACTCTTTTGTTATCTTTGTCACTGGGTACATTGTGAGGTAAAAGTTATTTTAATAGATTTTTACATCATAGGTTTCCCATTTTGGAGTTGATTAGTCCGTATTTTCATGATTTCATGGATAATATAGTACCTGGACATCCAGAGTGTGTTGCCTAAAAGTTTTCCATTGTAGATGTGAAAATATACCATTTTACACAGCTTCCTGTTGAACAGGACCATTGCCAAAGATGCCTAAGTTTTCCATTTCCATCCTGGGAAGTAAGGGTTAGTTAATTCACTTCAGAATACACATGGAAAGTTGAACTTTATGCTTTAAACAAAGTTATTATATGAAGTCATATTGTGTATGTAATATATATATACACATATCATGTGAATATCTATCTGTTTATCTATTTATTCATTAGCAGAATGAATAGACATTTAAAATTTATCCAATTTAACTCCTCAACTTACAAAGGAAACATAGAGTAGAAATACAAGATATTCTTTCCTTTATAAAGTATTCATAACAAAATTTCTTTAAATAGCATGCTCCCCTGATATATGTTTTTTTTAATGATCCAATTTTCAAAAAATTGTTTGAACAGAACCTTATAGAAACTTACCTCTGTGGCTAAGTCAAAACTAGATTGTGTGTGTGCTGTAGATGCTTTATGTATTCAGTGAAAGCCATCCCACTGAGAAACAACATTTCATTTACAGGGATGATCTTTCAGGAGCATTAACAAGTTAAGACAAGAAGTTCAGTACACACAGTAACATAGATAATTAACACCTACACACAAGTCTGAGATTCTATTGTAAGAGTGTTTTTAAGATAGCATTGTGTGAAGAGACAGAAGAATTTCAAAATGATGGCTGCTCACTTTTGCTGAGGAAATTAGATGGTAGATAATTATGAATCATTATTTGGCCATCTCATAGATGTTCTTCAAAGGTTATAGGAAGTAGGAAAGTCAGAACTTACACTTGGATCTTCTGAATTAATCCAATATTCTTTTTCCATTGCTCTTTACATGATCCTTCATCTTTCCCCCCTTCTTTTTCCCTCCTCCTCTCTCTCTCTCTCTCTCTCTCTCTCTCTCTCTCTCTCTCTTTCTTTCTCTCTCTCTCCATCTCTTTCTGTCTCTCTGTGTGTCTCTCCATCCCTGTCCCTCTGTGTTCTCTGTGCCTCCTTCCCCTCTCCCCTCCCAAAAATCCTGATTTACTTGCTGGTCCCCATGAAATCCATATTCTATTTCCATGCTTTTGCATAACCTCTTCTTCTTGACAATTATGCAGTCCCTGCTCACTTCTGCTTTAGAATTCCTAGATTTCTTGAAGAACCAATTCAAGAGCTATGTGAGAACTTTTCTGATCTCCCTAGTTGTAAACTCCCCAGATTTATTTTCTATAAGATTTATATTTTAGGAGACAACTACAGGGCACAGTGGATTAAACATTGGATCTGGGAATCAGGAAGATTTGAGGTTAAACTGGCTTTAGACATTTAGTAGTTCTGTGATCCTGAGCAAATAACCTAATCTCATTTGTAAAATAGGAATAATAATGTAATCCAAGTATTTTTAAAGAATAAAATGATTATATTTGTAAAAATCACTTTGTAAACATTAACATGATTAAAAATCTTGTTACTATTGTTATTTATTATGATCACTGTGTGCCTATTAATTACTTAATGAAATCAAACTTTTAATTTAATTAAAATTTAAGTTGCTTGATAGTGGAGACTACTTAGTTGTTTTGCCATATTCCCAACGATTTGCACACAATAGGGTCATAACAAATACTGAATGATTGAATAGTTGAATGATATTCAAACTCAGAATATTTCTAGAACTCATTCAAATGATAGATGTATTTCTTGTAATTAGACAAGGATTGATGCCAAAAAAAAAAAACCTTAATGCTGCTGTCACTGACCATGACACTTTGAAATATTCCACTTGAAAAAATGTCCCCTTGATTCTTATTAAAATTGGTTCACAAAGTGGTCGTGAACAAACAGCTTTGAGAAAGAATAATATAAGGCAGACAATATATCAAAGCAGAACAATCAAGGTAGTAAGTACCCAACTTTCATATTTTTGAGAAAAGAACTTGAGGTTCAAGGAGTACACAAACATACATACAGATGCTTATAAATATATATAAAATCACACACAAAACAAATTCATCCCTTTTTTTAATAAGATTAGTAAAATTCCTATACTGTGCTACAGAAGTTTTTCCCTTTCATTCTATTTTATTTTTTTGTCTGTTTTAGAATTTTCATGGTATCTGGTGACTTCAGTCTCTCTTACAGTCAGTCACCCAGGGCCTCTCATCAGGATACCAAGACAAATCACCTTGAATTATGGATTGAATTATACAAACATGGAATTATACAAAGCATCTAGCACTCTCCCACTCTTGTTAAAATTAACTTTTCTGGGGGGCCTGGTTTTTTCAAGAGTCTGATCTCTGCTTGGTCACAGTGAGTTGGGAACAGATTGATTTAGTTACATGATTTTTGATTGGTAGCAGGAACATATATTAACACAGCTCTCTATAAAGCATTTCACATGTATGTCTTTATTTGATTTTCACAACTTCATGAGAAAACTGAAGATCATAAAGATAAGACTTCCAATACAAGGCTCTTTCTATTGTGCAACCCTACAGTTTCCAGAGTGACTTGACATGCTTCTCCTTAAAGGCAGGGGGACACTACATGACCTCTTTAGAATCCCTTTTCACTCTGCGATGCTTCTATGAAGTGTCATTTGATACCCTCTTCCTAGACAACAAGTCAAATATTTATAAAAGAGTGTCTCGTGTAATGATCTTATTTCATTTTATATTTAACTCAAGCAGTTGGTTTGAAAAGGCCTAAAGGTTCTATTCAAAATTTTATGAAAGCCTGAGACCTACATGTTTGTTAATTGGTTGGACTTTCACCATCAAGGAAGCAAGAAATGCTTGACATAATGTATAACATTTTGTTTCTGTACTCTCTGGGGATTCTCAAGGGCTTCATTAGCAGATGGTTCCTGAAAGCAGGCATCCTAGATTCTGGACTGGTGAATATCATTGCCCTTAATTATTCAATAACTAGTTTGTACAGGTCAGTCTTAAGGCCTGAATATTACACTCACAAAGGCATGGATAATAAATTACCACATGTCAAATTATGTTTGCTTCCTCTTCAATTAAATGCTAAGATTTTTTCATCTGAACCCATGAAAATCTTTGAGCAGTACTTACCATGGCCAGTGATGTAGTCTTGTTCAACACAGTTCTATAAACCAGATGATTTTGCTTGTACCTTGGGGACACAATCTGCATTTTTGTCATTATAACTGAAAATACTTAACTTAATTATGCATGGAAGAATCCCACCAGAAATCTCCTCCAGCCATCACTTCTGCTCAGACCAAGATCACAACACAACGCCCCCCTCGATCCTCTCCAAAATGTAATACTTGCTCTCCTTAATCCATCTGAAGGTTCAGATAGCTGGCCCCATCTCAGGGCTGGGGGAGCTTACCATTAAGTCAATCTGACAGTGACATTAGTAAGGAGGTTTCCTCCAGCGCCACCGGTTCCCACGCCCAAGCCTTATGTTCAGTTCCCAGTATCTGAACTCTCTGTTCTGCAGAGCCTACATTAACCATTTTGGGGCCCTGCGTAAGCAGTTCTCGGGTTCTTTTTTTCGCCCTGTGGCCCCTTGTGGAGGAAACTCTCTCAGCATTTCCTGGGCTCTGGGCACTGAACTGGAACTAAAAGTTTTAGCTTGGTAGGAACCACCTATCTCTATCCACGTAGTTCCATTGAGCGGAATCTGGGGCCATCAGCAACAATCTGGAATCAATCTCAGCCCTTGCCAGCTCTTTCTGCTCTATCACAATGTCTTATAAACATTTAAAAAAGTTTCACTGGGAAAACAGAATATTCCAGGCTTAAATATGAAACAAAAGTTGGGTAAAAATCTGAAATACATATACTTCCTTCCGTTTGACTTATTCCTTCATTTCTATTGAACCAAGCCAGATCCACTATTATAAGACTGGACCTAGGTTCTAAGATTGTGGCCTACATGCATAAATCTTATTTCCTTGACCTTGAAAGTATCTGTTAAGTAACATAACTATTTTTTTTTTGGTTTACTAAATAATTATAGAAACTTTCAAAATTATAATTGAAAAAACTGTCAACACACACAGCCTTAATGTGCATGGAGAAGTCATGCCCAATTACCTGTCTTGGTATCCTAGGAGGGTTTACAAATTGAAGAAGAATAAATTGACTACTTTGAAGAAGTAAGCTGATAATGCTTTCATTGCCTAGAATTCCCTCTCAAATAAGAGACAATAAGAGTTTGCTAGACTTGAAATCAGGAAGACTGGCCATCAGCTCCTGCCTTTGTGATGGTATGTGTTTAGGTAAGTTACAATTTCTTTGTGTCTTAGTTTTCTCACCTGAAAAATGGGGATAATAATACCTCCAGTGCCTACTTGATGAACTGGTTATGAAGTTTTGATAAGATAGCATATATTATTTGAAACTTTGAAGAGATAGATAAGCAATTTTACACTATCTGTATTGTATTGTATTATATTGTATACAAAGTATATAATAGCATTCAAAATATTGTATACAGATTATTGTATACAAAGCCTTATGGCATTATTACTTTGTCCACTTGACTTTTTTAGCATATGAGCATTGGAAGAAAAATCTCCTTAACATAAATCCTGAAAGGGTCATGGAAAATTAAACTCAATATGCTAATGGTACTAAGTAGTATAAGAAATTGGATGATTTATTATTTTAAAAGCTTCTTTAACCTAGCTTTTATATTCCAAAATCTTTCATTAGAAACTAAAAGCTTCTTTTGTGAATTCAGCAGTGGTCTGTTTTTCTCTTGGATTGTGAGCTGCAATTTCAATAACCAACAGATGATCCTTTTTCTTCTCTGCCTACTTAGAATTCTTACAACCCTGCCCCTAGGAACTTGTACATGAATAGAAGCAATATAATATATACACGCATGTGGCCAAAGGTACAATTTGAGAGTATGCTCAGAAAGATGGAAGCAAAGGACTGCAAGGTAAACAAGAAGTCTTGGAGACTGACCAGATGAGTAAGATGAGGGATGATAAAAAATGACAATAGAAATGACTCATATGGCATTTTATGTTTGTTGAGCACTTTAGAAATATATTTAATTTTATTTTCATTATAATCACAGGAATCAGGTACTATCATTATCTCCATTTTATAAATGAGGAGACTTAGAAAGACAAAAGTAAATTGAGTTGCCCAAGATTAAGATATCAACTAAGTGTTTGAGGACAAATTTTTAATCAGTTTTTTCTGATGATTGACCCAGTGCTCTATCTGCAGCATTCCCTAGTTGCCGTAAATAAAATAGTTTAAAACGATATCCCAAGAATTCAGAATTGAGAAACTGAACAGAGGATGATGCTTTTGACAGAAACTGACATCTAAAGTAGGGACATATTTCTGGGAAGAGACAATGAGCTCAGTCTTGTACTTTTGAGTTTGAGATGCTACCTGGATATGCAGGGTGACTTCAATAGTTGGTGATTCAAGCAAAAATTCTGTTCTTAGAACTGGAGCAATCTATTTGGGAGCTATCTGCCTAGAGGTGACAGAAGTGGGAATAAAATAGGTTACCAAGGCAGAAAAAAATTAGGGAAAAGAGGGCTGGAGGAAGAATCTTGGGAAATAACAAGACATGGGATTTGGAAAGAGAAAGCAAGAAAAGAGAATAAACAGAACAGAAATAGTTAAAGATGTCAAGAAAAACTTTGAGAACTATTTTTTGAAAATGAGTGATATCTTCAGAAACCAAGAGAGGAAAGACTATTTGAAGAGAAATGGTATCATACAAAATGAGCATAGGAGGAAAGAAGGACGAAGATAGAGGAATCACATCTTTGGATTTTCTTACAAGGGAAAAAATTAATGCCTTCTGAGAGCAGTTCCCGGTAGCATAAAAAGTATAAGACAGAGCATGTTTGTAATCAGATGGAAAGGAGCCAATGGAATGGAAGCCCCTTGTATGTTTGCTTAGCATTTCCTTTTTCTCTCTAGGAGCAAATATGTCAGTCACCATTATTCATCTTTAGCATTGTCCCAGCGTTTTTCATGCTTGTCATAAATCTGAATTCTGAAAAGTTAAAGATAAATAAGAGAGCATAATTATTAGAACAAGAGCCTGAATAAGGAAGGATGGGACATACTCAAAATAAAGATGGATGCATTGTTATTTTCAAATTTTGTTTAATTTTAACATGAATTAAAAAATGAGTTTTGAATTCTCTCCCTCCAAATCTTCTATGACCCATGGTGAAGGCAAAAATTATATAAGTGAAATCACATAAACCATATTTCCATTTTAGCCACATTACAAAAAAAGGAAGAAAAATAAAGTGAAAATTTATGCTTCAATCTGCATTCAGACTCCATCAGTTCTTTCTCTGGAGGTGGAGAGCATTTGTTATCATGGGTCTTTTGGAATTGTCTTGGATCACGGTGTTGATCAGAATAGCTAAGTCATTCACAGTGGATCATCTGAGTACTGCTGTTACTGTGTACAATGTTCTCTTGGTTCTGTTCAATTCATATTAAAACAGTTCATTTAAGTGTTACCTTGTATTTATGAAAGCATGTTGCTCATAATATAACACAATAATATTCCATCACAACTTGTTTAGTCATTCCTCAATTGATGGGCATCCCCTCAATTTCCAATTTTTTACCACCACAAAAAGAGCTGCAATAAATGCTTTTGGACAGATAGGTTCTTTTTCTTTTTCTTTTTATCTCTTTAGGATACAGACCTAAGTATGATGTTGCTTGATCAAAGGATATTCGCGGTCTTATGGCCCTAGTTCCAAACTGCTCTCCAGAATCACTGGATCAGTTCACAACTCCACCAACATCCCATTAGTGTCCCAATTTTTCTACATACCTTCCAACATTTGTCATTTGACTTTTCTGTCATATTAATCAATCAAATAGGTGTGAGGCATTTGCATTTCTGTAATCACTAGTGGTTTAGAGCATTTTCCAAAGCATTACTGATAGCTTTGTTTTCTTTTTTTCTAAAAAAAGTCTTTTTAAATCACTTGATCATTTGTCAATTGATGAGTGACTTTTTGACTCAATTCTCTATATATTTGAGAAATGATATCTTCATCAAAAAAAAATTGTTGTGATTTGCCTTTCCACCCCAATTTCTTGTTTTCTTTCTAATTTGACTTCATTTGTTTAGTTTGTACAAACCCCTTTAGTTTAATGTAATCAAAATTATGAAGTCAATGAGGTGATTTAGTGGATCATATACTTCACTTGGAGTTAGGAAAACATAAGTTCAAATCTGACCTCAAACACTCACTGGCTCTATGACTCTGAACAGGTCATTTAACCTCTGTATGTCTTTATCTACTAATGAAGGAAATGTCAGACTACTCCAGTATTTTTGCCAAGACAGGCCCATATGGGCTCATGAAGAGTAAGACATGACTGAATGATTAAACAGCAATAAAATTCTCAAATTATCCATTTTATATCCTACAATTTCCTCTATCTCTTGTTTGGTCATCTTAGCTTATCCAATGGATTTGATAGAAAAATTTTTCCATGCTTCCCAAATTTGCTTATGACGTTACTTAATTGTGCTTCCTTTAATTATGTTCAAGACTCTGAGGTTCCTAAAGCTTTATTTCTTGCCCAAATTGAAATACACTACCTTTTTCTTGAAAGAAAAAAAAAGTTTTCATTGACTTTTTTTTGCAAGGCAGTTCATTTCATTATATGGAAAATTTGCATGATAAGCCAGGTTTTGATTAAAAGAATCATCTATGGATCATGGCAGGCCTATTTAGAAATAACTTCCTGACAGATTGAAGAGAGATGAAGAGAGATGACTAGAAGCAAATGTGACATTAAACAATTTTCTTGAGGGGATTCTTGGGTTTATCAGTCACGCCTGAGGGGGACGTCTTCATAAAAAATGTCCAACCTTGAGGTGAACATTGCAATAAAAGAGTTACAGGGCACTTGTTCTACAACCAAATGAACCATGCTAACATGTTTGACAGCTCATCTCCTGAGAAAAAGGCAAACAATGCCAGAAGGAATGATCGATAGAAGCCTGGGTTTTCTTGCTTAATTAACTTTGACTGGGATGCTCTCCCTTCCTTACCTCTCTATTTCCCTCTCTACTACTGGGAATTTCTAGATCCATTTAAGATAAAAATGTATGTGTCATCTCTAAAATAAGACCCGTTCTAATCTTTCCCACCCCCTCCCCAAATGCTAACACTGGACTTCCCCATTAATCGCTTTGTATATTATTATTTGCATGTATATTTCTTGTTTTCCTCCAATAGAACTTAAGGTCTTTGAAGACAGATACCATTCTCATTCTTGTTTTGGTCTTTCTGGCACCTAATAATGTACCTCGTGCAAAGTCAGTGGTTAGTAAGGTTCCGCTGCACCCCTGGGTAAAGCAAAAATAAGGAAAAGAATGAATTTAAAGAGTTAACTTATTCTTGACCAGGTTTCTGAATAATATATTAGGATAGGAAGGAAGAAATGATCATCTCTACCATGGACCAAGTCTTTTTATAAGGAAGAGTACTCATTCTGTAGCTTTCTATAAATCAACAGCAAAAATTAATCTCTAGGAATATCTTTCATGATGATATTGCTTATCAGTCTTGAAGAAAACCCCCTTTGGCAGTCAAAATTGGTGAACAATAATGTACAATTTCAGAATGTGTGTGGAATATTCCACTCTGCATGACATTATAAAAGAACTATTCATTATTACCCTAGAAAGAAAAGATCTCTAATAATCAGGATCGTTTAGACTTTAAAAAGGAAAGCTTTCTTTGTTCAACTCATACATTTCTTAAAAACACACACACACACACATATACACTAACCTTTTAGATTATATTACTTCTCCCTGCTCAAAAACTGTTATTAGAAAGAAAAAACCTAGATGTCTCAACTTGGCATGGAACTCTTATGATAGTCTAGTGTATTATCTTGTACTTTTCCACCAGAACAGTCTTCATTCTAGCCAGATTGAGTCTTCTGTATCACACACAGATTCCCAGTACACAATGGACCTGGAATATCCCCATCAAATCCCCTCAACCTATTCAAATTTTACCCATTTTTCAAAGAACAGTTTGCTTCTATCCAGGTCTTTTCTTTCAGGGGCTGTAGGATTATACTTTTTATTTGGCTAAATGCACTGTTTTGTACGGTTACTGAAAACAATTTTAGACTTTTTCAATTAAATCATCTGTTGAACAAAAGTGTAGTGGTGATTCATACTTTTGCTCATTCATTAAAGATGAATGCATTTTTATAGCAGATTAGGACACTGATTTACCTCTAACCTAGAAGTTCATTTTGTCTGCTGAACTTGATCTTTCCCCTCTTCTTAGCCCGCTTCTTAAGTTACTGTCACTTCTCAGCAGAATTATCCAGGAAAGCAGAGCCAGCCAGTACAGGTCTGAAAAGGTTCTGAATCATCTCTACTTTGTAGTTACTGATTTGGAACGTTCAAGTTATTGCAGGACAATTCCCTGAAATAAACAGTATCCCCAGAGCCAGTGACACCAGAGATAACCCTAGCTTGTCATTGGATTGGGAAGAATACCTTATATCTAGATGCAATTGTGCCTAGAATTAGTTCAGATCCAAACTTACCTTATGGGGTGAGTCTCTTGCAGGTTTTTCTAGTGATTCATTCATCCTTTTAAGTGAAGGTCTGATATTTCTCATTTCTCATTCTTAGTACAGTCCCAACAGTTTTTATCCCTGCTCTGAAGGTTGTCAAGCCAGCTGGGTCACAAATTTACTTTGTGCTAAGTAAATCTAGAGAAGATTTTTAAAATATAAATTATCTAGTAATAAAGTTTTTAAAAAACACAATGTTTCTCAAACTCTATCTCCAAATAGATTTCTTGTGTTGCAGATGATACTTCTTTCTTTGGGAGTCTACAAAAACTGATAATGAATTCTTTCTAATCCCATTTTTTTGATGTATATAATATTCACTTTCAAAAATGGACAAAAAAGAGAAACTTCTGAAAAATTTTCATCTCTGTTTATAGAGAGGAAAATAGGATCCCTTTCATATTCAGTGATCTGCTATAATTTTACCTTTTGTGATATGCAAAAACTTGATCTATTATTTCACAAGCTCTTTATGTATTTTACCAGAAAGAAAAGCAGGAATTTTTAGAATTTCTCCATAAAAAGGATACTGAAGAATATAACTTAAGTTTTCACAAGCAATAAATCAAAGAAACCATCCTGAGGTGCAAAATCTAACCTTTGCCTGAACACCTTTAGGGACAAGAGGCTCAATACATCCTGACACAGCTCATTCCATTTTCTGACAGGTTTAATTGTCAGGAAGTTCTTTTGTAAACTGTAATAAAAAATGCCTCCCTGTGACTTTCCTATGTTAATCTCACTTTTGTTTCCTGTGACCAAGTACAAGGTTTTTTTTTTTTTTTTATTCCATATAAATCCTTTAAATATTTGAAGACAATGAACATGTCCCTCCACATCCTCCTTTGTTCAAGCTAAGCATCCCAATTCTTTTAACAATTTTTTATATGACATCATTTTGAATAATCTTTCTTTTATTCATAAAACCTTTTACTGGACATAATAAACAGACAGCCTATGAATGCTATTCTGAACATTTAGACCCAACACATGAAAAAAATCCTCCCAAAGTGTTCTGATCAGTATAGTGGGACTACTTACTGTCTTTCTAGTCCTAGAAACTACTATAATCAAACAAAAGTAGCCTAGGATTGAGTTAATCCTTTGGACAACTGTATTATCACACTGCTGACTCATTCTGTCCTTGCAACTAGAGCTGTCACCTCCAAAATCTTTTTTCAAACAAACTAGTCTTAAGTCATGTGGCTTCTATAGGATATATGTACAAATGATTTTTAAGTTCATTGTTAGATAGCTTGGGATCTTGCACATGCAGCCTTACTATAATGTCATACATATTTCAAGCTCTCGGTGCTATGTACTCCAAAATTTTCTCTTACATCAAAGACCATGTCCTAAGAACATGTCATTCAGATGATCGAGGCCAGTTCCAGAGATCTTGTAATGAAGAGAGTCATCTATACCCAGACAGAGGAATATGGGGACTGAGTGGGGACCACAACACAGAATTTCATATTTTTTTTTGTTTGCTTGCATTTTGTTTTTTCTCATTTTTTTTACTTTTTTGATATGATTTTTCTTGTGCAGAAAGAAAATTGTATAATTATGTATACAGATATTGGATTTAACATATATTTTTAACATGTTTAACATATATTGGATTACTTGCCATCTGGCTGAGGAGGTGGAGGAGAAAAGAGGGAAAAATTTGGAGCACAAAATTTTGCAAGGATCAATGTTGAAAAATTATCCATGCGTATGTTTTGAAAATAGAAAGCTGCAATAAAAAAAGAACATGTCATTCAGATGGCTGTTCACTACAGAATCTAATCAGATTCTCAGCCTTGGAAGCACTCTACAAGGAATGAGGAAGTGGAAGTATTAAGACTCAATACACATCAAATCCCTTACCTCATACATTAACATTTACACCATGTTTCTGAGGATCCAATGGGACTGCCAATGCCAACCTTGTACTCATTGCTTTGCTTTCCTCAACCCACCAAGGCCCCAAGCTCCTGCATACTCAATCCCATATGTCAATTCTCATAAATTCTCTTCCTTTCTGACCACGCTTGAACTTAAATGAACTGCTGAAGCTTCTAGCTCCTAGACACTCCTGCTCTCCAACTTCATCCCTCAATTTCTTACCTCTTTTCCATAACTCAGTATCAAGTCCACTCTTATTTACAAAATTTGTCTTCTCTCCTTTTAAAAATGATAAATTAGCCCCTCCAGTTTGGAGACATCTCTCTGATTTCCTAAAATCCTGGTCCCTAAAAGATCAGAGAAACTAATTAAAAATAACATTTATGAGTAGTTTCAGGATTCTGGGAGGAGAAAGTTCAAATATAAACCAGTAATTTAATATCTATGGGGCTGTGGCAACTCGGTATACTGCTGTGTGCCCATTTCCTCATCTATAAATATGATGGTTTGGAGTAAATTATTTCAAATGCTCCTTTCACTTCCCATTATTATTTGTCTAGCTCAGAAAACAAATTCATTTAGCATCATTGTTTTTTTTTTCTTTCTGCTCATCCATCTTTGGTTACATTCCCTCTTAATCAAGTTAAATTTGACCTTTGTCTTCTAAAGATCATTTTTCCTGCTAGAGAAGCTGGAAGCAAAATCACAGCTGCATGTTTCTGCTTTCTCCATTGTCCTGGCAAGTTCAAGTAGAATATCATTACCTCTTTCTTCTTTATGTATGACTGACTATGTCTTTTAAAAATCATTCTGTTGTTCTTCACATTTTTTACCCTTTCTGGGTCATCTTAGGCTTTAGCATTTCTGACAAATGCAAACAAAGGCAACACAGCTCACAACAGCACCTGAAAGCCCTTCTCCTCAAAGGAGAGACAGATGCAGATGTAAGCATCTTTAGAGTATTAGGAATAAAGAAATCATCTCACCCCCTCCTACCCCTGCTGGTGACACTCAAGACTTAAGAGATGACAAAAACCTGTCTCTTTCCCCCAAGACTTGTTTTAAGTAACTATAATTTTAGGATTACATCAGATGTTTACTTAATCAATTGTGTACAAATGAACTTCATTAAGGTGAAAAACATTTTTCTTCTCAACAGTTGCCACAGATAAATTCAGGTGTCAACCTAAGCTCACAAAGAATGAAGCTGTTGCGATGTATCACTTCCAACAATTTTGTGCTCAAATAATAATTCCATCTTCAGGACATCCATTTGTTTCTATCCACTTGCTTCCATGGTGGTTTTACCTATTTGTTTTTCATAAATGACACTGAATTCCAATTCAGCCAATGAATTTAGAGTTTTGAGAAGCAGCTTGGTATAGGGAGCAGACATCATTCTATGAGTCAGAGACTTAGTTTGGATAGAATAGTTTAGATAGCCATGGAATTGAGGGAATCATTTACCTTCTCTGAACCTCACTTTCCCGAGCTTTAAAAACAGCATAATAACACTTGTTTTCCCTGCTTCCGACTTATCAAAGAAAAGTATTTCATCAGCTATATAAATACAAGTGATTATGAATATTTGAAGGCTCACTAAAGGTATATACATGCATCGATTGGAAGACAGCTGGACACAAGACTCCCTGGATAGGATGTAATTTACACTTCTAAAGATTCTCTCCAAGAGAGTCTTCCTGGCTCTTCTGTAATTTCAGCAGAAATCAAGAAATATCCCTAACCACCAGAGATGAGGAAAAGCACTAGTTCTTTTTGGATAGCCTGATACACATTTCCTCTGTGTCAAAGGAATAGCTAGGAAATCTACAATATCAAGAAGCACATCTACTATTAGCTTTAAATGGAGTCATGCCATTGTCTCAGCTCACAAGGAGCCCATTTTCACCCCAACTCATGACTGTTTACAAACATATCCCCTGTTTCAGAGAAACTACACAATGTTCCTGCATCCATGATTTTATGAATTTAGTAACTATCCCCCCTGCCAGCCCTGGGGTGCAAATGGCACTCCTTGATATCTTATTTGACTTTTGCCCATGTGCTCCTAGAAATCCTCCATATGGAGGATTCCTTCTGCCCCATCTCTTCAAATTGTGCCTTTAGAAATAGAATTCGTAGGGTTTTCCAGTTATTCCTGTCTATTAATACACAACTGGATTGTCTCTTTTTATGGCAATACATCTCTCTAATCACCATTTTTAAAACAATTTCTGTGATTTTTCTCATAAGTAATATACAGCAACATGCTATTACTCATCAGGTACCTCTCCATTTTTTCATTTAGAGTACCCCATGATTTTAATTTTTCAGAGACTTTAACATCCCATGACTCATAGCCATATATCAGGAGTATACTGATGTTTTTAAAATAGGCCTTTATCAGGGGCAGCCAGGTGGTGCAGTAGATAGAGCACCAGCCCTGAAGTCAGGAGGACCCGAGTTCAAATTTGGTTTTGGACACTTAACACTTCCTAGCTGTGTGACCCTGGAAAAGTTACTTAACCCCAACTGCCTCAGCAAAAAATAGGCTGTTATTAATCTGAAACCACGTTCCCGAAAATTGTTAAAATATATATCTATACTCTTTGATCTAGTGATACTATAATAAGTAGTATTACTACTAGTATTAAACTAACCTAAAGAAGTCAAAGGAAAAGAAAAAGGGTTGCTTGTGAACAAACATATTTATAACAGTTCTTTCATAGTGGCAAAAATGGAAACTAAGGGGATATCCATCAACAATGGCCAATAAATTATGGTATATGAATGTAATTGAATAATATTGTGTTATAATAAATAGTAAAAAGGATGGTTTCAGGGAAACCTGGAAAGACATGCATGAAATGATACAGAGTAAAGTGAGCAAAACTAGGAAAGCTATCTGTATAAAAACAATATATAAAAGACAAAGTACTTAGGAAAGCCTTAACGATTCTTATTCAATGTAATTGAATTGCTAACCACAATTCCAGAGGACCCGGGATGAATGGCATCAAAGGATAAAATGGCACAGCAAAGCCAGAAGTAGATTTGTAAATCATAGGACCCGAGTTTAAATCTGATGTCTTTTAATTACTATATGACTTTTGAGTAGTCATTCACTAAGTTGACTAGATCCTTTCTCCTCCTTTGTAAGATGAGAAGAGGATGACATCCATAAGTTCACCTCAGCTCTAAATTTAGTCATATGAACAAAGTACATCTATCCATACTTTCTCTTTCTTCATAATTTTCCTCCTTTCTTTTTGCCTTCTCACCTTCTACATTCCTATCGATTTTTAATTACTTTCTATAATTAAAAAACAATTTTAAATTTAAAGAATTTCTCTTCTCTTTCTTTGCAGCAATTCTGCAACTGCTTTCTTAGAGCATTGTGTGACCCCAAAGATGGTCCAATAATTGCTAATATTTGCCCAGAGGCAAGTCTTGATTGGTACCAAGGCCTGTAAAAGTTACATGTTTCCTCATTTAAGGAGTTTTTGGTCTACTCAAAAGATATACACAAAGTTATGAATAAATCTATAATTTATATCAAATACCACATCTACATGAATTTAGTGAATTTAGTTTTCTATTCACATTAGATTCAGTGAAGGCTTTTAGTACATATTTTGAAATTATTTACCAAGAAATGTATACTGTAGATGATTTAAAAAACCTGCTTCAAAGCTAATAATTTATTACCATCACGATAGGGAAAGAAAACACAATACAATTTTGCTAAACATGAAACCAAAAGGATCTCCTCACTTTAAAACTATTTTATATGAATGTTTCCCAACTATTTTTAATGTAGAAATATAAACAAAATACTATAATACTCCAGTGGATCTGGGATGTCATAGATGTAGATGTTTTCTTCAGTATCAAAGAATATAAATGATCTAGGCTTGCCCATTCCTTGTGTCTTGTTCACGTCTTTCTTTTAAACCTATCACAAAGCATCAGCTCAACCTGATGGGAGCCTTTCTTCCATTAACTTAATACTAGGTGGATGTGAATGGGACATACAGGTTAGATAGAACATATTCCTTGTTCTCACTTTGCAACCAGTGCATCTTTTTCTGTGGTCAATAAAACCCATCAAAAATATAAGAATACATATATCACACAATCATTGATGGTTACCACTGTAGACTGACCCTTCCAGCAAACTCACCCTGCCAGCCATCATAGCCCATGCCTCTGAGATCTCTCTGTTATGTATAGGGCTTATTCCTTAATGAAACAGAGAAATACCATGGCAATTCTTTGGATTTTCTAAGGGAGAGGAAAGAGAATCAAGATTAATCAAAGCCATATGATTAAAGAGACATAGATTGAAGATGATTGAAGGAGAGGACAAATGGGATTTTATAACAGAAGTACCTTTTCAAAGTTAACTGTAGCTATTGTGAATGCTACAATTATCCACTTAGTGTCTCTCTGGAAGGGAAATTTCAATTATATTTTCACTCACTTATTTAGGTTATAATTGTTATGCCAAGGGTTGGAGCTCAAAATGTCCTAGTCTTAAAAGCTCATACAATATTTACCTATAGTTATCCCTGGAGGATGGTTCTGTCTAAACTACTACATTCATCTTTATAATGGCATTTCTGAATTGTCACCTGTGTTAGGGTGAGAGCTTCTGAATAAGACTCTGGAGTCTATCTAAATACCACAAATCCCATACCATATACCAGCTGAATAGCTGTTAAGTCTTGTGAAGGATTTATCTGTTTCATTGTGCTTGTACTTTAGCAATGTACTTTTAATAACAAAATGCTCTTTTATAATTGATGTAATTATACACACACACACACACATACACACACAAACACACACACACACAAACACACACACACACACACACACACACACACACACACAGTCTTTCCTGCTCCTGAACAAGATTACAAAACTTAATGTGAACTTTTTGAGTTCTGTATTAGGAAGGGTTTGATATATTTGGAGAGGCAAGTATAGAGAGAGTAGCTTAAATAATGCAAATTCAAATAAGTAAAGTTTTAGTGCAGAAGAATACTCACAGTTGTTCAGGGGGAGTTGAGCAAAGCCTTGTATGCTATTGTGTCAGGGCACAACAGGAGCTAAAACTAAACTACCCACCCTGGATAATTTTTTGCTTATCCTTATAAGTCATTTATCTGGGCCTCCAGCTGGCCAAGCTGGACATGAGTAAAAAATGATGACTTCCTGGCTACCAGTGATTACTTTTGTCCACCTGATGCTTTTTTGTGCCAAATTATGGGGCAGTCCCTGGTGGACATTAAGTGCTGTGACTACCCAAACATCCCCATGTTTTTAAGGTAGTTATTAGAAGTAATGTTGATTTTATTCATCCTTTGTTCTTGAAGAGAATGTTCACTTACTAACATCATGAATGTAATATCCGAATTCGCAAGTCAAGTCAAGAGTTAATATTAATGGGCCACGCCAGAGTTCCTGTAAGTAGACATTTAAACTAAGAAACCATTTTTTCCTCAATGTTTTTATGACTTGCCAGAAGTTAAGACCTCAGAGAAATGGGGGAAGTCTCATTAGGAAGCTTCAGACAAGCAGCAAACAATTGGGTCTATAAGTTTTTATCTCATTCTTACTCAATTCTCCTCCAGGGACTGCCCAGAATTCTGTGTTTCTTGCCGATATGGCCACAGTCCTACAAGATCAGTGATGCTCACATGATAATACCTCAGGAAAAATACTGTCCTAATACAACACCAGGAAGACAAAACATTTGCACAAAAAAGAAAGAAACTCAGTATAACCAACATTATCCTGAAGGTGTTGGCTTGCTAATGAGGGAGAAAGACCTTCCAACATTCTCTTTCACAGTCACCCTGTACTTTACCTTGCTTCTTTTGCATGTTGTGAGCTATTGGAGATAACAATGGAAACCAAATAGCTGAAATAGCCAAATAATAACTATTCTTTCAACCTCAGTTTCCAGGTGAAGCTTGCTGACTCATTGACATTATTCTGAGGCCTTTCTTGCCTCCAAGGTCATAGAACTTACCTTTGCTAATGATGGGTTTTTTTTAACTTGATTTGTATTACTTACTATACTGTAATTGTGCTAAACGTTTCATGTGCATTTATTATTATTTATACAAATATATACTAAGCTATTCAGAGCAGCTCAGTGGTAATGGGTTTCAACATCAAAACCTGGATTCCAGTTTTGTTTCTGTTACCTACTACCTATGTGACTTTAGGGAAACACCTTAACCTATCTGTCTACTCTCCTGTAAATTGTGTGGTTGGGGTTTACCGGCATTTAATTTGAGAGGGGATGATGGAGATATTTACTTCAGAGATGTATAAAAAGCATTCAAATATTATTTCAACATCTCAAGGGCATAATTCCCCCAAACATACAATCTCCATTTGAGAAAAGGGGAATTAGGTTCTCAGTTTATCCCACTTCCTATACAGTATCAGACCTTCTGCGTTCAAGACCAAAGACGTAGTTTCTGCTGGGTTGAAATCCCCTCAGGAATCTGATTGCAACATCTGGCCTGAATTTTGGGACTCCTGAATCCCTATGCCTCTTGATCCCTGGCCAGATTAGAAAATCCACTCCTTGTACCAAGAATAGAAAATACACATACTAACAACAACAACTACCACAACCACCACCACCACCACCACCACCACCACCACAACAACAAAGCATCAATCTCATTTTTCATCCTCCCTTTTACATGGTACAAGTAAAGTCCTTCACCTTCAGATAAAATGCAGCAAAATGCTTAGTTTGTTAAGAAGTCAAACTGTTTCTTAAAAGCTGATCTTTCCAACTACCCCCAAAATGAAAAAAGACAATGCTTTCAACCACAGGGTAGGGCAACAAAAAAGTTCACTCAGCTCTAGTCCTTCAGTGTCTTTGATATTGCTGACAGCATATTCAGGGGCTCAGGCATTTGCCAAACTCCCAGTGTAGCAGTGACTCAATACAAACTTGTTTTTGTTTAATTATTCTAGGAAGTTATCCTCAAAGGCAGAGTCCACTAATTCTGCTAAAGTAGGATATATCACGTTTTGAGGGTATCTTTTTTTTCTTTCTGGATAAGAACATTCAACCTTTTGAACAGGTCTTATAACTGTGACACTGAACATACAGATAAGAGCATAAAAGAATAGTAGAAAGATGAAGATAAAATGGACTATGAAGATCATAAAATTCATTGTATTAATTTTGTAGATGATGAAATGGAAGCCCAGAAAGGGCCCGATTTTACTTAAAATAAGTTGGTAAAAAATGAAAAATGAGCTGCCATCTATGCCATGGAAAAACTGGTGGACAAGTGAAGTTCTATATACTTCAAAATGATTGTGGAAATCACTTTTAAGCCCAACAAAGCTATTAGGAAAAGATTATTGCTCTTCCTTAACAAACAGTTATATAACTCAAAATATTCTCAATTTCCTGTGTATTATGCTAATGGCGTATATAATTATTTGATGCTGAATGGTAACAGGGAAAGAAGAGTATTGTTTTTCACAGTTATTGAAAGGAGTAATGAATAGGAATGAGAAAAGAAATTCAATTAAATTTTACTTAAATATTGGACTTTTAAAACTTAAAAATAGATTGAAATCTTGAGGACGAAGGCAAGAAATCCTCAAGAATTAAAGATTACCAAAGGAATAAAATCAAAATAATAATGTTATATAATTTCTTTGAAAAATCAAAAACATTAGAATAGAGAAAGCAGTTACTATGGAAGCAAAAGTAATATGACATCTAGGAAGACAGCAATGTTTCTAAACTTAAGCATTTAATGAGAGTAAGAAGCTCTGATACAGAAAGTATCCAGATAGGTCAAGTATAGTATAAGAGCAATATCTTTTATAAAATCATAAAAGAAATAGATGGAAGCACTGGTTACCCTACTGAAGAAGACTTCTAAATTGGATAGTATTGTGCACACACAAAAATATTTCACATGTGTATTGAAGCTCAGAGTATTTTGCTTAAAACAATCATTTAAGGTAAATCTCAAAAATATTGTTATTATCATTTCACAGATGAAACTAGTACTTAGAGTTTAAATGACTTGCTACAGTCCATCTAGGACCATTCTCCTAGGACCATGATTCTAAGATCAGAGTACTTTCCATTGAACTGCACCTAAAGGTATATAAAGAAACATCCACAGAAATTTTTTTCAGGAAGAGAAAGTATCTTAGTTTTCCTCAAATATTTTAGAAACCCATAAATCATGTCATGGTCAGACAAAATCTGCAATGTTATATTCAGTTCTGGTTATCATGTTTTAGCAAAAAAATTTCAACTGATCACTGGCTTTTGAACACAAGAACATAAACAATATGAATAAAAACAAAGGAATCATAAACACATGAAATGTATACAAGGTTTACCCAGTTATAGAGGAAAAAAGCAGTGCTTGGCTTAGGCCCCAAATAAAGTGGGAAAGATTAGGTGAGTCTATGTGGGGCTGAGATGAAAATGTCAGATATGGACCAAGGGAGCCAACAACATTAGATAGCTCACAGAGGCTCAGAACCAGAAACTGGGTTTCCTCTGGATTTATCACTGCCTAGCAGAACTCCTTAATTCTTGTAGGACCACCACGGCCCTTTGGATCTGGGAAGTGAATTATTTTAAGAGAGAAGGTTCTGGATCATTAGAAATATACCAGAAAGATTTGGATTAAATGATTGTTCACTCAGAGAAATTAAAAGACTGAAAGTTAAATTTGTAACATGTAGTGAGTGTAAAAATATACATAAAGCATTTTAAAGTTCAGAAAGATTTTTTTTGGCCACAATAACCCTGAGAGATAAGTACTAACATTTCCATTTTACATTTAATATATTTAAATCTTAGAGAGATGATGTAGCCAAATGCTCATAGAAAATAAGTTTTAAAGCTAGGATTTTAACCTCAACTTCCCCACTTTTTAATCTGTGAAAAAACTTCTTCATGTAGTGGACATAGTGGTACATGATAGGGCTGTTTAAATTTTTTCCATTAGCCACCCCTTTTCATCTGAGAAATTTTTATGTGATTCTGAATACATAGGTATATAAAATATGCATACAAATCAAACATTTACAAATAATAAAACATAAAGAAACATATTTTAAAATGATTCTTTGACATACATATAATTTTACTACTTATTAAAGATGAAAGCAAATTTGTAAACTAATGGGATAGATGTACCTATTTATTTTTACACCAAGAATTAAATCTTGGTAGAATATTTGATACCTTTTACTGCTGCCAATTTTTTTGCAACCCCCACATTCAGTTACATGATCCCTATAGGGTCACAACGCACAGTTTAAGAAGCTTTGGTGTATGTAAAAAGGAAATCTTTCAAAAAGAATTTTAAAGTATATAAAATAACTAGGAGTGGATTGGCCAAAATATATACAAATTATTTTAAAATCTATTAGAGTAATCTTTATAAAAATAAAGAGATAATAACTTCATTCTTTTGATTCATTTAAATGTACAAATAATTGTATAAAGACCATTCATAGTTGGCACATGTCAATAAAATACAAAATTATAATACTAATAAAATTGAAAAATATTTAATACAATAATGAAATATTGAAGGGATACTTTAAAATAGTCAAAAACTATAACATTCAACTGGAAAAACAAAAAGTCTATAAAATGAAGAGAAATCATGAGAAAAAAATTATGACTGGAACATAGCAGTACTAGGCTTTAAGACATATAAAAAAAGCAGAAGTCATCAAAACTATTTAGTGTGTCTTAAAAATTATATAGAAAAAAGGAATATGGCCCAGTTGTCAGAATCCTAAACTCAGAATTACAAGAACCTACATTCAAGTCCTGTCTGATTTATATTATGACCCTGATCATGTAAGCTACTTACTTTTTATGTGCCTTCAAGCAGCAGTTTAGGATTAGTAATCATAGAGAAAGTTCTGATCTGAATTGACATAAGTTCTTCAGCAGTAGCTCCTAGAATCAAAAAAATCACAGTTCTGATCAAGAAAAAAAAAAGCAATGAAATAGAGAAGTAAATCAAAGAAGAAGCCCAATAAGCAAGAATGAGAAACAATTAAAATCTTTAACTAAAGTTTTGTTAAATGCAAGGAAACATTTTAGGGAATTATTTTTTATTTTTTATTTTTGGACAAGAACTGTTGGAAAAATAGAAAAGCAATCTGACAGAAATTAGGTTTGAACACCACCTTACACCATATAATAAAACATTATATATGCATATATTTATATATAATATGTATGTATATATGTCTATGGCATAAATCCTAAATAAAATGGAAATGATTTCTGGTACCTTTTGACAACTATAGATTCCAAAAAACCCTTGACAAAAAAAGAGGGTGTAGAAGAGATAAAAGTGATTAAAAGATTTTAAAAACAGACATATTATAGTACATAAAATTTTAAATGATTTTGTATGAATAAAATCACCAAAACAGAATTAAAAGAGAAAATACAGAATGGAAAAATGTTTACATCAATTACTACCAACAAAAATGAAAATCCAAAATGTACAGAGAATCAACATAGCTATATTACACCAAAATCCAATCCCTACTCTGTCCAAGGATTCAAGCAGTTTTCAAAAGAATAACACACTATGAATAAACCCATGAAAATATATTCCAAATATTAATGCAAATAAAATTTAAATTTAAAAACTATGAAGGTTCCATTTTACACCTCGTAATCTGACAAAAATGACCAAAAAATGCCGAAGAGTGATTGTTGAAGGGACTTTGGGGAAATAACACAATGATGGCACCATGGATAATAGTACTGTGGAGAAGCCCATGCCTTTTGAATCTAAATTTGGATTTAAGTAAGAACAGTGACTGAACTCTCAATACTCAGTGATGCAGTCACCCGCTTTCTGGGCACCTAGTCAAAAAAGTTAGTATACAAAGTCCAATATTTAACAAAATACTCATAGCAACACTCTGTAAATGAACAAATCTAAACAAAGTGGGTGTCCATGGATTGGGAGATGACTCAAAAAGCTATAAATGAATAAGAAGTAATAATGTGCAGTTCAAAATGATAAGTATGAGCAATTCAGAGTAAAGATTCATTTTCATGAATTCCTGGGAAAGAAAATAAACAGAATGAAAGCAACAATAGAAATGTGATTTTGTTGTTGTTGAGTCATTTTTCAGGTATGTCTGACTCTTAGTGATTCCTTTTGGGGTTTTCTTGACAAAGAAACTAAAGTAATTTGCCATTTCCTTCTCTTGCTCATTTTATAGAAATTGAGTCAAACAGCGTTAAGTGATTTGTCCAGTTCGCACAGGTAATAAGGGGTATCTGAGACCATGTCTGAACTCAGGAAGGTGAGTGTTCCTAATTCCAGCACAGGTGCTCCCTCCATTGCACACCCGGCTGCCCTAAACTAGATTACAATGTAAACAAAGATCACTGTATATATACTGTAAGTAGCTGGAACATCAAGGAAGGGTTAGAAGAACAGAAAGAGAAAAATGCCTCCTTCGTGGCAAAAAAAACAGAAAATACGATATACATTCTTCAGATACAATGATAACAAATGATTTGTCATAATGGAAGACTAAGTTGAGAGGAAAGTGAGAAATGATTATTTCCATAAGAAATATAAAATAATAAAAATAATGGCCATTATTTAGTACTTTGGGGTATGCAGAACACTTTAACCATGTCATCTCAATTTATTCTCATAACAACCTTGGAAAGTACATGCTATTATTCTCATATCACAGATGAAGAAACTGAGGCAGGTATTAGTTATATGACCTGCCAAATATCACACAGCTAGCTAGTGTTTGACTGAGATCTTCCTGACTCGAAGCCCGTCACTTAAAACACTTTGACACATCTATTCAATTTATTTAAAATTGATCAAATCAGACTGGAAGAATATATTAGCATGGTGGATGGAGTGCTGAAGTTGTCATGGAAAACTAAAATTTTAACATGTCAATTTTAACCTTGGGGACTTAGCTAACTAGGATAACTATGGTTGCTTATTTAACTTCTCTTAGTCTCATTTTCCTTAACTGTGAAATGGGTATAAGAATAGCTTCTATTCCACAGGGTTATTTTGAGGATCAAAGAGTATATGTCAGTTGCTTTGCCGACACCATATCATTATAAAAATTATAGCTTCAATTATTAGTGTTAATGGCAGCATAATGTATATAGAAAGCACTAAATAAATGAAACAAATAAATTCCAAAATATAATCCATCCATATTTTCATCTCTTTCAATCTTTACTTTGCTTCAAGATCTGAATCCAGGGAAATCTCCATAAAGCCTGCTCTGATTGCCACAGATGATGGTTATTTTTTTAATCCACATTTCTTTGTATTAATTCTGTGTTTGCCTTTGACACATTCCACTATGCTTCCTCTTTCTTTACATTATTTCTTTTCCTCCCTAGCAGACTCTAACTTCCTTTACTGGGACAGCATTATTTTTCATTTTTGGATTCTTAGAAGATGGAACAGGATCTTGAACTTAAAGAAATGTTTTGCCAAATTAAGCTGAAAGGTTGAATAGCATCACTTAATCTCCAGGATGCTTAGGATTTTGGCTTTTTTCACAAGTTTTACTTCCATAAGCCTTATCACTCTGTTTTCTTTCTATATAATAAGGATGGAAACTTTGAGAGTTAGGAAAGTCATTTGGTGGCTTGCAGTAACAAAGAGGTAGTGTTGATTTAAAAATATCCCACCTTGATTCCAGGCTTAAAATGTTTGAATAGGTGTCAAATAGAAACGCAACACGGGGAAGCTGGATTTCCTTGGGTACTATTTCTTTGTCCAGCTTTGGCTTTAAGCATGACTGACATAGTGATTTCAATACTACTTGTATTAGAGGAAATGTACAACTTTTATGTTGAGCTGCAAAAGAGCATGCATTACAATCTGAACAATTGCCAGGAAAATGCTCGGAGAATTGTCTACTTGAAAGAGCTTAGCAAAGGAGGACTGGGTAAGAAAGTTCTGTGGATTTCTTTTTTACTTATATTTTAGAAGGAGAAACTTGCAAGACTGGAAATATTTGGAGGTCTTCCATTTTGTTTTTTGGTTTGGGTTTTTTTCTGATTGTAGGACAGAATGGTCCCAAAACACATCATGTCCCCTCTCCATGTCCTAGGGCAAGAATCAGTACCATAAAATTTCAGTACTTGCACATGGTACCTAAAGCAGTGTTGTAAGCTATCTTGAGCTTTGGCCATTGGATACTTCTGATTTTATTTCTTTGCCTCATCATATCTGATACAACAGATATTCTAAGAAAGCTCTTGAAGGAGTAACTACCTCAGAAATTAATGTGTTTCTCATTTGGTACCAGTCCCTCTTTGCAATTAGGTCTTTGCTTCTTGGAGAGATAATTACCAATAGATGGATGAGTCCAAGCTTTGGTTTAAGTCATCAGAAGACGTGGACGCTGAGGGACAGAGACTGTCAAAGATAAAGCATCAACTCAACAATACCAACAAGGGATCCATGCTTTGATGCTTTAAGCCTTGGCCACTGGGATATAGCAGCACCTAAAAGGAGGTGATCACACCCCCCTGACTTCTCAGGAAGGGAGTGCCTATAGTATTGTTCTTATTCTACTTTTGTAGTACAGAGAAAAAGTAACTATTATACACAAGTGAGCACATACGTGTGCACACATACACACAGTTTATACTATACATGGGATACCTCCCCATTGCTGCATTTTGGAGAGAATTAGCATGATCTAAATGCAGGATTTGAATAATTATGCCCAAGTCTCTGGGCTGGAGGCATAAAGGGCCAAAGATTATGAGAAAAAAAGATCCTCCACCTTATCTTTAGGAAGCCAGGCCCCAGCAGATCTAAATCTGGTTCAAATTTATAGGTTCAGAGATTGGTTATAAAGAGTAGTTCAGGGTTACAAACAGAACATATGGCCCAGTTCTCAGCAATGGTTTTTGTGTATTGTTAAGAATTCTACTTGGAATTACCTCTATTTCAAAGGAGGAGGCCTGGACTTATAGATCTTCTCCCCCAATTTTTGTTTCTTCCTTCCATAAACTTCCCTGTTCATAGAAGGAAAGTTGCCAATCATCTCAATCCAGCCTCCTGTTTTCATATAGCTCTTGGCATCTTATCAACTCTTTACTCAACTTCCTTTGAAATATGTGTATGGGGTAAAGTTATTTTGGAAGGAGTAGAGTCTTGAACCCACTTTATAAAACTTTCTCTGGTAGAAATTAACTTAATTTTAGGGCTATATGAATAGCCCATATGATGAAGTGAGTAGAACATTGGACTTAATATAAGAAAAATTATGAATTTGAATTCTGTCTTGGAGATTTACTAGCTATTTCACTTGGCCTTCTCAATGACCTCCCAGTCTTCATCCAGCTATAAGTTAATGATCATATAATCTTATGATCTAATCATGATAGTAGTGAGGAAAAGATTTTCAAAATATCTCAAAAAAGGAGATAATACCAAAGACCAGAGTGAGAAAAATATTCAGATTATCATATGCATTTAGTCAGCTCTTAAAGCCAAGTACATCATTGTATGTATCTTGCTTAGTATATAGAGAAATAAAGAATTTAATAGAAAAGCAAGCTGAAATATATTTGGAAAAATTAAGCAGTGATTTTCAAAAAGGAGAATATCTTCCTGGAACATTTTTAACATTAATAATTTCCAGTCTGTTTATCAATATGTATTCATAGAAAGCACAGCTTCTGAAGAATTCAAGTCATGAGTACACAGAGAGCAATGGAAAATCACCTAGTATGCGGAACTGGACAGCAACATATTACCAATGCAGAAAGAAAATGGCATGGGAACTTCATGTTGTGAAACCAAGAAGGGCTAAAGGATAGGTGACTCATATGCTTCAGTAATGTCTAGGCAAAAGAGGACCCTCAGCACACTGAATGGACTTCCTGTAAAGAATTTATGAAAGCAAATAGACAAGACTAACACTAGATGAGAAGTCATGGTCAGGTGATAATCTGTACCACTAGAAGTAGTGCTCACATGGAAGAGATTACAGATCCACTAAATCAAGTACAGCCAATAATCAATTCTTGGTCTCTCATTACTTGATGTATTTATCTTGTCCTCCCCAACTATAAATAAATGAATAATACTGAACTTCACAATTCTATAGAGCTCATGAGAAAAAAAACAACAATGTAGAATAAAGGGCCTTCCCTTTTGGGAACATACAGTCTAGTTGTAGAGAAAAGACATTCACACAAGCAATAATTGGCAAACAGTACAGGGATATAGATAATATTGTGGTAAATTGTGCAAACCAGACTTCAAATGACATTAAAATGAGTGGAGAATGAAAAAATATCTTTCCCTGACCTCCCACTAAGCTCAATGATTCCTTCTCCTGAACTCATTCAAGGAGTCAACAGAAGAAAATCAGGATACAATGAGAAGAGAACTATCCAAGGTACTTAATTTTTCTAATACTAACAATAATTATAACTCTTATTTATATAGAAGTGTAAGGTTTATAGAGTGACTTCCATGAGATAGGTGAAGTAGAATTCTATATATTTTCCTAGAAAATACTTGTTCATATTTGATAGTGACATGTTTCATTAATGATATTTGCTCATGAAATTCATATTTCTCTAAGGAGAGACAAAAAATACCCTTTGATGTTGACTGGACAGGGAAAGGCTGACTATTTGAGATAGATTTTTTTTTATCTTCCCTTTTTATACTTTCTAAAATTAATAATTATTGTCAGGAATGAATTTCATTCTAACCATTCAACACAGAAGCTTATAACATTCCACTTGCTTTTTCCAAAACATGAAACATTAATATGAAAGCTTTTTCTTCATAATGTAATATATTGAATGCATTTCTTACAATTTTATATCAAGTAACAAGAAAATTTGCTTAGAACTTTTACATAAAGTCAGATCCCATTAAAGAGTAAAGAATAAATATAGATTTATTTTATTTGCAAACATACTAGTGCTTTCTTTTCCCCTTATAATTCCAACTAAGCAAAAATCAGGTTGAAGCTTTGAAACTCCAATCAAGCTTCTTTAATCTTCAGTAAATGCTATTTATAAAATGAGGAATAATGTTGCTCCAAAATGACAAATTACAATTTGGAATTTATTAAACCAATTAACAGTCAATATATTTTAGAACATATAGGTGTTAGGAGAATGGGAGAATAAATTTTAGTTATTTATTGGCAAATCAGAAAAGTACTCTGTTAACAAGATTGCAAAATGGCTTGGCATGTTTGAATACTGTGGATGGTGAGAAACTTCTTATTTATATTTACTCATTCAGATTTCTTAGACACCTGGATCAAATCAAATTGAATATTGATTCAAAATGATAATCTCAGCAGAATTCCACATACTATGGGAATTTTAATTAGCTGTTATTTCCAATGATAGTATATGCTAGGAAAATCAGTATTTATACTGGTAAATAGGTAAATTTCTATAGCATCCCTTTTAGGCTCAGTCTCCTAGCCCCCATTTGCACTGGCAGGTTGAGTATACAGAAAGTGGCTGACTAATTCTCACCTCATGGTAGGTCTGCTTTCTAAATATGCAGTGGGGAAAGTGTGCCTCTGGTTCATGTGGAGGGTGTTTTTGTAACTTCTGTGTTGCTATGGCTTTTCAGATAATACTGTCCTTTAAAAAGCTGTTTGATATCAGCTGGTTAATTAAACATTAGTAATACCTCAGTGATGGAACATAAAAGTTATTGTTCATCCTTCATTCTTGAAGATGACCAATGACATTAGGAGGTTGATGTCTTGACTTGCAAGTGAATTGGATTTAAGTGAAGCGGGACTGTGCAGTGTCATCAGCCCTATTCTCTCCTCCAAAGTCATCAGAGTCCAGTGGCAAGACATAGATCAAGATGACTGGTGATAACCCAGGATGCAGTGGGAGACCTTGACCTTTTTAAGCTATGGTCTTTCTCAGATCTCAGTTTGTCTGGGTTTTTGATGAGTGGAGTGAGTGTAAATAGCAATTATTTCTATTCTAACAAGAAACTGCAAAAGTCTCCTCCCTAATTGTGAAGGTGAATCATAAAGGATTATGTTAGAATCCACAGTCCCTCAGGATTATCCCTTGACCAGAAGTGTCAAATTGTCTGCAATGCTTTCAGTGTAGCCAGAACCAGATTAAAACTTAATTGGGAAATATTTAATAAAATACATAAAAATACAACAATATAGATTCTGTTCAGATGTGGTTTTCTAAATCAGCATGTAGTGCACAAAGATCCTTATGTACATGATTTAGTGGACTTTGTTTCCATTTGAGTTTGTTACTGCTGCCCTGTACCCTGGTGTAAGGACCCCATCTGTAAGAGTGGGTAACAAGAAAGCAATTGAAGAGGGAGCACTACATTGTAAATGATAATGAGTTTTACACTCATGAATAAAGATCCAACTTTAAATCTCACTTCCAATATTTTTGTAGCCTTAGGCAAGACAAAGAATCTAAGCTTTTTAAGAGCCCTTAAAAGATTAAGTTTGAAAAAGAATCCTCTCTTCAGTAATCTATCCTTTCCCCATTTAGCTTTTTTTTTTAATGGTGTCAATGAGAAGATGCCCAAGGTAATTCATTTCTGTAATCTAATTATTAGGATAGAGCAACGAGGTGATCAGGAATCACAACTTTTTTCCTGAGTTCAAAATTCAACTTCAGACACTTATTAGTTGTGTGACTAAACAATTCACTTAGTGCTATTTGCCTCATTTTCTTCATAAAATAAAGCTGTTTGCAAGATTATATGATCAATTCTTATGGATGTGACTCTTCTCAATAATGAAATGATTCAGACCAGTTCCAGTGATTTTGTGATGAAAAGAGCCATCTACACCCACAGAGAGGACTGTGGGAACTGAGACAACATAGCATTTTCACTTCTTTCATTGTTGTTTCCTTGAATTTTATTTTCTTTCTCAATTTTTTTTCCTTTTTGATCTGATTTTTTTTGTGCAGCATGATAACTGCATAAATATATATGCCTATGTTGGATTGACATATATATATATATATATTATCATTTTAACATATATTGGGTTATATTGGATCCCCATCCTTGCATATGTTTTGAAAATAAAAAGCTTCAATAAAAAATAAAATAAAATAAAATAAAATAAAGCTGTATTATAAGCTGGTGAAGGACATGGCAAACCAGGACCTTTGCAAAGAAAACCCCAAATGGGCTCCTGACCAGGCAGGCAGGACTGAAATAACTGAATGATACCATTAGGTTAACTTTTATTTTTTAAGCTCCATGAGTATCAGTTTTTTCACCAATTAAATGAAGATTACATTTGTACCAACTCATGTTGGAGGACTGTTGTAAGGATCAAGTGATGAGGTGTGAAAAATGTTTTGTTATCTGGAAAGCACTCTCCAAACATGAGCAATTATTTAAATCTTCCCATTATTACTTGAAAAGGTTTAACCCCCCCCCCAATGCCTGCTTTGATGCTTTGTAAGTGTGTTGCCATATTCTTGAGGCACACTGATAGAGTGCAGACTCTGATACTTCCAACCAAGATGGAAAGCTCTCTATTTTTAGTCTTATAGTCGATTGTGTCATCGGAGGATGAAGCTAAAATAGTTTCATCTCCTAGTAGTTTAGCTACCAGGTAATGACTTGGTTTTGACCTTAGAAACTCATGAATACCTTGTATTAAAGAGTGTAGGAGCTGTAATATGAGTTGATAGATTATTTTCCCTGGTGCTATCAAGTATAGTCTAAAGTATTAATTTATCAGACAGAAAGATTCTTATTTAGAGAGAGCTTTACTTCAAGGACTTAATTTTGTCTTGTAAAGAAAAGAGTAAATAATAGTTTACACATAGACTTGGTGAACTGAACTGAAACCTCATTGCCCAGGAACCCAATCAATCTTCTAACTATAATGCAATGGCTTCATTTATTCCTCTCAACCTTTTGAGTGCCTTGGGCTACACTGGGCTTTTCAGAATAGGAAAGGAAGAGGTTGGGAGAATAAAAAAAAAAAGGTTCAGGGAATGCTTATTACTTTTAAAATAGAATAAAAAGAATAAAGAATAAAAAGATAATATGCCTAGAACACAAGTAGTATATCCGTACATGTATATATTTTAATTTAAACAAGAGAAAATAAGTCTCTTATAAGACTGTATTCAAAGTAATAAACCCATTGACTTTATTAAGCTAAGCTCCAAAAGTACTCCAAACAATTAACGTTTTTATTAAAGCTTTTTACCCTCTTTTATGTAAAAAAGAAGAAGAAGAAGAAGAAGAAGAAGAAGAAGAAGAAGAAGAAGAAGAAGAAGAATTTGGGGCTGCTTATAGATTAAAAACAGCATAAAACATTCCAAGATAAAATTCCACAGCATTCGTATAAAAAAAGAAAAACAAAACAGTGTGAATGCTTTTAAGGGATAGAATTCAGTTGATTATAAAACTTGGATAATAAATTTGGCTCTGAGTTTCCTGGCAACTAAGGCAAGAAAGAAACATGTCACGTTTTATAGTTTTTATTAGTCAGAAGAAAATATAAAATTTACTGAGTTAAGTTTCTTCTGGAATAAGTTCAAGTAGAAATTTAACACATATGACCCTACAATGTCCCCCTCCCACACACCCATACAGAGGAGTTCCATTGATTGCATATCCAACTCCATATCACAGTCTGGACAACAGACATCCTTCATCTTTTTGGTTTTTCCATGGTGGAGAATTAGGCCAAATGAGTTGTTACTTTAATCCTATGTTGGACCTCATGACAGAGTATCATATTAATGCTACTTTATAAGGGAATATTTAAGGATGTGAGCAAAAGACATGGAGAAGTAGAAGGAAAAAGAAAACCAGCTCAAGAACTAGAGATCATCTCCATCCTGATGTCATGTGGGCCGGGAAGAATCAGGCTTCCATTTGCCTCTGCACTCTCTGATCTCTTCCATATAGAGTCTAAAAGTGGATGTTCAGAGCTGAGGTTGTAGTGGCTCATTGTACCAGGTCCCTGGTATGCGGACAGACTAAAACAGATGGAACTATGATTGGTGAGACCTTGTCCTGGTGTCCTCTCTTCTTATTTCTGAATTAGGAATTTCTGAGTTAAAATTCTGGAAACATTAATTCCTATGAAATGTGTGTACTTTTCTCTCCCTGAGAGGGGAGAAGGCAAGGAATTTTAGCCTGGGAAGTTGCCTTTGCTCTTCCTGTCAGAATCTCTAAGCACTGGCTACTATTATGTTCAATGGACTGTATCGTCCAGTCTTTCATGATTTCTACCTGTGTTTTTCCCTATCATTTATCCTTCTGGTATATACAAAATATTTGAGAGTTCTCTAACCCTGTTTTATGTTTTGATTGCCCCTTTAATGGTAGCTCTGGAAAATAGGGTCATCTGGATAAGAGCCCAGGACATTTTTAGTTTTTCTTTTCCTTACTAAGAGTGGAGAGTTTTACAGCAATGGGCTCTTGTCAGGAACTCACAAACCTAATGGTACTGCCTAATAGCTTTCTAAGCCAGTACAAAGTAAAATATATGAGGAATAAAAGCTAAGAAAGAGATCTGCTGAACAATAAAAGATGCACATTCCCCAAAGGACAATGGAGGAGCACATCAGGGATGTGAGCAGGCAATAGCATTTTACCGATAAATAATTGTGTTGGGGTGGTGATGTAAAAATATACTCAGAAACATATGGAAAAGGCTAGGGACCTGTCCTGTAGTGAGAGGGAGTGTGCTCCATGGGCATTTCCACAATACCCAGAGATTCAGAGATGGTCAGCAATATTTTGAGCAGAATTCATCAATATACTGTTTATAATATACTGGAAAACACTTGAAACATAAAGATGCAAACAGATTTAATAGAAGAGGCTGAAGCACAAATCTATAATGCTCCAGCAGAACTCCAAAGGGAGTAGCAACTGCTCTCTCAAAGTAAAAGCAAACTTGTGAATTAATTCCCTCTCAACCTAGTTAAAAGCAAAACAAAGAAATTGCATTATGTTTAAAAGCACCATAGATAGTGAATTGATATAAATACTTACTGTGTATGGCCAGATTGCATCATATTGAAAAACTGAAAATTAAATGAATCAAGGGAGAAATAGGGAGAAAAAAACTATAACCATGAGAAACTCTTCCAAACTTGACACACCTAAAAAACAAACAAACAAAAAACCCACAGGAAAGAAAGACCTGAGTTAAACTTTGGAATAGTTACTTATAATATAGCCCTAGTTCTTCTTGAATGAGGATAGAGCATATAAGATGCCAACTGTACATGGCACCTTTCCAAGAGCTGACCTTGTATTAGGGGATAAAAATCTCACAGACAAATCCAAAAAATCACATTCTTATCTGACTACAATGTGATAAAAATATATTTAGTAAAGAGATATTGAAAAAAGGATTAAAAATTAGTTGGAAATTTTATAACTTAATCCCAAGGTTTTATTGATCAAAAGGTAAATTATAAACAACACATCATTTTAATAAAGAAAATAACAAAATCGTCACATCATGCCAATTCCAAGTATCTAGGGTTAAAAAAAAAAAAAAAAGCACACCATTTTTTTCATCATAAAAGAGCAAAAGTTCAGATCAACAAATTGGGCATGAGGCTTGCAAAAAATTAGAAAACCACTTTTAAAACTTATGTACAATTACAATCAAAACTCAAAATAGAAATTCTGAAAATCACCAGAGTAATAAATAAAACTAAGAACTAAGAAAACACAAAGAAAATCATTATACATTATTTTACCCAACCACATGCTAAAACAGTTAGTAACTCAAATAAAATGGATGAATATTTACAAAAATATAAAATGCCAAGATGAATGCCCAGCAGGCAGCAAAGTGGCAAAGTGGGTAAAGTCCTGAGCCTTAAGTCAGAAATACCTGATATCAGATCTTGCCTCAGACACTTATCAGTTATGGAAACCTGGGCAAGTCATATAATCTGTGTTTGCTAGAATTTCCTTACCTGTAAAATAGGGACAATAATAGGACCTAGCTCAAATGAAATAATAACTGAAAAGCCCCTGGCAAATAGTAAGCATTATATAAATGTCAACTAGAATGCTAACTATATGAAATAAGAAATAAAAAATTTTAATAACCTAATCTCAGAAGAAGTTGAAAAGGGCATAAATTAATTCCAGAAAGGGAGGAAAAAGAGACATAGAAATAAGGACCAAATTGAATTTTACCAAAAAAAGGTTCAGACAATTAATTCTGTTATTACCTAAACTTTGTAAAAACATATACAGAGAGGGAAAGTGAAGTCCTCCAGATATTCCTATTTGTGAATGACTTTGTGTTGATTTCACCAAATTCAAATAACATTACTGAGTACCCTGAAAGAAATCTTTAATCATTCAAAAAAGCTTCTCCTGTCCAAATAGACAAGAAATACCAAGTGCACCAAGAATGTCCCAGATTTCAACATATATTTGGGCAAACACCCTCTAGAGCTTGACCAATGTTTGGAAGACAGAACCAACTGACAATGAGCTAGGTTGATCATTGAAAAGGAGAAGGAAATCATGTTGGATTGCTTTGGCAAAAGACAAAGTTCTTTTACTGGTTCCCACAATTCTTAGCACAGTGAAGGTCCATCATTTAAATGCTAACTGTGCCACTGTTATTATATGACAGTAATGGGTCATCTCTACAGCCTATGAAGAGCTAAAAATGAGTTATCACATGGAGGATATTAAAAAAAAAAAGTAAATGTTGGCAGTCTATATGAAGAAACAGTAAATGACATTCAAATTGTATGATAAACAGTGCCATTAGAATGGTGGTTATTACAATAACAGTGCCTATTCATACAATGCTGTTAATTTTGTGAAGTCTTTACATATATCATTTCCTCTGATCCCCATAGCAACCTTGTGATGCTGATATTATTACTTCATTTTGAAAATCAAGAAACTGAGGCTGAGAAAAGGGTAAGTGCCATTCCCAAAGGAAGTACCTGAGGAAGGATCCGAATTCATGTTTTCCTGAGTTGAACATCAGCACAAAGTCCACTAAGCCATATACACTAAAGCCCATTCACATTCTCTTGAAAGAGCAAGGCAAATAAAGATAGAAAGCTAACGTGTTCCACTATATCCTTGTAATATAGGGAGAAAGAAATGAAAGCCATCACCATGTTGGGTGGACCCTCACTGTGGAACTTTTGGGAAGACATGGATAAGGGTTTCACAGGAGGGATAGGTCAGCACAAAGGGATTGCAATCTGTTTTGTTGGAAGGAACTCCCAAATCCATGAGATCATAGATCTGTTTGAGCCTTTAAATATTAAAGTGAACAATATAATGAGAAATTATAGATTATGGTGAGCACCACTGGAGGAAGTGCTCATAGTAATGAGATAGCACCTTTACTGAGATATCCAAAAAAAAAAAAAACAAAAAAAAACCCAACTCATGTGTCTAAGAACTGAGCTAGCTCAGTGACTTGCCTGATATCATAAAACTAATGTCAGAATTGCTATTCAACCAAATTCTTCTAACTTCAATTCTATTTCTCCTCTACCATAGTGATTTCTCAACTTGGTACTATGATGCAAAAGAAATGGACATCTCCCTATACTAGTTCTTATTATATGAAAAAGCCCTAAAAATCACACATTGATCAGGAATGAACTAATGCATGTGAATACATTGAGCAGGAATAGACAAGTGGGATGTACTGGAATAAACCATACCATTTGGGTTCAGAAATCTATAGCTGGAAGGTACCACAGAATTAATTTAGTTCATCATTTTACAGATGAAGAAACAGAGGTAGAAGAAGACTAAAGGTCACCCAAGTGATGAGAATTGGACACTGGATTCAAATCCATGTCCTCTGCCTCTAGATCAAGTACCCTTTACCTCATACCCTAACTGCTTGTTATTCAAACAAAATAAAGTGTGTATAGAGTGGAAGAGAGGGGACCGGGCAGGGAATGACATGGAATTTGCATTAATCAGGAAATTTTAACTTCTACTAAAGTATTTGTTTCTTTGTGTTATTAAGCTGTGTCTTTAGAGGAACTACTGAATCCCCAGTTGATTCTGCATCCCAGCTGCAGCAGCTGTGATTAATAGAGCTTCCAGATTGTATTAGGATAACCTGCTGTGACTGGGATTGCTCTGAGATCATGTCAGAGGGTAAGCTGATAGAGAATTTATCAACTAATTGTAGCTCAGATAAAGGTAAAAAGTACTTTGTTGTTGTATTTGTTTTTAAAGTAACTCAGATAAAACTTCAACATACTGATGAATGATTGAAAAACTATCTAGTACTTTCTGACCACTATGGTCATCATTAAGTTACAGGACTGGTTCTGATGATCATAAAGTCTAACTTAAAGACACAAGAAGCCATTTGGGAGGAAGGAAGCCAGCATCACTTGTTGAAATATGATTGTGGAAGAGAAAAAGATCTGGGAAACTAGGATATTATTGATCACACTAAACTTGCAGAACCTGAAAATAACTCTATGCGACTTTGCTGACAGGAGAAGTGATTTAGAAACAACTAATCAAGAAGCATTCATTAAACTTTTATTAAATGCCAATCACAGCTAAGCAGTAGGGATAAAATGAGAAATCCAACAAAGAAAAAAATGATCTCGAGTTTCAAGGGGTTTACATACTATCTTTGTTGCTGCTTTTGGTTTGTTCACTCGTATGTTACTCTTTGTGATCCCATTTGGGGTTTAGTTGGCAAAGATACCGTAGTTGTTTGCCATTTCCTTCTCCATCTTATTTTGCAGATGAAGAACTGAGGCAAACAGCATTAACTGACTTGCCCTGAAGTCATCAGTACCCTAAAAGGTCCATGCTCCATGAGCATCTCAAAGATTCTAAGCTCATGTGGGGAGATAGATCTCAAAGATCCCACCTTCCTCAGGAAGCACTATTTGATCAGGACCACTTCAATTCTCTCCTACACTAGTTTTTCGTATTTTGACAAGACTACCACTCTGTACCAAATCAGCGGGACTGTTATCTTCCCCTCCTGCCCACGTTACTTAGCAATGTGCAGTTCATTGAACACACCTGTGATTGATTTTTGATTATGGGACTCAGGTGTGATTTCTCCCAGGATCCATCTCCATCAGTTATACAAATCTGAATAATAATTATACTGATAATAATACAGATAAGTATTAAGGAGAGAAGCTCAATGGTAGGGGATAAAGAGCAATAACCAAAGAAAAGGCAGCCCCCCAGAATTCAAGGTTATCGCTAGAACCCTGAGAAGTATAGTTTTGATCCAAGCCCTCAACTTGTCACTACATGTGAGTTGGGATGAAAACTCTAAGATTTGGATGTGCCTCCCCGGATCCCTGAATAATTCTTATTCACAATTTCTTCAGTAATATTTTTCATCACTCTTTAATTGATTTATGTCTGCTTTTTTCTTAGTTATTTTGCTACTACAAAAGTATTGCCATAAATGTTCTGATATGTGTGAATCCATATGTGTAGATATTTATATCTCTCTATCCTTCCATTGGATCCTTCTTCAAACTTTGAAATCCTTGAAATATAGCCTTAGATGTGGGTCAGAGCTTATAAACATTATACTCTTGTGACTATTTTAGATTATGAAGAAAATAAATGGAGAGAAATACCCTGAAAAAGTTGGTTCAGATTCTAAAAATGCTAAATGTATATATGTGATCCCAGAGTTGCAGAGACAGCAACAATATGGATTTTCCAAATAAATTATGAGTGAAAATAAAATTTCTTTAGGATCTGGCCTAAAATGGAATGTTCCTTACTGCCAACATGATGCCAGTTCTGCATGTGGATAATAACCTTCAATTATCACAGCAACTCCCAGTAGGGTCATTGAGCAAATATTTCAGCATGATCAAGTCTTCCATCTTTGTTCCTTTGCCTGGGAATATTTCACTCTCTGTCATTTTAGAAGAATGAGACTTGAAACATGACAAAGTGCTGCTTTACCTTCTATTTAATTATGCAAAAATAGTTTTTCATATTTGTGAATTTTTATAACAGGATCTTAACATAACTGTGGGTATGTATACTAGGTCTTCTTACTATTTCATCACACATACACACTGATACACACTGATTATTCACTCAATGGATTTCCCAAAGTACATGTCATAATCTGGACAACATTAATTCTCCATCTGTTTGTCTTTTCCTGTGCAGGTTGCTACCTACTTTCCCAAGGAGCTATAGATCACAATAATGAGGTCCTGTAATATTCTTGGATTTTAGCATAATATGATCTACAAAGTACAGAATTTGGACAACTTCATCATCTACAATTAACCCTTATTTCATTTGGGAATCATATTATATATATTCTAGGACAAGAGTAAACCCCACTGTCTAACATTCATTTCTACATTTTATGTCTCAATGGGGATAGGACCAAGAAGAGGGTCTGGTCTTATGGATTCATTGGCATTGGGAACTCATGGAAAAAGAAAGACCTATTGAAAGGATCAAAAGATTGTACACACATACATACATACATCACAGAGATAGGGAGTCCGACAGAGATACAACTAGGTGACCCAGTGGAAAAAAATTGGCATTTTCTTTTCAACTTATAGTCTAAGAACAAGAGTCCTTAAGATAAATTGTGACCTAGACCTCTTCCGTTGAAATCCACGGTTATTGTCTCAGAATGATATTTTTAAATGCATAAAATAAAGTACTTAAGATTATATAGGAAACCAATTGTAATGAAATACAGTTGTCAAATACTTTAGGATTAATGACCCCACATTAAGAACCCCTACTTAGAGAGTTGTTTAGTGAAATTGAGAGGTAAATTGATTTTTTTGGTATGTGTCAAGTGTAAGAATTTGAATCCAACTCTTCTTGGCTTTCAGAGCATGTTGCCCCTCATATTTCATTTGATATTAGTCAAATTCATCACTGAACAATATTTATTTTGTGATTTGTTCTTTTGAGGAATCTAGATCATGTTAATATAAGTAAAGGCAACATTTTTATTAGAAGATGAACAGTAAGGCTGTATTTTATTCTACAAAAATAAAGTCATCATTACGTTTTTAGGCCATTTATACAAAATTTTTATAGAGATATAAATTTGGGTACAAGGGTTAGTAGTTGTTGAAATCTTGTTTTTGGAACAAGGTAATTATATAATGTTTTTCTTTCTGGAATGTCGTTTCAAATCGCATAGGGAAGATTTATTACTATTCACAAGATTCTATGTCAAAAACTGGGGAAAGAAATACAAACACAATAAATGGGCTATACCCTTAAAGGACTTAAATTCAAATGGAAGATGCTAACACATAACAGGGAGCTGGAAATCTGGAATGAAGAAGAGAGGAAAGCTTTTGGAAAGAGGAGGAAAGTTTGAAAAGTAAGAAGTGGAATAAAGTGAGCAAAACATGAGCATCTTTTGTGACAGTGGTCTGGGTTCTAGACTTATGAATCAAAATAAAAGGTCCCACAGTGAAAGTTTCTCCAAGGGCTGAAAGAGTACAGATAAGGAAGTAGTAAAATCTAGTGATGAAGTTGTAGAACCAGTGAAACACCTGAAAGCCTAATGTCTCAGTGCTCAAAATTGTGTACTCTTCAAAATGGACATCTTCAGGGAACATTTGGTCTAACTTGGAGGCTCTTCCTTCCTCTTCTCAAGTGTTCTTTTGATTTCTTTGTGGAAGATATGTACTGAGCTATGGAGCCCAAGAACATATTCATTTGTAGCTTGCACACAGAAACAAGATTTCTCACAATTACCTTTGTGTTTGGCCTTTCTCCCTCCCTAATTCTGATCCCGTTTTCCAGCATCCTCCCTTTTGTTCATCTTTAAAATGAAGTCACCAAGTTAACTGACTTGATTTGAAGGCCCTTATGGAGTCCATAATTTCTTTTCATTCCGTGCAAACGATTTTGCTAAATAAACTACAGGTATCTTTAGGGCAGTCTTTTTTTCTTACTCTCTTTTTGAACAGCACATGATAAATTTATCAAATGTTCAATCAAATGATGCTTCTTCCTGCCCTAGGAAGCATGATGAAATGCTTTGTTTCCCACTCCAGGGAGAGCCGTGAGCCAGCTTCCCTTTCGCCTGCAATTTTCTTATGTTTTCTACTTTGATTTTTAGAGAACATGTCAGTCTCATTGTGGCTTGTTTTCTTCAACACCATCCAATTTGTTGCTTAATATAAAAAGAATTTTTAAAATTTAAACTAATATTTAACTTAATTAAACATTTTAAGCTAACAGTTAAATTAATGCTTATAGTTCTAAAACTGTTTCCTTTTCCTGGCACTATCATTACCACTGTTAAAACAAAAAGGGGTTACATAAAAATAAAGATTATGTTGTATTTCCCTTTGTTCCTTAGGATGTCATAACCAAAAAATTCATCACTGGGTATCCAACACATTAATGATGAACTTGGCCCTGGTGAAAAGTTTCTGTCGTTATGATCCTTTTTGAACCCTTTTTAACTTGGTAGTCTTGTAGAGCTTGTCGTCAATAATATAACCTTAAAAAATTCAGTGTCACTGCTCAGTTAAACACAACTTTATAAATCTAGACTTTTTATGATTTTGGAAATTATGCTTGCAGCTACCATCAGGTATGGGTGGGAGTATAATTTTGCATAGGCAAAAGGTTAAACTCATCCAGGTGGTATATAACTGAGAATGAGACTACATGATTTCATTTCTTTCTGTGGAAAATGTATATATATTTTAAAACGATTAATCATTACACTCTTTATTAAAAGTATCATGAAAAAATAGCATAAAGAATTTTCTCCATGATTTTTTTTTTATTCCCACACTCTTCCACCTGCTCACCCCAATTAAAATGATCTTTCCTTTCCTGACCATTGTGTAAAATATATATCTACCTTGGACTTTTGCAATAATCTGTTATGCATTATAATTATTAAATTATTATAGTAAAGCTATATTGTTTCATATTCCCTTCTTAGCAGATTATAAATTCAACAACAGAAGATACCTTGTCAATTATTTTTATAACCCCAGAAGCAACCAGGGGCTCTGAGCTTTGGAGTCAAGATCTGAGTTGAAATTTTGTCTCTCTTAGTACTGGCAGTGTGACACTAAGCAAGTGTTTTTCTCTTTCTGCCCCAGATTTCTCAACTGTAGGTTGGGGATGATAATAGCACCTACCTCACAGGATTGTTGTGAGAGTCAAAAAAGATAATATAAGGAAGGTGTTTAAAATAATCCCTGAAACATAGTAAGTATTTCCTAAATGCTTGCACATCCCCTCTCCCCATCAATGCCTAGCACTGTGTTTTGCATATAACAGAAACTTGACAAATGGTTGTTCAATGAATGAAAATGAATCTCTCAAGCTAGACCAACTAGTTTTTAAAATGACATGATAGAGTCTCCTTTGGAGAGGAATGCCAGGGAGAAGAAACTTGATGAAGGACCAAGAGAGGTATAGATAATGATCTCTGGAGGAGGAAATACAACTTTCTATGTCAGTATCCTGGTGCAAAGCTTAGGTTACCCTATCTCTATAACTATTCTAATTAAAGGAAATCAGATTTCAGATGAGATGACATTTTAGAGACCATATGACTCAACTTCCCCACTTCATAGGTAAGAAAGCTGCTATCAAGGGAGTTAATTGATTTACCCAAAGTCGTTTAGATAGTAAATAATATTTTTTTTAAAATTCAGATCTTTTAGTTTCAAATCCAATGCAATTTCCTGAATACCATAGTGTATCCTGAAAAATAAGTCTGATTACAATAGACTGCATTCAGGCTTTGTTACAAGCTATATTCACAGGAAATTGTGGACTAAATTTGGATTAATATCACAATTTCATTTTTCAAAATATGAACATTTGTTCATGTTTGCCCAGTAGCACTTTGGCTATAAAAATATATCATCTAACACCAATGTCTTTCTTCAGTGTGGGAAACAGAGAAGGTGGAAGAAAGGACAGTACGGGAGACTTCTTTATCTCTTGTCAATTCTCTCTTGGTTTTGAGGATAAAAGAGAGGAAAGCACAGAGAAAGAGAGGAGGAAAAAGAAGAGAGGAAAAAAGAGGAGAAAGCAAAGGAAAAGGAAAGAGGGGGGAATAAAGAAAGAAATAAACTTAAGAAAACTCAATAAGAAGGTGCTCTTAACTAGAGTGTGTCTCTTCACAGTGGGCCAATGAAGAAGAAATTACCTATATGTAATTATGTCATGGAGATCTTTAAAAATTATTATTAATATTACGTACTGAGGCAGAGCATCTGTGAGGTTCCTTCTAGCTGAGATTATACAGTCCATGATCCTTATCAATTCCCTATATCCTGCCCCTCCTAACCTGATTGCCTCTTCCCAGATCCTGCCCCCTAAGCTTTTGGGGGACTTATTACGAGGATGCAGAGAAGAGAGACTTTAAATATTTACTAATGTTTCCATTTAGAGTTTAAATTAAGGAGCGCTGGTTTGGGGTGCCTAGTCTATGCCTTAATTATTGTTTTGTGATCAGTAATATCCTGAGTCAATTTTCTTTTATGACCAAAAAAAATGATTATAGTTACCCTTTGAAGAATTTAGAAAAAAATACCATTCACTTGGATTCTCTGGATGTCTTTTCGAAACATATTCAATATCTCATTTTCATTATCAGGTACATGAAGTAAAATACAAGCTCATACAAGGCCAGGAGATGCATGTCAATATTATTACTGGACTTCATTGTGCAAAGCATAGAACACTGAATTGTCCTTAAAATTAATTTCCCCTCAAATCTACAGCTCTTTCTGAAAGAGCAAATGATGAAAAATAGCCTGTTTTAATAAATCAAGATTAATTTCTTTGTCTTGACTGCCTAATATTCAATTAAGTATAATATAGTCACTGAGAAGAGCAGATTCATTTCACTGTGCTGTACAAAAAAAAAGCAGAAGCAATGAGAAAATCACAGTGTAGTAAGTCAGAGGTCATCTTGTCTTGTTCATAAAGGAATAGAAATCTCCTCTAACAATGGCTATCCAGTCTTTCTGAGGACTTATATTCTTCCCGAGGCAGAGATTTCCACTCTCAGATAATTCTTGCTTTTAGGAAGATGTTTTTTTATATCAAACAGACATCTCCTTATTGATTCTAGGGAGGCTCTCTTTTCCTTTTCCAAATTTTTCTCTATTCAAAGACTGAGAAAAACAATTTATCAATTAGTTATATACTCTTTATATTGTCTATTGTTTCACATGTGTAAGTCTTACTTTCCAAAAAGTACATGAAGTTCTTCAGGGATAGCATTTATGTCTTATATTCTTTCATATATATTATATAATATCTTACATTACTTTCTCTTCCAGCGCAACCACATTTGTTATCCTCTGGCCCATCCTCCTCCTCCCCCTTTTCTTATTCCCTGACTATGTCATCTGGATTGGTTTCACACACAAAAACCCATAATGAGAGCTCGGACAACATTTTTCTTCTATTCTTGATCACTCCCTCTGCTATCTTGACAATAAGCACTGTTAGTCACCAGAATTTGACGCCATTCATATACACTGTAATATATTGCCTTGCTCTTCCCCTCTCCTCCCATACTCGAGCTCCAAGGTCCCAATTCCAAAGTACCTTTCAAATTGAAACATGTCTCACAGCGCTGGCTGTTCTTTTCTTCCCAATAAGCTCTTGGTATCTGAAGGAAGTAATATTGAAGAGAATGCCAGAATGATCAATCAACTCGTTCACTGAGACGTTTTGTCAATCAACAAGGATCAGGGCCAAAACTAGGTCTGGACCACCTGGGGAAAGAAAAGATTTTCCTCCCAGGGCAAACACCATCTTCCCCATGTCTCAACACATGGGATGCTCCTCTCAATATTCTTTCACCGTGGTTCTACTCTCCCAGGAATTGAGTCACCCTGATACCCAACACAACCCCATGTAGAAGTAAACTAGACTTTCTGTCATAGGAGCCAATTGATCTTCCAGAGCAAGGGCACTGGAGGCTGGACTGTCCTAGATTTTACTTCCTTCCCCTACTCACTCATCTGATTTTGATGTAGAAACAAGAGTCTCTAATTACAGCTCTGGAAAATGGGTCTTCTTTGTAAGGTTTCTAACACTTCTAGGTCACCCGCCCTGAAAATTGGACTTCAAGAGTCGTTAACTGCAAGATTATATTTATATTCATTTGCATCCTAGCACATGTCATCTAACTTCCCTTTACTTCCCCATGTCCTTCGCTATAGTTTCCTAATTTCAAAATGTCTTCCTAACCTGCAGTGGATAATAGCATTAAGACAAATTAGCAATGGGCTGGAGAAAGAGGGAAAATTACTTTTTTATGTGTATTATTCAAAAAAGTAAGGCTCGATTTTATAGTAACATCTCATTTTCAGATTTATAGTCACACCTCACTTTTGAATAAGAAACAGCTTTTTTTTTTAACGTGGTAACTAAATGACATGTATGTACTTCCAGGATATAGTAAATCATTTCTATTTAAAATCTTAAAATTAAGGGGAGGGCATTGCAGACTCTGAAGACAATTCTAAATTAATGTCAAATTTGTTTTCAATCAGAAGACTAAAATCAAATTATTTTCCAAGGAAGTGAAATTATAAAGGATTGGTATTCATTTACATATGCAAATGTGTCTTCTTTCTGGAGTCTTCTTGTTTGTTTTTAAATTATTTGATAAATTTATTAAATTATTCAATTAATTCAACCTTTACTAAACAACTTACTATGTGAAAAGTATTGTGCTCTGTGCTACATTGAGAACATAAATAAAACAATCCCTACCATCATTTTGGAGTTTATAATCTCATAGATAAATTCATATACAAATAATTATGTTACAAAATAACCCATGGCAAAAGCATCTGACAGATATAACAAAACTACTTTGTGAGGTCCAAGTAACAGCATTACTGACCCGTTGAATCAGTGAAGACTTCATGGAACAGATGACAACTGAATTGTGCTCTAAACACTAGACAAATGAAGTCGAAAAAAAAGAAAGAAAGAGAGAGAGAGAGAGAGAGAGAGAGAGAAAGAGAGAGAGAGAGAGAATGAGTGTGTCAGTCACAGGAATGGGAGGAAATATTTGTGAAAGCGTGAGGTTGGGAAAATTTGGGACCTAGTTGGGAAACAATCAAATAATTTTCCTTAAGCTAAATTATATGAGAGATATCTGGAAAGTTAGAAGATTTACAGATTATGGAATTCACTGAATTGCAGATGGAAGTGTTTGAACTCCACTCAAAAAGTAACAAAGAACCAGGGAAAGTTTTTGAATAGGGGATGATACCTATGGGCCAAAAAGGCATCAATGCAATCTTTGTTTTTGTTTTTTGGGGGGTTTTTTTTGTTTTTTTTTAATAATGTTACATTAGCCAGATGGTTTCAAAGAGACCTGGAGAGACTGAGATGAACTGAAGCTCAGTGAAGTGAGTAAAACCAGGAGATCATTGTACACGGCAACAACAAGATTATATGATCAACTGTGAAGTGGGCTCTTTCCAACAATGAGGTGATTCAGGGCAATTCCAACAGATTTGTGATGGAGAGAGCTAACTGCATCCAGAAAGACTGTGGACTTCATAATATTTTTTTTGTTTCTGTTTCGTTGCTTTTTTTATTTCTCATTTTTTTATTTGATTTTTATGGTGCAACATGATAAACATGGAAATATGTTTAGAAGAACTGTACGTGCTTAATGTATATTGGAATCCTTGCTGTCTAGGGGAGGGAGGTAAGGAGAAGGGAGGGAGAAAAATTTGGAACACAAGGTTTTGCAAGCATGAATATTGAAAACTCTCTTGGCATGTATTTTAAAAATAAAAAGCTATTATTTTTTAAAAAGAAAAAAATAATGTTAAAAAAAGAAAAAATAAGGAACTAAGATTGGGACAGGTTAAGCTTAAAGGTACAAGTGAAACATCTGGGTGGAGATTCTCAGCAGTCTTGGTTGAGACTTCTGATATGTGGATAGTTCTATAGAATATTATTCAACAATTGTTATATATTATATATATATATGTATGTATGTATGTATATTGTTCTTTCTTCAGTAGATAAAGCCTACACTCTACCTCAGGTTTGTTTTTTTCCTGGTAATCAGAGCCACAGCTACTGCTGCTTTGGGAGACCTTTCAACTTCAAAGGCACTGTTCCAAAGCCCTGCTACTTTGGAAGATTAATAAGTTAGTGTTAGTAAGAAAGAAATTATTAATGATACCATCAAAGAAGCTATTAATTTCCAAACTCAGAATTTTATTCCGCTTAGACTAAAAGAGTAAATCAACCTTTCCCTTAAAGAGCATTCATCATAAATATTGTATATTTTGGTAAACTACTTCCAAAGATCTGTTCTCATGTTTTTATGGTTGTTTGTAACTGATTGCTTGCTCTGTTTTATTGAGATTTTCTTCCCTTCTGTTGCAATAGGTCACTATTAAAAATTTTTGTTATATATATATATATATATATATATACCCAAAATACTTTCTAAGAGTCATTATCAATATCAGTGCAGGGAGAATTTCTGCCTAAAGAAGAAAAAACACATCTAGACCTTACTCTATCCCATCTCCCAATAAAATTTTTTAAAAATGAAAACTTGGGGCAGTTAGGTGGTGTAGTGGACAGAGCACCAGCCCTGAAGTCAGGAGGACATGGGTTCAAATCTGGTCTCAGACACTTAACAATTCCTGGCTGTGTGACTCTGGGCAGATCTCTTAACCCTAATTGCCTCAGTATAAGAATAATGAAAACTGAATAAAAAGGAGAGGCAAGTAGATTCTATTGCATTGTTGTTGTGTAGTCATTTCAGTCACGTCTGTTGGGGTTTTCTTAGCAAAGGTACTGGAGTGGTTTGCCATTTCCTCTGGAGCTCATTTTAGATATGACTAACTGAGATAAATAGGATTAAATGTCTTGCCCAGAGTCAGACAGCTAGTAGCTGAGCCCAGACTTGAACTCAGAAAAATGAATCTTCTTGATTTCAGTCCTAACATTCTGTACTACTCTATTTTTACTCTCTCCAATCTACCAGTCCAAATTCTATGCATTAAAAGTCTATAAAAGACACAAAAGCAAATTACAATCAACTGGAATAAATATTTAAAGAAAGAAATAATCAATACCATTATTTCCAGTTGTTTTTTTTCAATAAAGATTCAAATAAACATTTTATTTCTCTTCTAACAGTTCCTTATGATGCTCATTCAGAATATTTCTCCTTCATGATGCTATTATTTTTCTGACAACAAAGATAGGTTCTCTATTTAGGCAGATAGGATTTATTTCCCCTATATTATGTTTCTGATTAACCTTCTGTGTCATTTTTGGCAGAAAAATTCTCATCAACTTTGACTGTGCTTGCTCACTAAAGCCTACAGAACCAAATGCACAAATGTTCATTAGGGCAGAAGTTTCGTCTTCTGGGAGGTCAGCAAAACTTTATAGAGTATTCAACTAAATCATGCATGATCCTATGTCACTAGGAAAGCTAATAAAAAATACACCTCAATATATCTCCTAAGCTTTCTATGATTTACTTTCATGGCTAAATCCAGAGGAGTGTAAATAATTAATCCCCTGAGGTGGTTTCATTATTCAAATTTGTACTACATATCTCCATTGGGCTGGAACCAATTACAGTGGATCTTTATATATTCTATATTTGTGAGTTTGCTTACTCACTAAATTCCTGCATAACCCCCAAATCAATATTGTTGTACTCTCTCAGTCATTCATGGACATGCACAGAGCTGTGAAAAATTTGAGTCATCAGACACACATATTCCAAGGTAAAGTCGAATGAGGCACAGATCGCTCTGCTTTCTTGTTTTAGCTTTTGTATAATAAGCAAATGCCCTTTTCATGGTCTATTTAATGTCATATTTCTCACATTTTTGTGCTTTTTTTTGGTGATTTTATTGTTTGAAATCCCCCCCAAGCAAAGGCTAAAGTGCTATCCAATGTTGTGATATGCTTTATAAAAACAAACACACAAACAACAACCAAAAAAAAAAAAATTAGATAATTTTTGTTCAGGAGGGAGTTATGGTGCTATTGGCTTTCAGTTCAATGTTAACGAATCAGCAATGTGGTTGATTACCTAAAAAGGAAAAGGAATTTGTAGATTCTGAGCTGAGAAACGCTAAAGTAAATGCTGTGACCACAGGCTCACCAAAATGTAATGCTTCATTTCCCCTTGGAGCAATGGTTCAGGAATCAATAATTCAGTGTTTCAGGCAATTTTATAGAACATAACTACCATGAATAATGGGAACAGACTCTGCCATGTTTTATATAATTATCACTCTTGAGTAGTGTAAATTCAAATACATGTGATACTTCAGGAGATTTATTGTTCACACTGATCAGGACCTAGCTGATCAAAATCAAAGATTTGGAAGAAACTACTTGAATGGTCCATATATTAGGACTGTTGGGATCAATATTGCAGTATATATGTAAAACATTCTACAAATGCTTCTATTTATCAATTCTTTCTCCAAATGCAGATATCTTCTTTCTTCATATGTCCTTTGTAGTTAATGTGGGTATTTATAATAGTCAAAATGACTTACTTCAACTTGTTCTTAAAACAATGCTGTTGCCACTCTATAGTGTGTTCTCTGCATTCTGCTCATTTTGCTCTTCATTTTTTTTTTTTTTTGTGCAAGTCTCTCCATGTCTTTTGAAGATCTTCAAGCTCATCATTTCTTAAAGCATAGTAATATTCCATCACAAACAATGAATGGGCATCCGTGAAATTTCCATTTCTTTGCCATGACAAAGAGAGGTATTACAAATGTTTTAGAACATATAGGTTCTTTTCCTTTTCAGCTAATCATCTTGGGAAACAGACCTACTAGTGTTACTGCTATGTCAAATGATGTAGGCAGCTTATTAACTCTTTGGGCATAATTCCAGGTGGCTTTCTTAAATGACTGGATCAATTCAAAGTTCTGCCAACAGAGATTTAGTGTCTCAATTTTTCTACATCCCCTCCAATATGCGTTGCTTTTCTCTTCAATAATTTTAGCCAATCTGATAGATATAAAATGATTTCTCTATGTTATTTTAAGGTATATTTCGGTATTCAGTTTTGAAGCAAATCGGGAGAATTTAATGTGGCATTTTTCATATGACTGTGCCTTTTAACAATATATTTGTTTGTATATATACATATGTGTGTATTCCCATAGAATTGGAGTATTTAAAAAAAATCCTAGTTACGTTTTATGCTTGGTATAGCTTAAAATGACACAAGATTTTTGAAATATTTTGTTTCCTTTCTATTTCTATTTCCATAATTTTCCTCTTCTTCCAAAGTTATAGAGTTACTTTGGTCTTTGGAATAAGATCTGCATTGTCTCATAAAATGTTAGCTCTAAAAGGGCCCAGAGAGTATTTATTTCAAACTACTCATTTTGCAGATTATCAAATTGAGAATCCAAGAGCTTAAATAGCTTGTCCAAGAACAAACCAATTGGTTGAAAATTTAGTACTAGCACCAAATCATCTCAGTTTCTACTACTGTACCATCTCCATTATATTTCTTAAATATCTATTTTCAGTCTTTCAATCATTTTTGAGAAATGTCTAGATTGATTTTAATCTTTATTCCATTATCTATATATGTATTCAAAGAATTCATATTTAACTTCTACGTATTCAAATCACCAATATGAATACACTGAAAAAAGAAATTTTACCCCCTAAAATTAATATTTATTTATAACTGAAAAATTAATTTTTCAAAAGGTGAATTAATAACACAATATTGAGACATTAAAATAATTTTAATATGTAATCTTCATTCCTTTGATAGTGACAATATAAAAATCAAGTCACTGTTTTCCAAAGGGAGGATGCCTGATTGTGAGTCATTCTTTCTGTAACTCTGGACCTTTGTCAAGCAATTAGTAAGATTGCTTTCTTCTCATGATCCATGAATTCTTCTGTTATCCCGGGTTAACAGGAAAAGTACTCTTATTGCATATTACAGGAAGTTTGGAAAATCCATGTTACTAAATATTTTAATACAATAAAAAATCGTAGTGCTATCCAAATGCTATTTCTTGTCCCTTCCATTTTTCCTAGCAAAAGACAATTATATAATAAGATATGGCACTGCCACAAGTTGAAACTAAGCTCTTGGAGAGCATGAAAGAAGCTGTCACTTTTAATTTTGATCAGGAAGGTTTTTCTACTTCTTTGTGTTCACCAGGCATTGTTTACTAGCCCTTATTATCCTTAGAGCAGTATCTTGTGGGCAAGAGTGTGAAATTTAAGATTACCCCCAAAGAGACAATAAAGAATTACCATTTCAAAAGGACAAAGGACAATTCTGTGAGTATAAAGCAGAAGATGCTTCTCAAAGAAAGCTCTCTTTTCACAGCTTTCTATTTTCTATAACAAGGTATAAAGCAACTAGGACAGATTTGGAACATTACTATCTTCTTTGCAAAAAAATAAAAACTAGTTCTTAATTAGCCTGACCAAAGTTTGGATTTTCTGGTGATCTTGGAAAAGCCTGGAGTAAGGAGATGAGAAAACCAAGAATTCACTTCATGACAGCATTGAATCAAAATTATATCAGGGACCCAAAGTCTCTTACATTATGTTGATGATTATAATGGTCAGGAGACACTTTGACCCAAAAGGACTTTTAAAATTTAAAGTTTCCTTCAGCATCACTGTCAAATATAATGAAAAAAGATAGATCTGTTAAAACCTTAAATCTTTTAGATTACATTATAGATAATTTAATATGCTCAAGGGGGAAAGAGATATAGAATAGGAGGTCTAGATGGGCCTCCATAGGGAGTCTAGAAGAAGAAAGAAGAAACTGGAAAGAAGAGACAAAAAAACCAAGTCTAGAACTCATTAGCTTTTAAAATGTAGGTCAACCACTGACGCAAAAATGTTTGCAGTAGCGTTTTTTGTAATGGCCAGAAACTGGAAAATGAATGGATGCCCATCAATTGGAGAATGGCTGAATAAATTATGGTATATGAATGTTATGGAATATTATTGTTCTGTAAGAAATGACCAGCAGAATGATTTTAAAAAGGCCTGGAGAGACTGCCATGAACTGATGCTGAGTAAAATGAGCAGAACTTCAACAACAATACTATATGATGATCAATTCTGATGGGAGTGGCTCTTTTTCCCCAACAGTGACATGATTCAGGCCAATTCCAATGATCTTGTGATGAAGAGAGCCATTTATACCTAGAGAGAGGTCTGTGGGGACTGAGTGTGGATCACAACATAGCATACTCACTCTTTTTGCTGTTGTTTGATTGCATTTTGTTTTCTTTCTCATTTTTTTCCTTTTTGATCTGATTTTTCTTGTGCAGCAGGAGAATTGTATAAATATGTATGCAAATATTGGATTTAACATATATTTTAGCATATTTAATATATTGGATTAGTTTGCCATCTAGGGGAGGGGGTGGGGAGGAAGGAAGGAAAATTGGAATTTTGCAGATTTTGTAAGGGTTAATGTTGTTATTAATTGTTATTAATGTTATTATCTCTGCATATGTTTTGAAAATACAAAGCTTTAATAATAAAAATAAAATATGGGCACAAAATCATTGAAACTCATGGATTATCTTTTTCGAACTGTCACTTGTTTGGAATCATGATGGAAGTTTGTACTTTTCATGGGAAAAATTAAAAGATACAAGATAATGTGGGCATTTTTTCTGGAGGGTGTCGAGTTATGAATATAAAATGCCAGTGAGTTTAGCCAATTTCTCTTATGACTCAGATCCTGTTGTATATCAGCTCACAGAGTTATCAAACATTTGGAAAAATTATAAAAGCATCTTTTGTGGTGGGAGGGGATAGAGAATTAAAGAGAGGAAAATTGAAGGGAAGTTTCATATTTTCAGACTAAAATTTAGGGCTCAATGAGGTCAAATAAGTCACGCATACCTCCCCCTGATTCCTAGAATAGAAGTAATCTCTTCAAAATGGAATCATACTTGAACAATCCCTTATTGGCTATCACCCTGCCTCCTAATATATTTCTTACCTTTTTGTAGCAGAGAGAAAATCCTGCAAGCCTTTCCTTGATATTAAATATGAAATTTCCCTGGGTGTCTTAGGCCCCTGTTTCACGTTGGGTAAATCTGAGCAGCTGGCACCTGAGTTATTGTGTTGCCTATGAGATCATGGATAGACTCACTAAATTGCAAAAACAGATTGTTTTACCCTTTGAAGACAGAATCAAGAATAGTGAGGGTTACAAGTGCCAGTAGCACAGCGGGTACAGCATGTGGAGACATAAGAGTTTTGGTAATAATGAGGGAATCAAGGAAAGAAAAATTAGGGAATTTGAAGGCATAGAGAGTGAAAAGCAGAAAGGATATATTTAAATACAAAAATTTCAGCTAGATAGATACAGCTATAATTAAAAATATGAATTTCACATACATATAGATATATAAGACCCCAAAGGAGGAATTGCAGCAAACAATGTTGGGGAATGTAATTTTTAGTCAGGAAGAAGCTGGAAGAAAACTGCATTTCACAAAATGCTTTGCATCATTAACCTGAAGATATATATATTATTCCAAAGTCTTACTATACACACACAAATACATATATACATATCTCTAACTGAGAAGTTAAGATAGGCTTATGAATACAGAATAGAAACAACGGAAGGGAGTACATGTGTAAGCTCCAAAATTAGTTTAATCTTTTTTTTTATCAGTAACTTGACTGAAGACATATTTGTCACATTGATTAAATTGTCAGATGGAAAAAAAGAGAGATAACTAACATGTAGAATAATAGAATTAGGATCCAAAAAGGTAAGAACAATAGGCTAAATCAGCCATGAGGAACTTTAAAAATGCTAAGTGAAAATCCTATCATTAAATTCAAGAATTAAACATAAGTACAAGAAGGGGGAAAGAAACATGGACTATTCAGTAGGTGCCATAAAAGAGTGTGAATGGACAAGAAGCACAACTAGTATGATAGGTGGTCAGGCTCTGCACAAGGGCCATGATGTCAGTTCTATTATTCTCTGTCCTGGTCAGATCACATCTTGAGGGCTTCAATCAGTTCAAGTATAGATTTAAGGAAAGACTGACAAATGAAAAAATTTCCAGAGGGAGGGTAACCAGAGGAATAGGAGATTATACTGTTTCAATGTCAGTAGAAAGACCTAAGGATATTCAGCCTAAAAAAGAGAAGAAAGTGGAGGTCTAATATCTATTTACAAGTATTTCAAAATATCATGTAGAAGATGCCATTGAACTGACTCTGCTCAGCTCCTGTCAAAACGAAGTTCAATAACTTAAGCTGTAAAAAGACAGATTTAGCTTCAAGCTAAAGAAAAACTTCCTAATGATGATCACATCACTTACCAAACATGGTACAGGCTGCCTTAGAAAGAGAATTCCCTATAAGTGAATATCTTCAGCAGAAGTTGGATGACCACTCTGGGGCGAGGGAATCCCATCAAATATATCTGATTTCTCTTCAAAACTAAGTTCAATTAGACCAGTGATTCTTAAACTTTTTCCATTCATGACCCATTTTCACCAGAGAAAAATTTATTTTTACCAGATATATAGGTATATAAAATAGGTAAACAAATCAAACATTTACTGGATATAAATCATAATTTTATGACCCCATATTCAGTTATATGACTCTGTATGGACATGCAACACACAGTTTAAGGAACACTGAATTAGATGACCTCTTGGATTCCTTCTAATTCAGAATTTCTGATTTTCTTTAAAAACTGGTCCAAACAGACATTTTTATATCTTTCTCTTTTGGCAGTATTCTTTATGTTAGCTACCTGGACAAAGAGCCATGTTCACTTTGGACTTGAAACGAAATTTGGATTATTACAGTTGGGCAGAATACCAGTAGGAAGATGATCCAGCACAGAAAGAATAGAAATTTGAGTGGAAGAAGGGGCTTTAGTTTGATACTTAGCCTTTTTATAGAGAGATTTATTATTTAAGGCAGTTAGGTGGAAAGATTCCTCTCTAAGCCAGACATATACAATCTGTGTGACTCTGGCCAACTCACTTAAGCCTGTTTCACTCAGTTTTTTCATCTATAAAATGAGCTAGAGAGGTAAGTGGCAAATCACTCCAGCATCTTTACAAAGAAAAACCCAACAAGGGTCATGAAGAGCCAAACACAACCAAAAGCAGCAACTGTCATCCAGCTTCTCCAAGAAAACTTCTACTTGTGGGAGAAAAAGCTACTTCCTTAAGCAGTACATTCTGTTGATAGATTGCTCTAATTATGAGGAAGTATTTCCTTCCCTTGAGCCTGGATCTATAAGTTTGTAACTTCTTATTGCCCTATTTTTGCCCTCTAGGCCCAAGTAGAATAAATCTAATACTTCCCCAGAATAATCTTTCAAATGTTTAAAAACAACTATTACCTTCACTGAGGCTGAAGAGCTAAAAGAGACTTAGAAGTCATTTCAAGACTAGCTCAGATTTAAAAGTAAGAGAATTTATTTTCTTTTACTTCTTTTTTGTAGCCTACCCTTCTTTCTCCTCATTTCCTTTATTCTACTGAATAGACAGCTCTAAGAATTTAATGAGTTCAAAAAACATTTCCCATCTGCTTTAATTTGCTTCCCAAGAAAAGAAAATTACATTAATCTCTGTGTTTGGGAATATTAAGTCTTACAAACTCCCTACATTATTGTGAGCCTTACTGAAAATCACAATCAGATTTAATCCAAGAATTTCTCCAGCACTGATCATGTTCTGATTTAGTCAAGACTGGTCAGGATGTTCTAATGCCTCTGGCATTAACCAGCCTTTTAATTGTGACTTTTTATCCAAGGGAATAGATTTCCTGATTTTGAGTTGTTAGGCCTGAACTACACCTTGGTAGAGATTTTTTTTGATCCAGGTTAAAACTTCCTGAGGCTATAGGTAGCTAAAAATGGGAGACTATTACCATTTATCACTCTTCCTGAGTGACTCACCCATCTGATTAGTTTAACACGCATAGTTAAAATGGATTTATCCAATAAAAATGAATTCTATTGCATTAGCTACCATAATCCTGACTTCTTCCTGAAATTGGTTTATTCCATTAAGCCCTAGTAATGTGATAGTAATGTGACCTTAGTATTATGGCATCAATCTCTCATGGAATTTTGTGGATTTGTGGATACTTCATATAATGTTTTAAACTTTTTTCACAGAATCACTACAAGAAAAATTTTAAAATCTACAACAAAATATCTCCCAGGTAACTGCATTACCCAGTTTCTCTTATATCAAGGCTACCAATAGACAACAAATCGGTATGGGTTGAACTGATGATTGCAGAAAGGTCACCATCACTCTCTGTGGCTGACATCTCAATAGCTTTGATAGTTCCTTGCTACCTCCATCAGACAAATCCTCAAAGGTTATAATCCTTTAAACTGCAAAACTTGCCTCCACCTCCATTCTCATGGGATTCATTGCCCACAATTTCCAGCAGGATTTATCAGTGCTTCTCTTCTTCACTTCATTCACCACTCCCTGACCATCGTGACAGAATCTTAACTTCCCTTTCTTCTCAATACCCCTCATCCATCTCCAGTTCTTCTGATTGACCCTGTGGGATACCATGGATGCAAAACTTTGGGAAATAATGCTACATTTCTTATACACCTTTATCTGTGCTCAGGAATGAATGTCGAAGAATTAAACAACTGAATAAATAGATGAAAAATCATTTCTTAAATCCTTACACTGTGTTAAGTTCTAGGGATACGAATACAAAAGGAAATACTCCCTTGCCTTTAAGATTAAAGTCTCTGGAACTGTGAACCTATCTCTTGACTACTCCTGCTGTTACAAAACATGGGCCTTGAAGAACAGCCTGGTGCAGCTGTTATCACAATAGCTAGCCTTCCTTTCTCTCTCCTGCAGCAAGAAGCAGTCATTTCCACTTGCCCTAATCAACCACTCCAAGAGCAGAAAGATGAATTCAAAGGCAAACTTCTGGCAGAGAAGTCCCTGTTGCCACCATTCTATCTAGCCTCTTGCCTTTGAACCTTTCAGTTCCCATTTCTAGTGGCTGAGAAGTTTGTCACATTCCCTCTTAAGCTTAAATTCTCCTTTGCCTCTTGGGTTTTCTGCTTTGGATCACAGGCAACCTGAAGCACAGAAGTCATGCAAAGGATTCTGGGTCAATAATAAATTTAATTTACCTTCAGTAATTTTCATAAAATATAAACTCCAGAAAATGTTCCCTGGAAGTATGGCAGCCAGAGACACACACAATACTAATCCAAGTAGCCCACGAAGAAGACCACATCCAAAGCTTCTCAGTCACTCTGCTGAGGGACTGGGAACCCACCTAAAACAATGAACTCTGAAAGCAGCAAACACTGGGCTGAACGCCTACTCCTTCATTATCAGGGGAAGGGGGAATCCTTGGTGTTTTTTCTATGGTCCCTAACCCCAAGAATCATTGCTAACAACCCTATGAGAAGGTAATTGGTAAGGAATATGACCAAGTAGGGTTGTCTTTCAGCAAAAATCTTACAGGTGGGGCAGTTTGTTTCGGGGATACTCTCATTTATTCCTTACTTCCTTCTTAAATCTCACCGGCACCTACCCTATTTCTGTTAAAATGTCAACTGTGTTAAATGACAAGTACATCAAGAATAGCTAACAAGACTCCAAGGAAGACTGTAATGATGGAAGGGCGGCAGGGGGTTTGATGATTAGGGCAACCTTGATATGCCCTCCAACCATTTAATAGACTATTAACTTTATCTGCTTCTAAAACTAGCCTGGGGCCAAAGACTTGACAACTAGGAAGGACAATTAAACTTTGAGGGAAGGCTCTAATAACCAAAGGAAATACATATAACCCACTTGCAGAAAGACTGGGTATTTAAGTTTCCATCAAGCTTCCTTGTTGCTCATCTTTCACTCTCGAAGGACCATGAACTTTAGGAAGAGGATGTCTTGACTTGAAAGCGAATTGGATTGAAATGAGACAAAGCTACACAAAGTCATCAGCCTCACTTTTCCCTCCAGAGTCATGGAGTCTATAGTGGCAAGACTCAGATCAAGATGACTACTGATGGCCCTAAATGCAGTAGGGAATCTTGGTCTTTTTAAGTTAAGGGCTCTATCGGGTCTTAGTTTGTCTGAGCCAAGACACATTCAGTAATTAAAGGCTGTATAATAATTGAAGCAAAAGATGACTTCTTCTGGGAGTGAAAGACCCTGAGTTTCTGGCCAGAACGAAGACAACTGTTATTTCCTTTTCATCAAACTAGAAAAGCCTGGAAGGACTATGAGTCCATTATCATGGGAAGAACATGAACAAAGTTCAGAGAGAAAGAGTTGTCTTTTGTTTTTTGTTTTTTTTTAAACACCACATTATGAGACAACCTGATAGATATCAAGGAGTTGCCAAATGACCTAGTGGAGAGAATAGGTATGTTTATGAAACCAGAAATCTTTGGAAGAAATGTAGAGGCGACAGATATAATAAGGAATAGCAAGATTAAGAGAATCTAAGTACTTTCTCTTATTAAATCTCAATTATTCTCTATAACAATTTATACTGAACCTATACTTTTTATATTAAAAAGGCAACTTTTCTCATTTATGTTTTGGGAAATGCCCCAAATCTCCCATAGTGTTAGGACTGACTCACAGAACAGACACAGCCCATTAGATAAAAAAAAGGGGGGATCTTGGTAAAGGGAAAATGGCTTCCAAAGAGCATCTGCACAGTAGCTTCTAGCTTTGGTGAGATCTCAGGAAAAATCACTTGAATATATTCTATCTATGTCATGAGAATCTAGTTGTGGGCTATGGTGAGTAATTTATGATGTACATGTAGTCTCCTTAGATGTGAGGCAGTCCTGAGTCAAAAATATATATATAAAAAACAAACTGGGAAGTCTATACCCTTTTCAAAATCCTTTAGGAAAGCATGAAGGATATTGCCCCTGTGGTCACAGGCAACATTAACCTTATCTTGCCCCCACTTTGCATTATCCCATAGCCAGTATACCACATTGCTAGTTGTGGTTATATTAACAAACTTTCCCTACTTCATCCTTTGCAACAGTTCATCTGCTACCAATTTGGTCAGTTGCCATTCATCTGGGAGATATTTTATGTCCCAGTTCTTTTTTTTCCACTTCATTTCCATTGATGGTTCTCAAATCATATAAATGATATATAACATCTTCATACATCCTGTTGTTCATGTAAAGTTTTACTTTTCCACCAGAAATCAATCTCAGTCTAACCATCAGACAAAACATACAAACCCTTCTTAGAGTAATACTCACCATAGTCTCATCTGTCACAAAAAAAAATCAGATTGACTGAGAAAAGAAATCATTCTGCATCTCATTTAACTTAATCCTATGAAACACATTTATTTCCTGAAAGCTCATCATACCATCCTGATATTTCCACATCTTCTCTCTCTTGCCAGCTTCCTATTTACTTGGGATGCATTGGAGGTGAATTGTTTTCTACAAACCAATTTCCTGATATCCTGATTTCTGTGATATCCTGATCTGTGATATTATAGAGACAAATTCTGCCTTTGCACATAACCATCCCATCCAGGAATCTGGCCAACCAGCACACAGGCCAATCCCAGATAAAAGGCCTAATCATTCTTGTGAGCTAGCAGCTAATGCTACCAGTTTTCTTATATTATTGCTCTATTTTCCACTTGTCCATGCTTGAATCTGAATATATTTGGTATGAACCAAATATATTACATCTATTCCTTCTGATCATGAATATATGTGATAAGTAATTTTATTATTGAAAAAATCAAGAACTTTGGAGGCACCAGGGATACTTGTAATAAAGACTTAATGGTTACCAGTTAATTTCAGAATCTGAAAGTTCATTTGAAAATTTTGGATCAGGGATTATTCATCTTTGAGGGTCATGGAACTATCTTTCAGTCTTTGAAAGCCTATGAACCCCTTCTGTGAATAATGTTTTACAAAATAAAATTTAAAAAATTACAAAGGAAAATCATACTAAAAGACAGTAAAAATAAAATGTACTTTTAATGTACTTAATGTTGCTAGAATTAATGAGAAAAATATTCCACCAATGTGACCCCACTAATGGGATTCTTTTGAGAGAGGAAAGATATCAGAATTGGTTCATAGCAAAGCTAGAGTCCCAAGAGTAATAACTGAAATGGAAGTAAAAGTATGCTTAGATTTTAGGATCAAAATTTTGGAGATGGCATGTACCTTAGAAATCATCTTATTTCACTTCCTAATTTTATAAGACCTTTTACAACAGGTCTACATTTTTAAGAAATTAGGATTTGTTCTCATGGCTTTGTTTCTTTGTTTTAAACAATCTATTGATTGTTTAATCTATAAATCTATAAATAGATTATAATTATTTAGATATATATTATAGATATTATATTATTATAGATATATAATTATTTATAGAATCTATTGACTCCTGACAGGAGTCATAGGGAAGCATATCACAAGCTCCCAGAAGTCCAGTCTCAGTTCAGACCTTAACCACCTTCCTTTATAAGTGATGTCAGTACATTTACAGTTGAATTCCAATTTTACCTGTCTATAACTCTGAATATAAGTTTAGCCACTACAAATCCCATTTTTCAAAATATTTTCTTGCCTTGTATTTGCAGGGAATGTTGTAAGGTCACAGATTCCCTTAGAAAAATCATGGTAAGAAGATTAATCACTGTAGGTTTAGAGTTTGCTATGGGCACAGTAGACAGAGTTCTGGGTCTGGAGTTAAGAAGACCTAAGTTCAAATACAACCTGAGACACTTACTAGTTATGTGTCTTTGCCCCAATTTCCTCAACTCTAAAGCGGCGATAATAACAGCTCCTAGCTCACAGAGTGCCCAGCACATATAAATACTTATTTCCTTTTCCTTCCTCCTCCCTAGAAATAACATTGAAACTGAGTAACAACTACAGTGTGATGGAGCTAGCTCCAACTCAAGAGAACTGAATGTTTCAGGGCAAACATCTACACCGTGGAAATTGGCAATTCTTAGTCAGGATTTGATTTATTATTTTGTGAAGTTTATCATTAAGGAATCATGGAGAAAAAGTTGGTGAAATAATAATACAATGGAATAACATGGATTAAACTTTAAAATATGGTGGGTAGAGCTTTTGGAGAGCCATTAAATGTTTATAACCAGTGGGCACTTACCATTTAGATACTTAAAGGTAAACATTTGAAGTGAATTGGTGTTAGGAAAGAAAGTCAAGACAGGGTGCTGGGGCTAGATTTTTACTCTGAGCAATTCGTGAAGAATTGTTGATGCACTTATAATGTCATGAGTTTACTTTTTCCTTTTGTTTAAATTGTGTTTTTAGTTTCATTCTTGACAGCCCAGAGGCAAAACCCTTGTGTATTCTGCATTTGGGGAACATCTATTGATCATCGTTAGAAATATGACAAGCAGAAATAATTGACTAAACTGTGAAATCATTCATACTTGAATAAGCAGATATCCCCCAAAGGTACAATATAACTTGTTCAACATGCAAATCACAAAAACACACCGCTTATAGAATTACTGTGAAATTATCAGGATTACACGCAAATATATCATCACTTTGTAAAAGACCATGCATATTTCCTTGCTTCCTGGGACATTAGTAAATCAGGAAGACTAAAGTTCAAATTCTGATTTAGATAATTACTAGCTGTGGGATCCTGGACAAGTCATCATCAGCCTTAGTTTTTTCTTCTGTAAAATGAGGATTGTTGGCAGGATTAGACAGTTTAAAATATGTAAAGCATTTTGCCAATCTCAAAGGATGATAGAAATACAAGCTATTACTATAAGTGCTTAACAAATGGTTTTTGATGAACTCATTGGATTGATATTTGTCATGGTTTTTTTCTAACCAAGAGGAAGAAGTACATGATCTGAGTAGGATGATTTCCACCCCATAGAAATTTCTAATTAAAAAAAGAATGAACAATTTGAAAAATCAGTGTTTTCCCAGATTTCTCTTTCAGGCATGCAAAGAAATATTTAGTCAGTTAGACCAAAGCTTCTTAAAATTTTTTCCCCTTCTGACCCCTTTTAGCTTGAGAAAGTTTTATGTGACCTCGGGGTATATAACATAGGTACACAAATCAAACATTTACTGATAATAAATCATAATTTATAATCTCCACACTCTTTTACAATGCAAGGTATATCACAAACTATAATTTAAGAAGCTGGGTATTATAGAATATTTAACTGATACCCAAATGTTATGATTCTTACAAGATACTAAGATAGTGGAATTGATCTGATCCTACAAGGAGATGTTATGGGCCAGAACTTGAAACAAGGTACTAAATGGAATTGAGGAGACAGTGGTTAAATCTAATTTAGCATCGATTTAATCCTACAACAAATAATGGTTTCCTAATGATGTAATGATTGGAGTATACTCAGTGTACAGCATATAAGCAAGGGGCTCCCATAAGCCCACAGACACCCAGAAACCCACTCTCAGAGGCAAGACAGATTCATTCCATAGTCGACCTGTGTGCTGGCTGGAAATACTCGGAGGGAGCTCTTGGAACCAAGGAGAGAGAGAGGCCTCTACTAAAGCCAACCGGGCCCCAGGAAAAGATTCAAGACTTTGAAGGAGAAAATAAAGGATTTGGATTTTAATTCCTGGCTGCATTTGAGGTGATTGTTACACTAAACTGAAACTAAGGCTGCCTCCAGAAGCTCCCCAAGTAATCTGCTCCCAGAAAATACTACATTTTAGAGAAGAGAACATTATACCCAAACATTCAGGCATAATATTGTAGAGCAAAATACTGATGATGTATCACAATTCAATAAAGCAGGAGTCCCAGGGAAAGCCCTGATTTGAATAGATTACACTGTTCTTTTTGAAGAACTTTATTTTGGTGTATCTGCTGCTTTCCACTGAGTAGGCACAGGGCAAGTAGAGTATTTTGTGTACAATATTTTCCTCCTTTTAAGGCTAAATCTTTTTATTTGAACAATGAGAAATAGAAAAACTGTACAGTGCTACCCATTGATACTTCATTGTGATGAATGAATTAGGTTATACATGAAAATAATCCCCTTTACCAAGTCTTAAGACTATTTTTAGACCATAGCAGAACCTACATTCATTTATAAAACCTTAGTTTGAGCTTTTGTTCAGGAATATGAAAACACTTGGGAGATGTTATACTTGAAGCAGTGCATGAATGTAGAGGCACAGAGATTCTAATCACTTTCTATCAGCTTTCCAGCAGGCAAACATTAAGCATCTAATTATTCTATTACATAGGTAATATCTTTAAAAGTATTAAGCCTTTGAAAGAGAAGAGTACATATGTATATAGAAATGAAATAAATAAATATATCTACATATATACAATTGTAAAATAATGCTGTGTGCCCTTTGGATTGTTCAAGATTAGATTTTAAAAAAAATAAACAGTATTAGGAGGCAAAATTAGTGGAAGATCCTTACCAAATTAAAAAAAAATTTAAAAAGTTATGCTACAGGTTTATTTATCATTTGAAATCACATGTTCCAGCAGTAAAAAAAAAAAAAAAAAAAAAAAAAACTCATTTGTATACAATTCCAAATGAGAAATGGTCATATCTCAGAAATGGTTCTTGATAGTCAACGAGTCCAACTAGTCTAAGTTTAGAAGGACATCTATTATCTCTGAGATTTGTTTGAAATGTAATTCTCTCCCTCTCCCTTTCTCACCTTACAAACTAAAAAAACAAAAACAAAAACAAAAAACTTTCCATATAAGCAATACAGGAGCACAGTAAACAGTATACTTCAGAGGTGGCAAATACACAGTCAACAGGAACCAATTTGAAATATAATAGAGAAATATTGAATAAAATGAATAACAACACAATAAAACATAAATGATATGTGATGCTTTAAGATAATATGTACTCTCACAGATCCATTTGTTTCATATGGTTCAATGGCACCCATTTCTGTTTCATACTATTGATCTACTTGTATTCCATTCTATCTTGAGAGTCTTGCATGAAGAACATTATTTAAATATACAATCACAGGAAGATTTTGGAGTGAACTCCATAGGTTTGTTTCATTGAGTTTTGTGTTTTAAAAATGTTTTAAATATATTGATATATTTTGGTTTAATATAAAAGATACTTACTAAAAAAATCTCTTGACTCCCTAAAATACTAGTACTGCTAATTAATAATAGTAATGATAATAATATGCATTTATTTAGTGCTTTAAGGTTTGCAATGTATTTTAAAAATATTCTCTCATTTATTTCTCATTTTAAAGATTCTCCCATTCTAAAGATGAGAAAATTGAGGTAGAAAGGTGGAAATCTGCCCATAACAATTAGGTGTCTAACTTTTCATGACCTCTTTTGGGATTTTCTTAGCAGAAGTACAGGAGTGATTTCACATTTCCTTCTCCAGCTCATTTTGCAAATGAGGAAACTGAGGCAAACAGAGTTTAAGTCACTTACCCAATGTCACACAGCTAATAAGTATCTGAGGTCAGATTCGAATTCAGGTCCAGGCCTGGCTGCCCCAAAAGATAAAAGGACTATTTTAGACAGCAGAGAACAGGATGTTAGAGAACATTCAGCCTCAAGGCCTTCTTTTTTTATAATTGAGGAAATAACTGTATAAAATACGAATGCCTACCCAAAGTCATACAGGCCGAAAAGCATTTGAATTCAAGTCCTGCTCTATTTCCCTTGCTCTATGAGGCAGAACTCTTATGGAAAATCATAGGGTTTTTCCCCCAATATTAATTATAGGTATGATTGGCTATTTAGGAGGGAGAAATGATAGATTTAGAAATGAAACGTACATAAAAATAAAAGGCATTAATAAAGCTAAGCTTTAAAAAGCATTTTTCAGGTTGCCTAACATGAAAGAATATATTAGGGAAACCACTTGAGGTAATTATTTCTACAATAAATGCAGCTGGTCTCCCTGAAAGAGGAGAAATTGATAGAAATTAAATAAATCCTTCCTATGCTATGGATTTTTAGAGATGATGATGAAGGAATCTCAAGTGGAAAAGAAAAAACAAAGGAGCCAGAAAGAAAAGGCTCCAAGTAAACAGATTTCCATTTTAAATTCAGTGTCCAAATGTTGGTAAAGAATGGGGAGTGATGTAAAGGAGAAAAGGGAAGGAGGTAAGAAACTATAGTCTCCAAAGTCTGGAAGTTAAGGCACTTGCAGGTTGCAGCAGTTGTTGATGGACCAATTCTTTGTTTCACGTCTTCATGACTATAACAACATGACTAAAAAATGACCAGGCTTTCTAAACAGGCAGTGACAGTTCCCCGGCCCTGTGCTATCCGAGGGAGAGCTACTGAGCAGTTGTGTGTCAAATCAAAGCAGTTGTGAATGTGGCCGTTCACTGGAATGATGTTCATTGTGTTCTGCATCTGCCTTCACTCACGTTGTAGGTGAACTTAGGGAAGCCTGTGGAGGAGAGCATCCTGCCGAGCTGCCAGCAGCAGTCTGGAAGACAAAGTTTACAAGATGGGACTTGGGCAGCAAGGATGCTCTGTGGCAAGTCAGCACTGGATAACTTTCTGCAAGCTTCCCTGTGTTTACCAGGGCCACCTGTGCTGGAGATTGTGGGGCTCTTAGAGACGGGGGACTTTTTTGTGAGCAATGGCTCACACCAGGGCTTCAGTGTAGCGTCACTTGTGTTTTGAGGAACCATTGAGGTATGAATTTCTCCCTGTCCTGTGTCTCATTACACTTTGACAGATGTCTCAGTTGGATTGGTCCTACCATCTGCCTCCTTCACTATTACTATTGCATGGAGCCAGAAGAAATAACAAGGGACTTCAGGTGCCATTATGGTGGAGTGAGGGAGAAACTGTCTGAAGCCTTTGCAAATTCCCCTTCAAACGAGTAGAAAATTGCTTCAGCATCGATCCTGGAGCAGGAAGCAGCTTATCACCCTGGCAGGAAAAGTGTGTCTCACTGGGGTGGGAGGGGAATGATCCAAGAGCAGCAGCAGCAGCCAGCCTCCCATGGGGGTCTGTGTCAGTGCTCCAAGCCTGAAGGATTTTATCCAACTGCAAACCAGTGATCCCCTAGGCAAGTCTGTGAGACTCAGAAAGGCCACACACCGTCCACACTATCCCTAGCACAGGTGACCAGGGACACCTGGATCCCACTGCTGACCAGCCCCCCCAAGTGATGACCAATAGCAAGATCCTTCTTCCAGGGTCAGCTACCAGAAAGATCCTGTTCCCATAGTAACCCAGCAGCAAGGCCCCATCCCTGGACCTAACCAATAGCTAAACCCCATATCCAGGCAAGGCCAACAGGGAGCCCCTCACAAGCTAAAAGGGAACCCTGTCCTCCAGAGAAAGCAAGTAGCTCAGCTCTGAAGTCCAAAGAAAGTCAGCAGTAATACCCAGAGCTCCAGCAGAAAAATCTTGGGAAAGTACAGAACCAGAGCTCAACACTTAGATAAAAAGCCCAAGTCACAAAAAGGTACAAAAGTGAGCCCCCCCCCCAAAAAAAAACAGCTTGATTATAGAAAGGATCAAGGCATAAATTTAAAAGAAGGCAATGGTGTCAAAATGGCTGTCATATCTCAAAGAAAAATGTAATCTGGTCTCAGACCCAGAAATGCTAGAAAACATTTCTGGAAATGCTTAAAAGCAAACTAGAGAAGTAGAAGAAAGAAGAAATTAGAGATGCACATTTTTTAAAAGTAACTGGGGACAATAAAAATAATAAATACTTTTTTAAAAGAAATGAGAAAAATGCAAGAGAATCAGAGAAAAATAATCAATAACATGGAGAAGATATACAAAAAGTTATTGAGGAAAATAAATCCTTAAAAAAATAGAATTGTCCAAATGGGCAAAAGCCAGATCTAAGCAACTGGAAAAATATAAATTGCTCATGGCAAATCCAACATAATAAAAATGACAATTCTATGTAAATTAATTTACTTAATCAGTGCCATACAAACCAAATAATCAAAAATTATTTTATAAAGCTAGAAAAATAACAAAAAACAAAAACTCATGGATATTAAGAAAATTAATGATAAAAATACAAAAGAAGGTGAATCTGGTCATACCAGATTTCAAACTATACTACAAAATTATAATTATCAAAACAATCTGATATTAGCTAAAAAACAGAATGGGGAATCAGTAGAATAGATAAGGTACAAATTATAGTAAATGCCCATAGTAATTTAGTATATGATAAACCAAAGATCCAAGCGTCGGGAACAAAAACTCATTGTTTTTGACAAAAACTGTTGAGAAAACTGGAAAACAATATAGCAGAAACTATGTAGACCAATGTCTCACAAAATATGAGTTCAAAAAGGGTATATGATTTACACAGAAAGGGGGATACCATAAGTAAATTAAGAGAACATGGAACAGCTATCATATTTATGGATAAGGGAAGAATTTAGGATCAAAGAAGATATAGCAAGATTACAAAATGTAAAATATATAATTTTGATAATAGAAAATTAAAGTTTTTACACAAACCAAACCAATACAAGAAAAATTATAAGGAAAGCAGAAAACTGGGGAAAGAAATTTGCCATAAGCATCTCTGATAAGAGCCTCATTTCTCAAATATAAAGTCAAGTTTATAAAAAAATCCAAGTTATTCCCCAGCTGATAAATGGTCAAAGGATATGAAAAGGCAGTTTTCAGACAAAGAAATCAAAGCTATCCAGTCATATTTTTTAAAATGCTCTAAATCACTATTGATCAGAGAAATACAAATTAAAACAACTATGAGATTCTACTTCACATCCATTCAAGTGGCTAATATGACAAGAAATAAAAATGAATGTTGGAGGGATATTGGAAAACAGGGACACTAATGCATTATTGGTGAAGTTTTCAATTGAGTTAATCATTCTGAAGAGCAATGTGGAAGTGAGTCCAAAGGACTATAAAACTGTGCGTTCTCTTTGATTCAACAATGCTACTTCTAGGTCTATATCTCAAAAGAACCCCAAAAGAGGGAAAGGATTTATTTGTACAAAAATATGTATAGCAGCTCTTTTTATGGTGGCTAAGAACTGCAACTGTGGAATGGCATATGATTGTGACAGCATATTATTGTGCTGTATAAGTGACAAGCAGGGTGATTATGGGAAAACCTGGAAAGACTTACATGAACTGATGCAAGGTAAAGCGAACAGAACCAGGAGAAGTCTGTATACAGGAACAGCAATATTATCTGATGAAGAAGTGTGAATGACATAGCTATTCTTAGCAATACAATGATCAGACAATCTCTAAAGACTAATGATGAAGCAGACTATCTATTCCCAGATGAAAAAAAACTGATATTTATTGAATATAGACTGAAGTATGCTTTTTTACCTTTTTTTAGCCTTTTTTTGAGTTTTCTTGTATTAAATGACTAATATAAAAATATTTTTCATAATTCCAAGGGTATAACCTATATCTATTATTTACCATCTCAGGGATGTAGGAAGGAAGGGAGAGAGAGAATTTGGAACACAATAGTTTAAATAAAAATGCTTTTAAAATAGGAAGGAGAAATAACAAAACCATAAGAAATGGGTCAGACTGTTATCTGATAAAGGCAATCAATCATTCTCTTCATACTTAAGTATCTAAGTCACTCACTACCCTATTCTCCCTGGCTATTATTCTAAACTTTTCTTATATTTCTTCAAGCTCCCCATGACATCTCTTCCCCTCATTCTCTCTGAGGAGGAGCTCATCTTACAGAGGAAAAAAAGAGGTCATTTGCTGAAAAATCTCTCTTTTCCTCTTCTCATGTCATGTCACTCATATGTCTTCCTTCTCCCAATATCTTTTCTGGATTTCTCTTTCTGTCTCTCTCTCCCTGTCTCTCTGTCTCTGTCTCTCTCTCTGTTTCTCTCTCTCTGTCACCCCACACACACACACACAAACACACACCATGCTTAACAAGTGATCACAATCTACATCTTGATGCAATCCATCTCATATAAGGGATGATGGTAATTTGTTAGAAATGTTTTTCTTTGTAACTCAAATGAGTCTCTATAACTACCCACTTCTACTCTTTCTTCTTGGGAAAAAAAAAAACAGATCAAGCTATTTCTCTTACATGTCAGTTTATTTTAAGGTATTTCCAGGCTAATCCTTCTTAGGATAAACACATGTCACTGAGTACTTGAGAGGAAAGTGTAAAGTTCAAAGGGCATATAAATCCAATGTAATATTGTCATAATGTAACTCTATTTTAAGGAATATAATAAGAAAGTACAGTCTTTAAAAAGTCACCAGAAGGGGAATTGTCATTTCTTTCATCAGTTGAAAATTGTAACTTTGGAAGAAAAAAGTAGATATAAGAAATTAAATCAGTGTATGGTACAGAGCTCATAAAATAAAAACTATTCTAAATGGGATCCACAGATCATTGCATAGTCTCTGATAAAATCTCCTCCCTGTCTTAGAAAAATATAAACCAATAAAGGAAACTAAAACAAGAAACACATAAAGTGTTAGAAAACATTTAGCACTTGGCTTTCCATTTATTTAAATGGGCATGCTTTTATGCTTTCCTGAATCATTAGACAGCTCAGATACTAATCAATGATGAGATGGTGCCTAAGATAACACTTGAAGAGTTGCATCTGCTGTGTAATTGCAGGGATAAAAGTTGGAAGTACATGGATACAGTCTTACTGGGAGCAATAATGGCAAAAAGCTATCTAAATTTTACTAGTTCTCAGTAGGGAAATGTCTTTACCATTCTTGATTCTGCTTGGTATTGGGGTTTTGTTCCGTGGTGGGCTAACTATATTCAGGTGACATGTCTAATTTAAGAGTTAATTTCTTTCTATCTTTTCAGCACTTGACAGTAGATACTTAACTACCAGGCTAATCTAAAATGATTTAGTATATTTTTAAATTTTTATGTAATAGTTAGAATTCCAAGATTGTAGATATTATGGTCTGCATTATTGGATAAAGAATATACACTAAAAAGTTTAGCCTTCAAAAAGCAGCATTTACTCAATTTTACATCTTTACTTCTGAATGTTATTTTGTGAATGTTACCTTTATATGATACTTTATCTGATCTAATTGTTGCTAACAAGTAGTATAATTATTTGATAAGTATAAAATGACTCATACTCTTGACAACATAATCTTAAAAGAAAATATCATATTAAAATGAACATTTATGGGCAAATAGGAAAGCTTACTATATTCCATTTAGAAGACTCACCCCCCAAATAGCAAAGCCTAGAATTTTAATAATACAAATTATTATTTTTTGTTTTATGTAATAAAATAATATTTTCTGTCCACTAAATTACTTTCAATAGACATGAGAGGTGAAAAAATGGGCAAAAGCTTAATTATGTGCTTAGCTTGGATTCAGTAAAAAAATTGGTTTCAAATAATTTCTTACTAACTATGTGAGTCTGCATGAGTCATTTAAGCTCTATGCACCCCATCATGAGTCTCTAGGCCTTATACTAAGTCACAGAAGGGATGGAATGAATTTCCACACTGGAAGTTCCCCACACTGATGAAATGACATATCCTGTATTGAGAGGAAAGGAGAAATGATAAATTCTGGAGAACCTATAACTCAGTAGAAGAGACCCTTAATATAATGAGAACAATACTGGAAGTGGAGTCCTACAGAACCTGGTTTTGAACCCCAGTTCAACCCAGTTGAACCCCACTTTCTAGTTCTATGACTTTTCTTTTAGTCCCCCAAGGCCACAGTTCCCTCATATGAGGAATGAATGGGTTAAATTATATGATTACTAATGTCTCTTGAAGATTTTACTCCTGGGATTCAATGAGCTCCAATCCACTATAGTTTTTTTTTTAAAGGTTTAGCATTGACTCCCTTTGGGATTCTGTGTCAAACCATTCTTACACCTCTCATAGACCCCTATCAGGCACTTTCTAAGCCATTTATCACTGGTAGTGACTGAAGGCAAAAATGATGACTTGAGTATCTCTACCAGTGCTCAAAGTTGTGCTATATATCTAGCAGATATTTGCTGACCACCTACCATTTATAACAATTGTGGTAAGTGTTTTCCAAATTCAAAGATCTCACATTCTACCTGGGAAAATTTTTGCTCAGAAAGAGTCTTTTGTTACTTCCTCTACATGAGGGTGATTAAAAACTATTATACTTCATTTAAGTGAATTGTAAAAAAAAAAAAAAAAAAAAAAAAAAATAGAATAGCCAGACCATTGAAACTTATTAAGAGGATAGAGATTTAAGGATGGAGAAGGAAAGAGATGAACCCTCTGTCTCTTCCTCACTGAGACTTTTATACCAATCCAGATATAATCAACATCAAAATCAAGAAATCTGATACCAGACAGCAAGATTTTAGTATCTTCTTTCAATAGAAAAATAAGTTAATGGCAAATTTAGTTAAGAAAATATAACTGAATAAGCACTTATAAACTGCATAGGTAACATTACACATTTAATTACTACTCTCTAGGAGGTATTCTAATAAAAAGGCAATAAAATTAGGGAATTGTCTAATTAAAATGTTACAAAAATGTAGCATTACAATAATAAGCTACATTAAAGAAAAATAGACATTCTGAAGTGTTTGGCAAATTGTAAAGCTTTTTCTTCCTATTCATGAGTCTAAATAATGGATAATCCTTTTGTTTAGTGCGCAATAGAGATGAGAAATAGAATAAACAAAATGAAATCATTCTTACTTTGCAGGGTAATAATTAATGATTTATCTGTTGCCTTAGTTACAGTTCTGTCAGGTTTCTATATCCTACTCACAGCAAATATAAATATGACATTACCATCTAAAAACTAGACCAGATAAAATAGTTTGATTATAAGAATTGCTTCTAAGAATATTGATCTCTGTGCCTCTTTATTCCTGGATTCCCTTGAGAATAGAAATAGTTGACAGATATGGCAATGGTTTGTAAATGTCAAAGCTGTGCAGGACTCAGAGGATGATGTTTAGTAAACCAAGCAGTTTTTTTCTGTCAATACACTGACTATGTACACATAAGTAATACCATGTTCAGGGCAACATGCTAAGTAATTGTATGCAAAGACAAAATTGAAAGTTTCTGTCCTCCAGAAATTTTTACAACATGAACAAAGAGCAGTGGAAAGCATCTGCAAATTGTTTTAAAGTAATTTGAAAAGGTGGAAAGTGCTAACAATTAAAGCAGAGGAATCAAGAAAGAGTTCATAAAGAAACACTTTTTTTCTTTCCAAAGAAATATTCCTTAACTGTTCTGTGGAGGAATTTAGGGATTCCAAACTAGAAAAGGGAGAAAGGAGAGAATTTCAAAAATGGGGAACACAAGTCTGGGGAATGTCATGGAGCTGGGAAATGGAAAAAACGTACTCAGGAACTCCATATAAATTAGTTTAACACAGAGTGAATAAAAGGGAATAATCTGAATAATTATCCCAAGATTTCTCCCAAAGAAGATAGAACTACTGAATTCAAGCTTTTCCATATGCACCATCTTCCTTCTCATCTGCAAGGATGTATCAGTCCATCATGTTTTTGCTTCCTACTAGAATAGTGTCTCCACTGCCAAAAAATGTTTTTGTCTAAAATTTATTCAGTGAACTCAAGATAGAAAACATCTAAAGAAGGGATTCTTAAGTTTTTCCCATTCATAACCCTTTTTCATCTGAGAAAGTTTTACAAGGCCCTTGGATTTATGAAATAAATGTATAAATCAAATATTTACTGATAATCATAATTTTGTGATCCCCCACATTCAGTTATGTAACCCCATATGGGATCACAACCCACAATTTAAGAAGGTTTACTCTAAATAAACAAATAGCAAGGGATATAAGTGAAGTATAAGTTCATTCTGGAGAACATTTTTTTTTTTGGGGGGGGAGGCTTCTTATCACCAGTAACTACTATAACACATTGTTTGCACAAATAGGATGGGTATTTAGTATGTGTACATAGAACTGAATTAATGAAATCAAGGAATGATTTTAGTGTACATTTTATAATGTAGTTTTAGATGATAAGCATCTAAAATCCATACCCATAAATATTTAAAGGAATTTAAAATTCATTATTATATATTTTAAAAAAAAAATCCTAATTGTTCCTTATTACCCACTGATCAAATTACGTTCACTATCTACTTTAAACCTTTCTCATTATGCAGAATATACCCCACTCATTCTTCACAGTTCTGTCTCCAATTAGTTTGTTTTTGCTTCTCTCCCTAACAAGGACTGTTGCTAGACATGATTTGGGCACTTCTGTATATTTCATTTCTTTGGCAGTTCTGGAACAGTGATAGACACACAGAAAGTACTCCATATTTATCAATATTTACTGATTGAAATATTGATTGATTAAGAAAGGCAACTTCAGGAGCATCATTAAAACACTTTGATGATGTCACCCTTCTTTGATATTTGTATATGTGCAAAACTGAAGCTGAAGCTTAATTCAGTGGATTCTCCTCTTACTCGTTTGTGCTTGGGAGCATGTTTTACACATGTGTTGTTCCAGCTTTCAGATTCAACTGAACTCAAAAAAAATTATCAAGTCTCTATTATTTGCCATATACTATGATACAAAAATAAATAAAACAAAGTCAATTCATGTCCTTGGTGCTCTTAATATTTTACTTGGGGTGGGGAGAAGGAAGGAGAGGATATAAACAAATATAAATAAATAAAAAATATTGGGAAACTATTATTGGGAGTGGGGGAGCAGGGTCAGAATGCTAATTTCTCATCTGACAATCCATATAGATTTCATATATATCTCACCTTGGCTGCTTTAAACAAATGAGAGGCAAAATAGTTTCTGAGCTTAAAGAGAATTGTTTTGAGTTAAAATATGTTCTTTTTTATCATGCTATGAGGAATACAAAGAAGCTGCTTTCCACAGTTATATATATATATATATATAGAGAGAGAGAGAGAGAGAGGAAAGTTTGGTGTAAAGGTATGTTAGCATTGATCATTTACTCTGGCATATACTCTTAATTGAGAATGAAGATAAAAAAATAAGGACATTCTAACTCAAATTCTAATGATGTTAGTATTTCTCTTTGCCAGGATTTTCCAAAATGGATACTGTGAAGAAGCTGCTATAAAATCTTGATGGGAATCTGTTTTAGTTTGGTGGTTTATAAATGAAGGAAGGAAGAAAAAGTATTAACTTGAGGCAGAATGGAGCAGGTTGCTAAAAGCAGGGAACAGAGCTTGGGAATTGGAGAAATCTAGGTGATAGGAAACAAAATATATCAATAAAGTGTATTTTTTAAAAGGAAAGGAAAAGAAACAGTGCGGGGGGCGGGGGGGGGGGGGGGGAAGGGCAAACAGAAGACTACAGCAGATTCAGGCAATGTAGCATCTACACCCTACCTTATTTTTGGATCAGGTATTGGTTGCCAGGAGACAGAGTAAGTTCTGACCAGCTGGATAAAGACAGCCCAGACTGCAAGGAACTGAAAAGGGACCAGAAACTAGACAGTTAGGCACTTTAAAAACCCAATTAACACCTTTATCAAGAAGACATACAAAGAGCTCATGAGTGAGAGTAGATCATGAGTGAAAAGGTTAGTTAAACAGAGGTTAACCTTAGTTTAGCAAGTTCAAGAAGAGCACACTGAGGAGTGAGATATATTCTTCATATTCAAATTCTCTTTGAAGGACTTTTCTATCAGTCTCCATTTTAACTACTGATCTCCAGAAAACTTGAGAAACTCTGCTTGGAACTCCCTCTTATGCATCCCTATTTGCAAAGACTCCTGGATCTGGATTCAAAGGAAGCTCAGTCACTGTGTTGCATGGAAGGAATTTCCTCTTCATTGCCTCATCAGTGGGTGGGAAACATGTAGATTAGGCTCCTTTTGACTTTATGGACATGATCCCACAGATTCATAATGATGCTTGTTTCTTCCTCACACACACCCCCCACCCACCCACTTACCATACCTGGTCCCATAGACTGTCACTCAAAGTGGGATGGGGAGGATGAGAGTTCTATTCCTCTGCCCCCACTACCTCTCTCTTTTAGTTCCATAGCACCTATCACCAGGTCAAACTACTTTCTCAAGAAAATTAGCGAAATCTCTAATTTCCTAGTTTTTAAAAAACATCTCATTTCCCATATGAAAGAGGAAAACAAAATCTTCTAAGAGGAAAATAAGCATTTATTAAGGACCTTCAATTTTTTCAGTCATGTCCTATTCTTTGTGACCTCATTGGGGGTTTCCTTGGCAAAAATACTGAAGCAGTTTGCCATTTTCTTCTCCAGCTCATTTTACAGATGAGGAACTGAGGCACAAAGAGTTGAGGGACTCGCAGCTAATAAGTGTCTGAGGCCAGATTTGAACTCATGAACATGACTCTTCTTGACTTGTCATTGGACTGAGCACTTTCTAAATATTAACTCATTTGGTCCTCATGACAACCCTGAGAAAGAGGTACTATCATTTTCTTCATTTTACAGATGAGGAAAATGGAGACTAAATGACCTATGTAGGATTACCTCTGAAAAAGTGTCTGAGGCTATATTTGGGGAACTCAGATTTTTCTTACTCCAGGCCAAGAGATCTATCCACTATAACATTTAGCTGACTATAGGAAGCTGTCTCTTATAACCCAGAGAATCACTATTATAGATATTTGCATCTAGAACAACCATAGCCCTTACAAAGTCTATCAGTTACCATATCCAAAATATTTGTATTTGTTTATTTTAGAATGTATTGTCATTTAATAATTCTTATCATCTTTAGTTGAGCAATAGAATAAATCAGGTGAAGTATCCTAAAATAAAACTTTAAATTGGTAAGGAAATTTTCAAATGACATAACCCGATTAGATTCCATTTTCACATTTAATCTTTCTCTTGACTTCTATTTTCAAATTATAGTCTTTACGTACATATTTTATATTAAGGGACCCAAGAACTAATTTTTCCCAAAAAACTTATTTTTCTCATCTATCTACATGGCCAAAAAGATACAAAGGCAATGAATAGTTCAATTGTCTACACACTGAAAATGGCTGACATAGTTGTTCTGCCCTCTCATATTTCTATATTGTATACCTAGGGTGACAGCCAGAAAGAAAATGGTTTGGCTTATGGTTGCTAATAGCCAGATATTATGTGCACTTATCCAGAAGTACTACATTTATATAAAAATCAATCCACTTTACAAAGTGGTATTCAAGTGAGATTTCATTAGTGTTTGCATTATAATACTATCAGTCAATTTCAGCAACTGCTCTATTATGGATTCTGTTCTTGACTATAGGTAGCCAAAGTTTAGTGACCTTTTAATCCTATTAAAAACTAGTCATGGAAATTAATCACCTTTTCAATAATTTTCATTTGCATTTTTCAAGATTATTGAAATGGGAAACTAACTTTAGGAAAGAGTAAATCAGCATGCACACTGTAGATCTTATTTACAGGAGGGATTAAACTTGATATGGTTGTCTTAGTGTAGGGAAATTCTTTATTTTTAATAAAGACAGGTAGAGGTTAGTAGTGGAGAAGAAGCAATGGAGATTGAGTTCTAGTAAATGTTTTGGTCAATAAAATGACTGCCCTACTACAGATTACTCCCTTTGCTTCACTCTCCAAACATTTCGGAATTGTGCATACACAATCCAAATTAGGAATGTTCAAAGAGCTTTGGTGGGCTAAAAGATGGTGATATTGTAGATAATCTAATGGGTAGAGTGCAACATTGAGAATCAAGCTACTACATTAACACAATCCAAGGTTTGCTTATTGAATTGGGAAATTCTTTTATGGCTGAGATCACCAAATTTTTTATGAGATGGAACCGAATTTCACCTTCACAAAGTCTTGTGACAGGGGGACTAAGATGGTAGCTGAAAGGGAAATCTCTGCATCAGGAGCTGGAGTCCACATCTGGCTTTTTACTCTTCTGTAGCATTATAAAATATCCTAGAAACCCAGCCCAGCTATTAACTTGTAGCCAAGTGGGATGCAATTTCAACTCGGACCTTTTGCTCCAAAGAAGGAGCCAGTCCCTCTGCTCCCATTAATTTACCTCAGTCATTAGTCTGACACTTGAATGTGTTACTAACTTTACGCCTGAGAAAAACAAGAATAAATCTTTCATAACATTCTTGTCCCTATTATTATGGAATGTAGGCTCTGTGGATTCTTTTAAATAATGAATTATTTACCTCAATTTATACATCAATCCATGATTTTGATCTAGGGCTATCTTGGACTACAGATTAATTTATACATTCACTTGTGTAGCTCATCTGCTTGTTACTAACCCAATGGCAAGCACTTGACCGAATGGATCAAATAGTGTGCTTAGGAGCCAAAGGATGGTTGTGACAATTTAAAATTGGCTTGTATGTACAGACAAAAAAATTTAGATATCTCCAATGCTGATCATCTGGGTAACATTCAAAGGCCTCTCCAGTTATCCCAAAAGATAAAAAGCTCAAAACCAAAACAAATTGATTCATGTAAATCCAAAAAAAAAAAAAAAAAAAAATCAGTGAAACACCCAACTGTGCCATGAGCCCTTAACAGGCTCCTCTAGGAGGTCTAGGGCACCGCCAAGTCCTTTGAGTTTTAAACAGGGCTGGCACCAGTAATGACTATGTCCAAAATCTTAACCTGCTGCAAGGCTAAAAATCCTCACATCAACTTTCATGCTCATCCCACTAACATGATACTCCAAAAAATCCTGAGTATGAATCAACACCACTACACAGGTGGGAATCCCTAACTTGAGTAACATTTGGCTCAAATACCAGCTTTCCCATGCTGAACTCAATTAGGTCAAGCACACCATTCCAATTCACTAGGAAGGTGATAAAGTATATCAAGGGAAAGGAGCGTGCTAATGTAGACAAGAGGGAAAAACTATTCTTAGTGCTAAGAACTGGTGATAAGCTATTCACATTTAAATTGCTAATGATGTATATCTACTCTTTATAGGACTTTTGTCTTCCCTAGCCAGGATCTGTCCAAACGTATCTATTTCATTCCAGGACTATCAGGTAGATAAGAATGAAAGAAGGGAAGGTTGGGAATGAGCCATTCTGAATTATGCTCTCCCCTTTTTCCTTCTTTTCTCCTTTTTTCTCTGCGTTAGTGCTATTCCAGGATGCTGCTTGCCTGGCTGCTTTTGGATAAGCATACTTTGGTTGGAACCACCTGCAAGGCAGGGTATTTGGCCAAATTTTCCTGGAATGAAAATAAGTTGTCATAAGACTGGATATTACTCTGATATTTCATATGAAAAATTGTTTTTAACTCTTTCAAAATAAAGGATACTCTTCCATTTTTGGAAGCTGTACTGAAGCCACTATGTATGCCAGTGGTTGTTTTAAATGCCAGAAGATAATCTGCTTTAATATTTCTCTGCGTTACAGATGGTGATGATAATGAAGAGGAGAAAATATGGATGATGAAGGAAAGATACGATCCAGCTGTTTGGCCCAATAATGTGTAGAGCCTTGTACAGAAAACAAATATATAAGAATCATAAAATAACAAAAAAGATAGATTTAGGAATGGCTACATGCTAAAAAACAAAGTATATTGTTGCCTCATTATTCAAATACTTTAAATACAGAGTTGCACCCCTTCTCATTTTTTTTTTAATTTCGGTCTGGACCCATGCATTTTATTGACATAGTGAATTTCTGGGGAGGATACTCTCTCCATAAATGCAGATTATCTATTCATTTGTGTCTGAAAGAATTGTCATGGGCATCAATATGGTTAATTAATTTGTCTCTGCTCACCCAGGAAGCGTGTCAGAAGCAGGACTTGAATCCAGGTCTTTGTAATTTCAAAGCCAGCCACTTTTCCATTATACTACACAGCCTATTGTCTTTACATGACTATTTTAACATTTTCTCTCTTCCTTACTGCCGCTTCCTCAATCCACTTAAAACCAATATAAAAACGACTTAGAACCATATGTTCTTCGAGAACATATGCATAATACAAACAGGGAACAATAATTTTTTGGGGGTAGGGTTGTTTGTTTTTTAGTCATGTCTTCAGGAATCTGGGGAAATGTCCTCAAAGGGGGTAATCACATAGCCTATTTCTGGGCTGAAGTAGAAACATATTTTACAGGTAGAAGGCACTTCATGCAATCATATTATTCATTCTTTCTTTCAATAAATGCTAATAAGTAAAGACTGTTGTTAGTAGATAAGGTATCTTAATTCACTTGGAAAATGTAAAGCCCTTGAGAGCAGATATCTTAGTTATTATCTTTGCATCCATGGTGTCTACCACTGTGTCTCACTCCTAGTAGATACTTAATAAATGGTTCCTTTGAGTTCAACTGAATTTGAACTCTTCAATCAACTCTTGAGCCATGGCTAAATTATCCACAGTAAGATGCCTTCAAATAGTGCTAGGCCGTAAAGTCCCACACTGGTTGTCAGCATAAAAAGTTAATCTAATATCTTAGCTGCTGGGAGATGGAGAGCAGTGTCATACTCTCAGTTGGACTCTCTGATTATGGCATTTCCAGACACTGAAACACTCAAATATTTGGGGAAAACCCAACTATTAAGGAAGCTATGTGATGGAGTGGATGGGGAATTGGGCTGAAAGTAGGAAGACTAGCGTTCAAATTCAAACACTTACCAGCTGTGGGAACTCTGAGCAAATCATACAACTTTTGCTTGCCTCAACTGTAAAATGAAAATAATAACAGTACTTCTCTCAATTTGTAAGGATCAAATCAGATAATATTTGTAAAGTACTCAGCATAGTACCTGACTCATAGTAGGATTAATAAGTACTTATTTCTTTCCTTCATTTCTGTATATTTTCTCTTTCCTGATCAGTGAACACTGAGGCAAAGGGGGTCATGAGATCAAATCTTAAAATTAGGATGATGGCAGAAATACTAACCATGGAAAGCCACTCAGTGAATCAGAGTTCAGAAATGTTTATCTGCTTCTCTACAGGTGGCATATTGTGGTAAAAGGGCACAAGGCTAGAAGCCAGAATGTTTGCTTTCTAGTCTCAATTTTACCAACATGGGAACTTTTGACAAGTAAAAATTTCCTTGTCTCTGTTGCCTAATTTACATTGGGGAAGAGGGGTTGAGCTACATGGTCTCTTTTAGGTCCTTTTTATTTTCAATATTTTATATCAACCTCTTGTGTGTCATAAGAAGCAATATAGGATTTTTAGCCATTTTGTGCCATGGATTCCTTTGGCATCATGGTATTGCCTACTAAATTTCAGTTAGAGGTTAGTAAAAATACATATCTGAAATTTATACATAGCCTAAGAACCCCAGCCAAAATGGATAGTGTGCTGGATTTATAGTCAGAAGGACTTGAGTTCACATTGTTCCTCAAAAATTCATTGACATTTAATATATTGTTCCTGACCCATTTCCCCACCTATAAAGTGGAGATTACATTAATACCCACCTCACAGGGCATTTGTGAGGATCAAATATACTCATTTGTCAAACTTAAAGCACTTTATAAATCTCCTTTATTATTGCTGTTGTTATTGAGAAAAATGATTTCCTTATTATATTAATAAGCTTTGTATATATGGGACCCAAAGGTCTTCTCTTTTTGCTTGATAATTCAAAGCCCATTTCTGTCCTTGCCCCCAAAATTCACCCCACCCAAATATCTAGGTGAAATTCTTATTGAAACCTCAGCTTTGTTCTAGTCTGGTAGGAATCAATTCTGTTGCATAGATGGCTGAGGGCAGAATAAACTGAAAAAGTATTGACATAAACAGAGTCCAGTTCCCCAGCTCCTCAGAAGAAAAAGCCCACCTCTCATTATAAGATTCATTCTCCTATTAACTGTCAACCATTCAGAGTAAATTTTCACTCTCAGGGACATCTCTTTTTTAAGGGTATTTAAACATACAACAGCTTCCACACAGGATCTTTTGTTACCAAGAGAATCCCCAATGTATTATCTGCTACCCTCATTTATATATTGATTATTAATTACCCAGAGATTCTCTCTTGAGCTTTTCATTCATCTCATGATGATGTGATGTCAATGTTTCCTAAACTAGAATCAGTCCACAGGGAATATGCTTTGTTCCTTCTCTCAGCGCCTTGCCCTTCTAGGCTGCACCCGAGGTGATTGTTACCTTTTGTGAGAACCACCTTTCAAATGAGCCCTCCAAGTGACAGAGAAGAGAATCTGTCTGAAGAGACAGATTCAGAGCTCAGAGAAACCTGTAAGACTTGTTAACCCCTTCATTTCACAGGAAACTAATGCCCAGAAACAGAAGGTGAAAATTACCTCATCTAAGATAATAGGGGTGGGAAGGAGCAAACCGAGTGTATGAACTGGTTGTAAACTCAGCAATCTTTCCACTCTATGGACTAGTTTTAGGTCAATCACTGAATGCCATTTCTAAAAAAAATATGAACTAAAATATATTTCAAATGAGAAATGAGCTCTGCAATCAGCTTGAGGAGTTTACAGTGTTTCTTTGGGATTTTGGATAGGTATTTTCCCATAAAGATGTGCATTAATGCTAAATAGTGACACAGTCCTTGACTGGACTTCAGGCACTAAAGCTGCTTCCAAGAAGATTGATTGGGACTCAGAGAAGAAAGTATTTTTGTAAAAGGAAAGACTTTTTTTGCCTTGAAAAATAAAAATGAACTGACAGATTGTTGCTCTTTGTACTCAGATGCTGAATACAGCAAAGCAATTCTTTGTCCTGGGATCATGGAGAAAACATGGCCATCCCATACAATCGACTTCTCCCAAGAATTAGTAATGACTAATTTAAGTGTGATGTATTGAATAATGAAAAAGTATTTTATTCTACTCATACAAAATCAATGATCCTAGGATGAGGAGGGAAGCAGCTGAATGGCAGGGGTAGATATAAACTTGCTCACTTGAGCCAAAAGGAGAGTTTTGGATCATGTTTCTAACCTTCAACCTATTATGTGGAAGAGGATTTTTTTTCTGCTAGACAGCTTGACCATAGAATCTAACCTCCCTGGAGAAGAGATCTCCTAGACAGCACCAACAAGGCTGAATTATTATCTCAGATTTGAGATTTCATGGACTGGTTTTTAGAGATAGGATTTTCTGAGTAACATACCTCCTAAGAAAAGATCACCTCTGTAACTAATGCACCAGTGTTTGAAACCCCACTTAGGAAGTAAGGAGGCAAAACTCCACCCCCCTGCTGTTATTATGAGGGAGTTTAGTCCAGTGGAAAAGAGTGCCTTATATTTAGTTTCCATGTGATGTCCAAGCCACAAGGACCATGTAGATCTCATAAGGATCTTGTGTGAGAGATTTGTATTCACCAGGACTATAAGATCACAGTTATAGAATCTTTAGGCATCTCACTGGCCATTCTAGTCCAACTTTTTTTTTACAAATAAGGAAACTGAGGCCCCCAAAAAGTCACACAGAAAGTAAGGAATAGAAGCAGTATTTAAACTAGAAGCCTTTGTTCTTCCACTGTAACACAATAGCTCCACAATGTGATGTTACCTTGTCGACATCGCTGAGTTCACTGTCTTCCTGAGATTTCCGATGTACATTTTCTGTTGTTTTGCATTTTGTGCATTTTTGTAGGGTTGAAATAAAGGTTATTTCCCACCTGCTATGAATATGTTATTTTACACAGGAGCTGGAGATCCCTTTTATTTACATCTCTGAAAATCTCAGCATGATCTGTATATGAGGATTTTCTTGGAACAGACTCCAGATGGAGGAAATGAGCCAAAGGGAATATGACCCTTTAGTGTCAGCCCTCCAGATCAGACTGAGTCCAGGTGATCCCAGAGTCTTGGAACTTTGGGGAGAGGTCCAGGGAGAAGGAATATCTGAATGACGGGCTCTATGACAAACTATTAATTTGTGTTAAATACTAACATCAGGGAGATGCACTCAAGGTAGGCTCTGAACTGGAAAATGTGTGTGACATAAGTTCATCTCATGATCTGAAAAGATGAAAGACATTAGCTATTCAGTCAATGGCAGTTATTAAGTGGCTTCTAGTTGCAAAGCACTTTGCTACGTACTATAGGGAGATGTAGAAAAATAACAAGACATAGACCTGTATTTATGATGACTGGAAAGAGAAGACAAATGAGTTAGTTTCTATCCTAAGTTAGCAAGAAAGATTTATCAAGGAAGCAAGCTACTGAAACGGCAGCCTTTTAAAAGAATTCTTCTCTTTGATCCCAAAGGAGCCAGATCAATAGTAACAACAACAATAGCTTATTGATTTGGACAATATTTTAAAGTTTTTAGGAGATTATTACATTCTATTTTCTTTTCCCATTTGAGCCTCACAGCAATGTTGTGTATAGACAGGATAAGAAAGATATTTCTCTAACCTTGATGGGTTTCTCAAGTTATTTTTCTCTCACACAACTCTGTGAAGTAGATGAGTAATAATCATTATTTTCATTTTATTGTTGAAAAAGCAGACTCAGATGTGTCCAGTGTCTCTCAATTAGAAAAAGGTGGAACCATAACTAGACCCAGGTCAATGTTCTTTAAGAGCACAATTAGTTAAACAAACCTAGAGAGTTAAGATCATTCAGATTAAATAGTGGCAAGTTAGTTTAGCTCACTGAAAAGACTCAGAAGGGTTATGGTAACATAAGCACAAGCACCAACTAAGACTGGATAGTGCCACAGCTTATTTGTTAATGTTTTCCCAGAGAACGATTCTACAATTCATGTTATTGTTTAGGAAATCCATAGAATAATCAAATTATGTTTTGTTTTGTTTTACAAAGAAAAAGCTATTCAATAACCATGGGGCTATGTCTGAGAGTAAGTATTCAGGCTCTAAAAAATTCAAGTATCACTACAAAGTGAGATACTTATCTTGGCACTTGGCATAATTGTTTGCAAGCTGCCAAGCACAAACAGCAAGATGAGCACAATTTTGAGTAATCCTTAGAATTAGAAAATCCAAAACAAGTATTCATCCTTGTTAGGTCCAAAATAAAAGCCACCACCTTTAAAAGGAAAACTGAGAGATAAAAGGTTTTAGATTAAAAATTAGAAGGTGACTTTTAGGGCATTTAATCTAGGGGTCATCAGACTGGTCATCCAGCCAAATCTGAACATATATATATATATATATATATATCCATCTATGCCAAAAGATGAGAATATTTTTTAATCATTTAAAATATTTTAATATGTAATTTAATATTTAAATTTTATATGCTTTGATATTTAATGTTTCTTTAATACTTTAAAGTATTAAAAAAACAATTCTTAGCCCCCAGTCTGGACAGAAAGTGGCTTCAGATCAAATTTGTCTCACAGGCCATAATTTGTTGAGCACTGGTAGTCTGACCTTTACCAGAACATTTTGCATATAAGGAAACAGAAACCCAGAGGGATTAAATGTCCTGCATGGAAGAGTCTAGATTTCCATTCTCTTAAAGTTGGAAGGGAATCTCAAAGCTCAGTCAGTCTTACCTTTACTTGAAAAAAATGCCATGTACATGCTCAACCAATGGTCATTTAGCCTTTGTTTAAAGGTCTTCAGTGAGAAGAAAGCTACTATTATCCAGGGAAACATATGAGTGAGAGAAAGAGAGAGAAAGAGAAAGGGGGGAGGAAGGGAAGGAAGGAAGGAAGGAGAGAGAGAGAGAGAGAGAGATCGAAAGAGAAGGAGAGGGAGAGGGATGATGACGATGATGATAGAAAGAAAGAAAGATCATAGATATATGGATGGATAATAAATTAAATGATAGATTGTATGTGTATACACACACACACATAAGTTATAATATATCATAGTACATCACTATAATTGTTGAGAAATTGTTTGGTCTGGTTTTGCTTGCTTCCCATACTTTATAGCTAAATTTATTTCTGTGGCTTCTATCCATTGCTCCTAGTTCAAAATTCTAAGCTAAAGAAGAACAAATTGAATTTTTCTTCCAAGTGACAGCTCTTCAAGTATTGGAAAATTACTATGATCCCCTAGTCCCCCAGCCCTTTGTCTTCTATTATAGAAAAATCAACACATGTTATCAAGTTCCTACAAGGTACTGTGTGAGGAGCTGGGGATAAAAATTCAAAGATAAAACAAGTCAAAATATCTCCATTTCCTTCAAGTGAGTTCACCATCCTGATTGTCTTCCGCAGCAAGTTCTACAGCTTATTGGCATTTTCCCGGAGACAGTAGGCGCTGTGATACAGAATGTTGGGTTTGGAGTAAGAAATCCCCGAGTTCAAATCCAGTCTCAGACCCTTACTAGCTGTATGACCCTAGGTAAGTCAGTTAATCTCTGTTTCCCTTAGTTTTCCCAACTGTAAAATAGAGATAATAAAAGGATCTGCCTCCCAGGGTTCTTAGGAAGACAAAATGAGAATATTTATAAATGTATAGCCCGATGTCTAGCACACAGTAGGAACTTTATAAATATGTATTCTCTCCCCTCTTCCTAAAATGAGGCATTCAGAATTATTCTCAATAAAAAAGATGTGGTCTGACTAGGAAAGAATTCATCGGTATTCTCAGTCTTCTACAGTACACCTTATATATAATATAACCTCTTATTATATTAGCTTTCTTGACTTCTCTATCTTACAACTGACTTACATGGAACTTATAGTCCACTAGAATTCACAGATTCTAACTCAGGCCCAGTGATTACAAATCAAGGACTATTCCCATTCTACCACATAAGTACAGTTGGATACTATTAAACATGGATATGATTAATTATTGGATCAAGACTATAGCCTTCTTGGAATGTCAACGAAGGCAACTTATCAATTTGATATCCAAGTAGAGGCTAATGCTAAACTCTCTACACTTGGATTCTTGACAATCTGTCACATTGCATTAAATAGCAAGAAACATTCCTCACATGCTGGTCTTCAATCTGCTAGAATTGTTTGCATATTAATGACTCATTTACCTTCTGGGATGTCATTTCTATATGCTAATAGATCAAGTACTCCATAATAGGTAGTAAAGTCAGACCATAAGGTAATTCATTATACCGAGGTGACCTTAACGCAATATCAATAAGAAAAGATTGGTTTATATTTGCTGAAATACAGCACCTGAAGTTACTAAATTTGATATGTGCTTATGTCTGGAAACTTTATCCAGGAAATCCTACTAACATAACTTTGAATTTTCACAGATCTCTGTTAAGCTGTTGTACCTAGAACACCATACATACTATATGTTTCTCTCATGCATATCATAGAATCTTGGTATGTTAGAACTGGAAGGGAATTTAAAGAATTGTAGATTCTCAGAAGTAGATGGGAGCTCAAAAGTCTAATCTTTTATGTGAACAGGGATTAGATGGAGTAGATGGGATTAAATAAATCAGAGTTAACTAGTCCAATTTTCAGTTTTAAAATGAGACAACTGATTTGCTTAGAGCAAGAGTTCTTCATTTAGACTCCACAGTCTCTCAAGATATCTGTAAATAAATTTTAAAGAATCAAGAATTTAATTGGGAAAAATTACATCTTTAGTCCACAAAATTGGCTTCCTTTGTAATCCAAAGTATTTTATTTTGCTTACTTAAAAACTTTATTCTGAGATAGGGTCTGTAGACTTCCTCAGATTACCAGGGGGCTACTATCTATGAGATAAAGAAGGTTAAGAACTGTAGCACACTAAACCAAGATCACATTTCCTTGTCTACCATGTTGCAACCATGAGAATATATTGTCCATAATTTGTACCCCTATAGTTCCTGACAAAATGTTAGTTTCATGCCTAAAACAACTCTATATATAAAATTAGAGTGGACAAGATCAGGGATACCTGCACAACTAGTGAAGGAGAAGAGACAGTAGGAAAGACTAGGAATCAGTTCAAGCAGGGTTTGATGAAAACTTTCCTCTTCAGGAAAACTTGGATTTAGGGCAAAAGAAATCTTATTCTAAAACACACAAGAGGGATAGATCAGATAACCATCATAAGTGTGTATGTGAGGCGAGAGAAATGCCATTGATGCTTTCACAAACCCTGTAATAATTTTCTTCAATCAGAAAAAAAAATTATCAATGATTTGATTGACTCAGTTGTAGTTCCCCTGTTTCATCATCTCTTTGTCAAAATTTACTTATAGCATTAAGTGTACTCATTGAAAGCTTTCCTTGGCACTGGCTCCAGTTTTACTATGACTTCTACTTCCTGAGTTCTTTTAAAGAACCTTATCTCTCGATTCAGGCAGATTCCAATAGTCTTGTGATGAAGAGAGCCATCTGCACCCAAACAGAGGATTGTGGGAATTGAGTGTGGATCACAACATAGTATTTTCACTTCTTTTGTTGTTTGCTTGCATTTTGTTTTCTCATTTTTTCCCTTTCTGATCTATTTTTTCTTGTGCATCATTATATTTCTGGAAATATGGATAGAAGAATTGCTTGTTTAACATATATTGGATTTCTTGCCATCTAGGGGAAGGAAAGGGGAGAAGGGAGGGAAACATTTAGAACACAAGATTTTGTAAGGGTGAATGTCAAAATTTATCCATGTATATGTTTTTAAAATAAAAATCTTTAATTAAAAAAGAAATAAAAAAGAACCTTATCTCTTTTCCACATCATGTATCTTAGTTTATTATGATATACTTTAAAAAAAGACAAAATTTTTTAAAGATATAAAATTGTTTCACCACAGAGCCTGTGTACAAGGGTGATCTGAATTGAAATAATTGCCTCATATTTGAAATGATTATTGGCTACGTACATAGTACCTTTTGTAGAATAAAACATGTCTTTATGCAACTGACAGCACAGTCAGCCACAAAGTTTGAAGTAAATCAGGAGCGCTACTAAGAATAGAACACAGGAACAGACTGAATGATCACCATCTGTTTTCAGACTTTGCTTCCTAATATAAATGATGCACTTGTTTAAAAATGTTTGAATTTCAAACTCTAGAACCAAATCTCTATTAGAACAAAATATGTCCACATTTCCAATTGCTTGTTTGTTAGGATATCAATATTACTGCCTTGTGAAGTTAACCTCTAACCAAAAAACAGATAAACCATAAGTCTCTTGGAATAATAAAATCTTGAAGTTAACAAGGAAATGTAGAAGTCATTTAGTTCAATCTGAAACCCAAGGCTTTCCGGGTGATTCCTGACAAATGATTGCTCAGTTTCTGTTCTGTTACCTCATATACTAGGAATTCATAACATCTTGATGCAGCCCACCACATTGCAGTCACTTCCGACCATAGTTTTTTCTTGAAACTGGTTGAAATCTGCCTCCCTATAATTCACACCAAGGAGGCAATAGATGGCTCAGTGGAGAGAGTGCTGGGCCTGGAGTCAAGAAGTACCGAGTTCAAATGTGATCTCAGATACTAGTTGTGTAGTCCTATTTATCTTAATTGTATTGATTTTATTTATCTTAATTCTATTTATCTGTTTTATTATTTATTTTATCTCATCTTAATTATTTATCTGAAAAAAATTATCAGAAATTTCTGATTATTTATCAGAATTTAATATTTATCAAAATATAATATTATCAGAAAAGTATTTATCAGATTATTTATCAGAAAAAAATAATGACAAACTACTCCAATATTTTGACCAAGAGAAAACTCACAGACAGTATAGTCCATGGAGTCATAAAGGCTGAGAAATAACTGAATGACTGAAAAACAAAAAGAATTCACATTAATTCACATTAATTAGTCCTTATTTTCCACCTCTGAAGCCATGGATAGAATGATTAATTTCTTATACACACAACAATCCTTCAAAAATTTGAAGACAGTGATCATGTTCTTATCCCCACTTCCTAAACAGCTAAACAGCCTATCTTTTTTGGTCTACCCCTTTCCATCTCCTCATGGACTTCAATATTTTAGTTGTTGATTCCTTCAACAGCTTGATCTTAAAAATTCTTTGGTCCTTCCATTCTAATGATCTCCTTTTCTGTCCCACCTGAGCTGCATGCAAGCTTATTCCAATTTAATGATAACTTTGACTTTAATGACTGCAAAAGGGGGAAGTTAACATGGTGAAAAGAGGTAATAATAATAAACAGGATGGCAGAAGTTACTGATAAAAGTTTCATCAAGGATTCCATGCAGGATAAATAAGAAAGGATCATTTCCAAACCTGACATTAAAATATAATATTAAATATAATTAAATAATAAATATAATATTAAGATAAAATATTACAGTTAAATACTCAACTACACTTAGGGCACTAGAGGTCAGAATGATCAGAATCCAGTTTGATTTAAGACTAGACAGTAGATAAATGGTAGAGACATAGCTAAGAAGAAGAAGAGGAACTCTATAGGAAAAAAGTTGTGATCAGGAAAATAAGTAGGACTGAAGTAGGGGAACACCATATTGCTCTTCTTTCCTGATGGGGACAGTGTTACTTCTAGTGGTGTTCTTGACCTAATCCTTTTAAGGTTCTTGACCTTTATATTTTGAATAAGAATTGCTGGATGTCTTAAGTAACTGAATGGCAGTAGACTGAGCTCATTGGTTCACAAGGCACAAAACAAGGGACCACCTATTATCAGTGTAGTCCTTATGTTCACTGATTACTCAATTAAGCCCAAGCACTTAATACAGATGAAAAAGCTTTATTTTAAGTCCAGGAGGCTCAGCACACTCTAGAAAGTGTCTAGCAATGTTACAGTGACCAGGAATTGCCATCTGATGCTGATTTCCATTAATGGCCTCTTTATATCATAGCTATTTTAGCTCTCTCCTCTCTTGTAACAAAGAAAAGCATTTAATCAAAAACATCTGATAGAGTTATCTGACCATATTAAAAGCGGTAGAGTCTTCATCAGCCTAAATAAGATCACTTAACTCAGAAGCAGAGAACTATCCATAAAATCCCAAAGTCTCTAAAAGTACAAAGTTGGATGAGAAGAGCTAGCATGAGGAGGATGTACAAGTCCAAGAAGTTTCCAGTAATGAAAATCCAAAGGTGACTAAACGTAGTAGGTGATCACTTGGTCATAATTATAGGTTCTGGTTCCAAATTTTTCCAAATTTATCATACTGAATATTCACTAGATTTTGATACAAGAGAACAGCATTTCTTCTTAGTATGAGCATCAGTTGATGATTTCTGGGTCTTCTGAAACATGAGAGACTAAGAACTAAAAGTCCTCATAGAAATACTTGGCTGTCCACAGGTTCTCCTATCACTTCACTCCTAAAGATTAATAATATGAATGCTAAGCACTTTTGAGATGAAGGCTCCGCACATGACCATTAACAAACTGATCATCAAAGAAGCCATTTTCCTTCATGATGGCAACACCAGTATTATTACTGACTTGAAAGAGAATTCATGGATAAGGAGCCTAAATTACTCTGCAGATTAGATTAGCAATCCTGTCACTACTGCTGTGGGAGGCCACTGCATTAGCTATATTACAGTTACTATAGTGACAGTGACAATTCAGACCTGAACATCAGACAAGAACCGTCTTTCATTGGTTTGACAATCATGGCTCAACAGTCACGAGAACAGGAGATAGTTTTGAGACCTAGACTTTTGAATATATGGAGAATTAAATGAAGCACTCAGAGACTACAGGAATTTTTTCTATGGATAATATTTCCACAAATAGACCAGAAACACTAGAGCTCATGCAAGGGAAGTAATAGCAAATCTAAGTAAACACTCCAACTGATAAGAGGTTTGAAAAGGACAATGATGAGAGAGATTCCTTCACAGATTTCGGCCCAGAAATCAGTGAGCAGGGCAGCAATCCTGATGAGGAGAGGAGTAAACTCAGCAGCTTGTTTGCAGGCAAAGCAGAAGCGGTCATAATTTTAAAATGAGCTGCTTCAATGTCAAGAAGAGAAAGTCTTGACTGCAGATAATATTCTATCTCTGAAAGAGACTCAACCCATCACCAACAGCCTTGCTCCTTAAGCCTAATACTACAGCAGATCCACCTTGCCACCATCAACCTATCTTCCTCAGTCATTAATGCTTCAGACTCAAATGATACAGCAATCATACAAAGAGTCAGACCACATGAAATCAATCTGAACAGAGATAAGCATTTAATAATTATCTTGGACTAGATTTCTAGAGCTCGTATCATTGTGAATGATGGAAGTGCTGATATTTCAAATTTTCACTCACATCATACCTCTGCTAGTGCTCCAGAAGAAACAAAACCTTCACATAGCAATATGTTGTAGCAGATGTGACCTCTGTTGGAGTAGGAGATAATTCACCCCCAATTTGCCAATTTAATCCAGTGGGAGTGTGGAATTGTGATGAAGATGACTTTATACCCACTCTAACTACATAGTTCAAACTGGCATTAGAAACATGGAACCATATGGTCATGCTCCTACTTTTGAAAATACTACTCTTTCATTGGAGAGAATAATGGTCCAGTAGTTTTATATTTCCTTTTAAAAGTGCTTTTATTTAAATTCTCAGTTCATTTTCAGTTTTATTTCTTTCTACCCTATGTCTTCTCCTAAGGATAGAATCCTGCCAATGTAAAATGGATGAACAACATTGGTGACTTTTGATTGACTTATTTTTAAATTTGGCACATGCAGGTCATTTAAATTTAGATTTTCTTAGACTGGTTCATCACTCTCTGAGGATCACGAGGGAGGGTTCTGTGTCTCATTTAAACTTTATTTTCTTCCTTATTAAGTCCAATTGTTTTACACATGTCAAAATGTCAAAAACATTTCAATAAATGTTTATGAAAATGAACTTCCCTTCTGAACCCTTTCATGCAATCCCGATGAGAGATGGTTTTGTATTCTGCCATCAGTTTGGCTACAATCACTTTGTCAACATTCTAGTAAAATGTTGACAAATTGAATTGTACAAAATACCCCAGATGTGATTTGGTCATTTCTAATATGTTGGCCATAAAATATAATGGAGTAACACCTCCTGCTTGTTGAATGCCATACTTTTGTTAATATAAATTAAGATCACATCAGGGTTTTTGATTGCCATACCACACTGTTGATTCATATAGGCCCTGTAGTACATTAACTCCACACTCTAAGTCTTCACATGAATTGTTATTATCATATAACTTCCTTCAATATACTTTCAATCAACTCGTATAGTAATCTTTAAAAATAAGTTAAAATTAATATTTACCTATTCAATGTTATCTTGTTATATTTGGTCCATCAACTTGGAATGTTTAGTTCTTTAAGAAATCTATCATCTAGCACATTAGGTATTCCTTCTGTTTTGTGTCATCCACAAATTTGGCAGCGTATAAGTCATCTATGTCATTACTGGGAAAATATATGGAACTTTGCTAGTATTTACTAAAGGAAAGTTGACATGAATTCATTTATCAATATCCCTTAGTCAAGAACTGAAATTAGTGTTGTTCATGACACTTTAGTCCCTTCTGCTAAGATTAATTCTGATTATTCTGATAAGATTAATCTTATCTATAGCTCAATCCAACTTCTCATTTAAATATTAGAAAAGTTAATCTCAATCAGTATTACAATATCTACACTCAAATTAATATTAATTCATTTGAAAATACATACCATAGAGCACTTAGATGGTTTGTAAAAATCAAAAAATTATATGGTTCAAATTTAGTATATGATATAGCTTACCTAAATGATATTATTATCCATAGTAGAATAAGTAACCATTCCATTATGCTTAGAAATTTTCAGACCTTCACTAGAATAGCTCATCAAATTTTAGCCTGCACATTTTATGATGGATATGATAGAAGAAGAAAGTGTTCAAGGAATAGGAACTAAAGGGAAGGCAAACAGGAGTTTTTAAATGTTGGCAAAGTTGAAAATGAAAAAAAAGACTAAAAGACTGCAGTTATGGAGGGTTCTCTTAAGCAGAATGTTGTGTACATTTTCCCCTGCTGAATAAATAATAAAATAATGGTCAATCAGTCTGTATAGCAATAAATATTTAAGTTCCTACAATGTGCTAGGGGCCCTATCTAGGCACTCTTCTAGGTGTGAGGATACAGAAAGAGGCAAAAATCAGGATTTATTTATAATATTAAATTTCAATAAGGAAGAATACTGGATTGGACTACCATGAAGTGTTAGAGATGGAACATAGCAAAATAATAAACACAGTGAAAGAGATATAAGGGGACCTGAGTTCTAATCCCATTTCTGCCATTAATAGATGGTATAACTATCTAAACCAAGTGCCCTATGAAGACAGGTGAGGGATATCTTAATTTAGGAAAATTACTTATTTAGAGTTGGAATAGACTCCAAAGATCGTCATCTTGGTCAACCTCTTCATTTTACAAACAAGAACATGGAAGAAAATTAGTGATTTGGCCAAAGTTTCACAGAAAATAAGTATCAAAACTAGGATTTAAACTAAAGACTTCTACCTCCAGATTTAAGATTCTGTATTTTGCATCTAACTGCACACTATGGTGGGTTCTTGATAAATATTTGTTGATTGTTGTTGCTTTGTTGATGGATCGACAATAGGCAAATTTGCTTGTTTGAAATGTGATTAGGCTTTAAGTCCAAGATCTCCTCATGTCTATTTCTCCATGATTACAAGTCTTTTTTTTTTTTCTTGAGACCTCCCCAAATGGAATCATAATCAAAAATCAATAGCCCTATCTATTCAAGATCATGTGACCTTTCTTGAATCTATTCTCCATCCATGATTATAGACTATTTCACCCTATATTAAGTTGCTTCTTACTATCATATTTCTGAAAATAGGCTATTATGGTTATATAAAAAAGAAAAATACATTCCATGCAGAAAATATGATTTTTAAAATGTATCAAATGGAAACTGAATGGATGCCTATAATTTGGGGAATGGCTGAATAAGTTATGGTATAAGAATGTAATGGAATATTATTGTTCTATAAGAAATAATCAGGGGCCAGCTTAGGTGGCGCAGTGGATAGAGCACCAGCCCTGAAGTCAGGAGGACCTGAGTTCAAATCAAACCTTAGACACTGAACACTTCCTGGCTGTGTGACCCTCGGCAAGTCATTTAACCCCAATTGCCTCCACAAAAAACAAAAACAAAAACAAAAACAAAAATTTAGAAACAATCAGCAGGATGATTTCAGAAAGTCCCAGAGAGAGTTACATGAACTGATACTGAGTAAAGTAGTTGAATCAAGAGACTATTGTACACAGCAACAGCAGATTATGTGATGACCAATTCTGATGGACGAGGCTCTTTTTAACAATCAGATGATTCAAGGCTATTTCAATAGCCTTGTGATGGAGAGAGACATCTGCACCCAGAGGATTGTGGGGAATGAGTGTGGATTACAACATAGGATCTTCACTTTTTTTGCTGCTTTTGTTTGCTTGCTTGTTTTTTCTCTCATTTTTTCCTGTTTTGATATGATTTTTCTTGTACACATATTTAATCTATATTGGATTATTTTGCTATCTAGAGGAGAGTGGGGGGAAGGGAGAGAGAAAAAAATGAAACACAAGGTTTTTATAAGAATGAATGTTGAACACTACCTTTGCATGTATTTTGAAAATAAAAAAGTTATTATTAAATTTTTTAAAATAAAATTTATGAAAATTCAAAATGCTTTTCAAAACAAAAGTAAATTTCCTCCAACAAGGGTAGCTTCAGCTTTTCCAGCTCAGGGGCAGAACTAAGAAGGACCATCATTCTTAATGGAAAACCTTCAGAAATTTAAACATTTTCATCCTTAGCAATGATCAATATTGCACTTAGTCTAGAAGCAAGAAATTATATGTGTTTCTTAATCATATAGGCATTCTCTAAGATTAAGACTAACTTAAGATATTTTTATAAAGGAAAGAATATTAAATGGAAATATATGTTTTAGTAGCAAAGAAATAAAAAAGGCAACATAAATTGTGGAAGACAGTGAATAAAGTTGAATTTAAATGTGTTATAAGGAAAAATTATAAACAGGTGACTTATACAAATGGACTTAAAAGAGGTAGTCTTCTCCAAAGGTTGAAGAAAAGGAGAACAATAACCTTGCTGTATCCCATCTAGGTACATGTCAATTCTCTGATTTATTCATTCAAAAACATACATCAAAGCAATTATGTTTTACCTAATATCTGTCAGGCACTATTACTTCATTATTATTTTAACAAAACTAAATGCTGCAGGTATTAATAATACTCATGTCTACAGTGCTTTAAGATTCACAAAATGCTTTTCTCATAACACAGGTCACATTTCAAATTTAACAAATCCAAAATGGAACTTATTTTTTAAAATAAAGGTGATTTTTTTTCATATAACATCTCTACTTTTGTCTCCTTAGTAACCTAGGTTCACAAATTTGATCATTCTCTACTCTTCACTTTCCCTCTCTATCATATCCAACTTAGTTGTTTCCTTAACATCTCCCATCAGTTCCTTCTCTTTAGGTACAGAGCCACCACCTTAATTTAGCCCTCCATCACCTTTTGCCCGGATGTTTGCAGTAGTTGCAATAGTCTCCTAATTAAAATTCTTGACTCCAATTACTTCTCTCTCCAATTCATCCCTCTATGTGTATAGCTCTCTGTCTTTCTGCCTCGGTGTCTGTCTTTCTGTGTCTGTTGTCTGTCTGTCTGTCTCTCTCTCTCTGTCTCTCTCTGTCTCTCTCTGTCTCTCTTTCTGTCTCTCTCTCTCTCTGTCTTTCTCTCTCTCTCTCTCTCTCTCTCTCTCTCTCTCTCCATGTGTCTCTCTGTGTCACTCCTTTTAGAAAAGGGAATTTATTAGGATGGTATGGTAACAACAATTGGTATAAAATGTCCTCCCCCCAAAAAAATCTACAACATAGTCCATGAGAAAGTTGACTGACACTTATTGCGAAAAAGAGGTAACTCATAGCTCCAAAACTAACTAAAAACTCTCCAGTGCTTTTAGGTACCTTCCAAAAGGGTTATTTCTAAAACACAGATCTTAGCACATCACTCTGTTCTTCAAGAAGGGTCAGTGGCTCCCCAATGCCATTAAGACAGCACTTTATAAATATCTCTTTAGATCTTTACAACAATCAGGTGAGATAGTCACTATTATCCCCATTTTACAGATGAAAAACTCCAAGGGTCAATTGACTTCCCCGGGTCAGACAAGTAGTAAATGTTTGACATAGATTTGAACTCAGGCCTTCCTGACTCTGGATTCAGTGATTTATCCATGATACCAACTCATAGATTACGAGTTAATTTATCCCATAAAAGGACTAAGCAGGAAACATTATATCACAAAAAGACTAACAAGGGAGCTGTGGCTACCAGTAAATATCAAGCTAGGTCCCAAATGCTGCAAACTAAGAAGCTGAACAGTAGGAGAGGAGGATTTCATGAATTTTGATGCAACAAAACCAATGCAGCCACTCAGAGCAATCACCAGATCTAACGGATTTCAATGTATAAATATACTGTCTGTGACTATTAGCAATTTAATTTAATGGCAAGTGATACTCATGCTATCAGAGCCTTCTTTTCATGTGTATAGTTTACTCAGTAGTGACAGTTTTCAAAAACTCTTACATTGCCACACTCAGTGAGACAATACATTATAAGAATAGGACACATATATTCAGATGTATGATCTTCTTTATGTGGTTATTTCTTTCAGGAAGGCGAGTAACCCATCCTGTGCCACTTTTGATCATGTCCTTTAATATTATCAGCAGGAATCCACTTAATATGCTGATGAATATCATCTGCCTATCATAAGGATACAAATAGAGTAATATTTTTGATTTGCTTATTTCTCACTCACCAATCTTTCATTTTTTTTTAAACTAGACATCTTTGTGGTTGTATGCTGCAGATTGCTCACGTGGCTGTCTATTCATTTAGGATTTATGCTCATTTTTAATTCTTTACTTACAATTTTCCATGTATCAGAACCATATAATATCTATACAATGCTGACATTGAAAAAGAAGAGGCATTATTACATAGTAAAGTTAGTAATTGTTTGAGGCTAGATTTTAATATAGATCTTCTTGAATCTAAGTCTAATGCTGTATTCTGCCTATTAAAAGACTCTCCAAATACTCGTTACTTCTTGAAATTTCATGAAAAAGCCTCTAGTATTCCAAAAAAAGTGATGGAACCAGAATATAATCAAGAGTAAAATTCAATACAAATTAAGAAGTAATAGCCCAACAAAAGTAATGTGGTATAATTGAAAAAGTACTTAAATGGAATCAAGATGAGCTCAGTTGGATCCTACTTTAGATACTTACTAGCTACGGGAATCTAGGAAAATTAATTTGATGTCTGTAGGTCTCAGTTTCTGTATCTGTAAAAAGAGGGGTTGTAGATTTGATAACCTCTAAGGTGAAGGTAAGGAAGATTTCTAAGTCTTTTATCTGTGAATTTATGACCTTATGGATGTGTTATAGTGCAGTCATGTGACTCAGCAGTCAGGAAGATTCATTCCTAAATTCAAAACTGGCCTTAGAAACTTAACTATCTATGTAATTCTTAGCAATATACTCTATCTTGTTTGCCTCAGTTTACTCACCTATAAAACGAGCTAGAAAAAGAAATAGAAAATCACTTCAGTATGGAATCACCAAAAAATGAAAAATGGCTCAACAAAAATAAATGGGTATCTTGGGTTAATTCCCCAATTTAAATGCATAAAGATAGGAAAATCCAGGCCTTGAATCTCTTAAAATTTCATAGGCATTCCAATCCAATTCTTGATTTTTGGCAAATCTAAAGGAAGTCAAAGAATAAATGGCTCTGTAGGGAACATGGGGAAATGGAAAATAATGAGGTGAGATATGATATATTAATTTTCTTTTTATATCTGACAATGCAAATGCAGTACATGTGGCTTTATTGTACCTACTCCGTGAACTAAATTTAGAACGAGCACAAATAGCTAAAAATTCTTATTTCTAGAGCATTTTTCTCAAACTGTGAAGACTGTATTTTTTAAAATGGATGAGTCAAAAGATAAGTCAGTATGAGTCACCAAGGAGTAGAGAATAGAAATGCCAATTTCAATCTGCAGGATACTGACAGTTTTAATAAACATTTATAAAACACAACTATCTGTACCATAACATGCAGTAGGAGGAAGATGTAGCTCAGAGTTTTCTCTTCCTTAGAAAGTTTGTGAATCTGAGAAGTCTAAAGAAAAAATTGGTAAGGAAATCTTCCCAAAGTGGTCCAGAACCAAATTTCACCATCAGCCTGTTCCTCTTTGCTTAGCAATATTGTTTGTGTTAGGGAAACCTTGTCGATAAATAGTACAGAATGGTTTTACCTTAGGTTGTGCTATGGATCTGACTTGGGAATGTATTTGTTCGATGGAAATTGTCAAAATCTCCCTAGCACTTCACAATTCACAAAAAGCTTTACTCAAAACAATTTGGCAAGGTTGTAGATAACTCAGGAAATATGATTTTTTTTATTCTATAGATAAGGAACTGAAGCTCCAGAGATTAAAAGATAGGGCTCAGTTGACATGATAAATGGCAGAGAAGAAACATGAAGTCAGATCATTGGAGTCCACGTCCAACTATCATTCTAGTGCCTTTCACTGCTTCTCAGTGTCATTAGCCGGATGTCAATGATAAAGTATATCTAAAAAGGAAAAGGCTTGAAATAGTTGAAGTGCAGTAGGTACAGGGACTGGGGGGGAAAGCCTAGAAGAATGATTTATACATAATTTTATTTAGTCTATCAATAAACACTCATTGAGTACTATGTTCCAGGCACTGTGCTGAGTCCTAGAAATGCAAAGAGTAAAAAAATGAAACACAAACTTTTTTGCACTTAATAATAATATTGTTTCCAATCACATGTAAAGATAGTTTTCAACACTGATTTTTGTAAGATTTGGAGTTCCAAAACTTTTTCCTACCTTTCCTTCCCTCTCCCTCCCAAGACATCATGCAATCTAATATAGGTTATACATGCATGATGATGGAAACATACTTCCACATAAGTCATGTGGGAGGAAAAAGAATCAATACAAAAGGGGAAAAAAAACAAGAAAGAAAAAAAAATTTAAAAAGTAAGACCTCAATTGCATTCAAACTCCCTAGTTAGTTCTCTGGGTGTGGCCAGCATATTCCATCACAAGTCTCCTGGAATTGTCTTGGATCATTGTATTGCTGAGAAGATATCTCTGTCATAGTTGATCATTACTTAATGTTGCTGTTACTGTGTACAGTGTTCTGGTTCTGTTCACTTCACTCAGTTTCAGTTCATATAAGTCTTTCCAGGCTTTTCTGAAATCATTCTGCTCATTATATCTTGTAGAATAATAATATTCCATTACATTCATATACGACAACTTGTTCAGCCATTCCCCAATTGATTGACCTCAACATCCAATTCTTTGCCACTGCAAAAAGAGCTGCTATAAATATTTTTGTACATGTGAGTCCTTTTCCTTTTTTATAATCTCCTTGGGATACAGATCTAGGAGTGGTATTATTGCTGGATCAAAGAGTATTCAGTTTAGAAGTCCTTTGGGTATAGTTCTAAATTGTTCTTTAGAATGGTTGGTTCAGTCCACAACTTTATCAACAATGCATTTGGAGTTCTAGTTTCCCACATCTTCTGTAACATTAATCCTTTTCCTTTTATGTTATATTATCCAATCTGACAGGTCACTTGCTTTAATTTGTGTTTCTCTAATCAATAGTGATTTATATAATTATAGATAGCTTTAATTTCTTTACCTCAAAATTCTGTTCATATCATTTGACTATCAATTGGGAAATGACTTATATTCTCAGAAATTTGACTCAGTTCTCTATGTATTTTTCAAATGAGGCTGCTATCAAACATTGGCTACAAAAAGTGTCTCCCAGATTTTTGTTTTTCTTCTAATCTTGGTTGTATTTTTGCAAAAACTTTTAAAAATGTAATATCAAAATTATCTTTTTCACATTTTATAACATTCTTTATCTCTCCTTTGGTCATAAATTCTTCCCTTCTCCATAGATCTGACAATTAAAATATTCCTTGCTCTCCTAATTTGCTTATGATATCAACTATTCTTTTTCCTCTTTTAGAGATAAGGAAACTGATTCTGACAGAAGTCAAACAGTGTGTTCAGGGCACAGAACTAGTCAGTGTCTAAGGCAAGATCTGAACCCAAGTTTTCTCAACATCAGTCCCTTCCTCTAGTTAACAGGCTCAGCTGAATCTTTTAGTCCAGCCCAAATGCTCTACTTATGAAAGCCCGAAAACAAGTGAGTGCAGTGTCTGGCCAGTGTTTGCATGGATAGTTAATAGGAGAATTGGCACTAAAACCCAAGACCTTTGTCTCCTCGGCTAACCTTCCTTCCAAGTCACCAATCATTCAACTTCATTCGTTTATGACCTTCTGGAAAAGAAAGCTTCAGCACCAGAATTCTTGTCTCAAGTACTGGTAACCCCCATCCCCAGCACAGCCACTCAGAGGAGTAAAGGGGTGACTGGGATCTGCATTGGGAGAGGAAGGACCCAAACATTCATTGTAGGAGGCTGGTGTCCTCTCAGAACACGGGGGAAAACTGACCATTCCTCTCCTCTTCCTCCTATCCTTATCCTTCTTTCTTTTTGACTGTAAAGAAAGAGGCGACCTTCCCACATCAGACAGTCAAGTGGAAAAAGAACCTTCCTACCAAGGTTGGAGACAGTGGCTGCTTCACTAATTAAAAGAGCTTCTAGAAGGGCGTTTACTCTTTCACTGCTGCCCAAGGATGCTTTGCTCTGGACCTGTCCTCAGTGGTCTGTCCGGAGAGGAGTGTTTTGGTTTTCTTATCTCCTACCAGTGTTTGGATGTGTGACAGACATAAGGAGAGAGAGAGAGAGACTGCCTGGAGAGACCACAACCAGGAGAGATGATGAGACAGAGACAGAGAGAGAGAAAGGGACAGAGACAGAGAGAGAAAAATGCAAAGACAGAGAGATGAAAGAAACAAAAAGACAGAGACAGAGAGACAGGGAGACAGGGAGACAGAAAGGGAGAGGGGGAGAGAGAGAAAGAAATCAGAGCCATCAGCTACATTACAAGCACATATCTGGAACCTAAAGGGATGGTTTCAAAAGTTAATGCTACACTCACTCGCACTGCCTATTGGGTTTCTTTGGGGATGGAGGCACTGAACTCATCCTTCCATGATCTAGGCTGCCAGCACAAAAGCAGTTTATTTGAGAGGAAATTAGATTGTAAATGAACTAGAAGTTTACATCCAAGAACCATTACTTATTTTGTCAGCATCAAACAGCCACTCCGAGTGGCCAGTCACTGGAGTACTTGTGCTCTATGGCAGGTGAAGGGTTGCTGACCTGGGAGTGCCAGTTTCCCGGGATGAGCATGCTGCTGAAGAGCACTGGCTGTTGATTCTGAGGAGAAGTGGGGCAGGATGTCAGGAAGCCTTCTAAGTAAACTGTGTCCCACAGAGAAGGAAGAATTATATAAAAGGACCGTTTGAAAGGAAAGTGGGCCGCCTTTCCTTTGGGCAGTCATTCACAGCCCTGTTCTCTGTAGCTAGAAGCTGCTCCCGCATGGTCCCTCTGTTTACATCCTCATCGACAGTTTCAGAATCTCCCTTTCCTCCTTGCTTGCCTCCATACACCCCATCTGTAATTGCTTTACTTACGTGGTTGTCTAAGTAATGATAGTTCCTGTGTAGGCCCTTGACTTTTGTCTTTTATCAGTGTCCGTTACTCCTCCATTGTATGATGAAGAGGGTAAAAGAAAACAAGCCAAAAAATAATAATCCCTTCTTAGTTACATCACTGGAGGACAGTCAAGAACAAAACTCACTCCACAGCCACTGAGGAACATTATCCTGTCATCTATTTCATTGAAAAGAGGGGAAAGAATACAACTCAGGTCATCCTGATATGGAAGTGGGATTGCCCACCTCAAAGAAAGCAAAACTCTCTCTCCCTCTCCAACAAAGGAGCATGTCACTAGACACAGGCTGGTTTCATGCTTTGAAGTCAGCAAGTCCAGCTTTGTATTTGAGATGTAAGACTAAGTTTATTCCATAAGTGCTTTCCCTAAGTCTTCAAAGAAGTGAATAATCATGGAATCACAAAGACTATTTCTTGCCCTTAAATTTTTTTATTTAAAATGTGATGATGGAGATAGGAGAGCTGGCACTAAAACCCAAGACCTTTGTCTCCTCGGCTAACCTTCCTTCCGGGTCACTAATCATTCAACTTCATTCGTTTATGACCTTCTGGAAAAGAAAGCTTCAGCACCAGAATTCTTGTCTCAAGTACTGGTAACCCCCATCCCCAGCACAGCCACTCAGAGGAGTAAAGGGATGACTGGGATCTTTAAAAATATAATTACACAAGTACAATCGCATCTAGTTGAGTATACACAGCAAACCTGTCTTGGGTGACTATGCAAAGTTTCTTTTTTTTTTTTATTATAGCTTTTTATTTACAAAAGCATACGCATGGGTAATTTTTCAGCATTGACCCTTGCAAAACCTTCTGTTCCAACTTTTCCCCTCCTTCCTCTCACTCCCTCCCCTAGATGACAGGTAATCTAATACATGTTAAATATGTTAAAGTATATGTTAAATACAATATATGTATACATATTTATACAGTTATCTTGCTGCACAAGAAAAATTGGATCTAGAAAGAAGGTAGAAAAACCTGAGAAGGAAAACAAAAATGCATGCAAAGTTTCTATGCCAGCCCATGCACCCACGTTCAATAACAAGCCTAATATTTTCTTGATTTACAGCCAACTGAACTCTAGGTCAGAGTAATCTGGACTTCATTGTGCATATACCTTACCCAATATCAGTAATTAATACTACAACATGATAGCAAATCATATTCATTTGTATAGGGAAAATGTTATAAATGGCAAATATACTCCTAGACAACCAAAATCAAACAATAAAGTAGCCTCTACGTATCCTGATAATATAATGCTTTTTCCCATCATCACATTTTTAACTGATTACTCAACATACTTCTCAGCCTTTCAGAACATGAGAGAAAGTGAAACTGGCCCATGAGCTTGCTAGGAATTTCTCCACATCTGGACCAAAGATCCTGAAAAGAATGAGATTGCATAGGCAAAATAGGAGTGAGGAGGAAGAAAACAGAAAAAGAGGTATTCCTTTTAATTCATGCACATTCTCCCAGTTCTTTTCAGCAACCATTTTTAATTGGTCCGAGAAAGGGCATTCTCATACAGATGTGTAAATAATTTATGAATGTTTTGCTGTGAAAATACATTGGTTGGGAACAATATAATCTGCCTATAAAAAAAAAAAAGAGATCAAAATTAACATTTTAAAGAAACTGGTGCATAAAATTTGTGGTAGTTGTTTTTAATTTCACTCCCAAGAAAACAATATACACAATGACTATTATCTTTTTTTTCAACAAAACCTAAAAGGCACAGAAACCCAGATTAATAATTATGACCAGCCTTAGTCCTAAAGAACAGATAATAAAATATATTTTTTCCCTTTTGGTAACGAAATGGAGGACCACAAATGAATGTAACAAACTTTTGTTCAAGGTCATTTATTCAATTAATTTTGCTTAACTTTTTTTCTTTCTTACCATATAAGATTCAGTTAGGTGAAGAGTTTATTGGAAAATAACTAAGGCATCAATAAAACTTTTTCTTTTAAACGGTGGCTCTCAATTTTCTTTTTCTGAACTCTTGCTAAGGCTGCCTTCTTTTTGTTTAGCAGAAGGAAAACAGCATGAGCCTAGTCAATTGACTAATTAAAAGAGAAATCAGAAATCAGCTGCTACAGTGAAAGAGAAAAAAAAAAGCTCAACCCCTAGGGACAGGGAATTGAACCTACTCCAAGAACATAGAGGAAAGGAATGAAATACTTTTTTAAAGTTTGTTTCCAGACTAATGGCTTCATCCTAAGCCTCTGGGGACATTTAGCACCATATAAGTTAATCACAAACAATACAAAAATGGAAAGCTGGGCTGAGAGTTGGTAGAGAGAGACCCTGGAGTCCCTCAACAAAGTGTAAAAATTGAGCAATTATCTCTCTTCCCTGTTGGGAAGCTTGGATTTTTACCTAGGGCAAATATACTTTTGCTGTAACAGTCTCTGGAGCCACAGTATATCCCCTACTAATTGGAAAGTCCAAAGCATTAAGGAAGAAGAAAAGAGAAGAGAGCAAGAATAATTTCAATATGGTCAAATAAGTCCCTCCTGGCAGAAAAATCCTTTATACTTGCTTTAATGATAACAGACATGGTTTGATACCCCTTTGTGCAAGGCAGGGATGCTCCCAAAGAAAGCAGATTGGAAAGCCCACAAGTGTGCTGTGATTTGAGGGTCATGGAAAGGAAATCCTCCTGCACACAAAAATCATGTAAAGGAATTAGACTCTCAGAGTTAAAAAGAATGTTAGAGGTTATTCAATCAATCTCTGACTCTCTAAGAGACTCCTCTATAATATCACTAATAAGCAATTGTCCAGCTTCTATATGGATAGCTCCAATGTTAAAAGACACGTAGTAGAGACTTTAAAAAAAGTTTTGTTTGAAGCAAAAGAAAGATCAAAGAAATGAGAGAACCTCTGTTTGGTGTGCATAGGAAGATAAGGAAAAATCAGGAAAAAACAATATACCTTGAAGCCTCTTTTTTTTTAATACTAAAAATATTTCCAACAGAAAAGATAGAAAAATGTTATTCAGAAATTAACATTGAAAAGAATAATTTGCCTTTATCTAGAATTGCAGTGTGCATAAAGAATTTTCCCCATAGCAATCCTGCAAGGGAGTCAGAGTATTATTATACCTAAAGAAGGGAGGTGATTCATGTGTCCAAAAGATTCACAACTAATAAGTGGCGGGTGCAAGATTTGGACTCAGCTCTTCAAAGGTCAAATCCAATGGAACTCCTCATACCCTGTTCTTCCATTAATAAAAATAAACAGGAGATGGTAAGAAGGTATTCAACTGGCCACATAGTTAATTAAGTGGTCTAGATAACTACAACTGAAATTGCTGATGTTACGAATCACTTTCCATAATCTTTGATTGTGACAAATATATAATATGCTACAGGACTGAAAAGAAAAAAACTACCCTCATTTTCAAAGGCTGTGAAGATGTATAGCTCTTACTATATCTTTAGGGCATCTAATGTTTATTTTCAGCAACAATTCTGGAAGAGATTAGTAAAGGAAAGGGTTCTGAGTACTTGTTGAGGAGAGAAAAGGATTGCCTAGGGAATGATGTAGCTCTTCCTCACTGAAACTCTTCAGGCTATTTGTGGGATGTATAATAGATGCCATTCATTATTTGAGTCCGGGGCTGGATTAGCTGACCTTTGAAGTTCTTCTAATTCTTCTTTAGTGGGTGGTGGGCAAGCACAAGGCTGTTGATTAAAGTCTTTCACCTTAAATAGGGGATGAAATTTCTGCCATTAGCTATTTAGTTTAAAGCATTGTCTCCAAAAAGTTGCTTTAAAATGCTAATATATTTGGGAAGGGATAATTCCATTGATTCACTCGTTTCTCAAAAAATAGCTAGCATTTCAATAGCTCTTTAAAGTTTGCCAAGTGCTAGACAAATATTATCTCATTTTGCCCAACAATTACCTAAGATCTGAATACTATTATTAACTCAATTGACAGATAGGGAAACTAAACCACAGAATGGTTAAGACTTATTATAAAGTAGTAAATCTGAGAATATTTGAATTCAGATCTTCTTGACTTCAGGTCCAGTGTCGGATCCACTGTGTAACCTAGTGGCCCATTAGATGAACGTATTGTCACTGTCATCCCTAAGGGGATAGGGAAGATTTAATAGGGGAAGACTAAGGGAAAAAATCTTAAGGTCACTATTCAGAGAGGATAGATCCTAGTGAGCTCCTAAAGTTAAGTGCCATGGAAATCAGAACCATAGCCTGAGGAAACTAATCAGCTTGAGAATATAGAGTACCTAAAGGAAAAGTTTCCCACAAAGAAGGTAGAAAAGCTAATAAAGAGAAATGTGATCAACTTTGAAACTTTTAATAAATTAAAAGATCATTTATGACAGAAGCTATGATTAGGTACATGCTACTTACAAAGCACTGTGCCTAGGACACTGCAGAGAAAGAGACATTAAAGGTATAATCCTTGCCCTTGAGAAGTTTGTGTGTACTTGGATAAAAGAATGCAAGGTAGAATGTCATGATATGAAAGAAAAGTCCAAGACTGAAAAAGGGAGGGGAGGAGAGAGAGAGAGAGAGAGACAGAGACAGAGACAGAGAGACAGAGACAAAGAGAGAGAGAGACAGAGAGACACAGAGAGAGAGAGACAAAGAGAGACAGACAGACAGAGGGAGAGAGAGAGACAGAGACAGAGAGAGAGAGAGAGAAGAAAGAAAGAAGGAAGAAGAGGAAGAGAAGGAGGAGGAAGAGGAGGAAGAGGAAGGGAAGAAAAGGAGGAGGAGGAGGGAAGAAGGGAGGGAAGAATGGAGGGAGGAAGGGAAGGAGAGAGGAGAGAGAGAGGGGAAGGGAGGAAGTGAGGGAGGAATGAAGGGAAGGAGAGAAGAAGGGAGAGAGGGAGGGAGAGAAGCATTCTGAAAAATGGAAATGAGAAGAAAATATACAGAAGCAAGAGAAATAAGGCAAGGAGGTTGCCTGCAAGGTCCTTGGAGTTTCGTATCCTTGAAAGATGTGTAGTACAGAGGGAAGTACAGTAAGTTAGGCTGGAAAGACAGGATACAGCCAGACAGTGAATGGGCTTCAGGGAACATCTAATTAAAATGTATTTTTTATCCTAGACGATCATGAAGGTTTGAGGTCAAGAGAAGCTCACAATCAAAAGTGTTTATTTGGGAGGCAACTCAGGAAGCAACCCAGAACTAAGTAGGAAGCTATTATGAAGCACATTCTGTTGTTGTTCACTTGTTTTTAGTGATCTCTGACTCTTTATGATCCCATTTGGAATTCTCTTGGCAGAGATACTGGAGTGGTTTGCCATTTTTTCTCCAGTTCCATTTTACAGATGAAGAAATTGAGAGAAATAAGGCTGAGTGTCTTGCCGGGAGACATATACTAAGTTTCTGAGGCTGGATTTGAACTCATAAAGATGAATCTTCCTGATTTCAAATCTAGTGCTCTACCCATTATACCATGCAGTTATCCTACTATCTGAAATTATCTTCTGCCATTTTGGAAATCTACCCTCCATAACAGCACTTGCACAGTTAACTTGACTTGTATAATTTGCTGCTTTCTATATTTTTTTCTTCATGAATTTTAACAATTTGAGGATAAGAACTGTGACAGAGTCAGTTTTCTATCCCCTACTATCATTAACAAAATGACAGGCACATATCAGACAATATTTACTAGGACCTGGCCAAAGACCATTCAACAGGAAATACTCTTTCCCTGACTATCCCAAGGAAGAATCATAAGTGCTAACCCAATGTATTAGAGAGGAAGTGCTGTTTCTGTCACTTTGAAACCATTCTCAGGCTATTTTATTAAGATTCACTGGTAATTTTTTTCTTCTTTTTTTTTACTATACCTTTTTATTTACAAGATATCTGCATAGGTAATTTTTCAGCATTTACAATTGCAAATCCTTGTGTTCCAACTTTTCCCCTCCTTTCCCCCACCCCTTCCCCCAGATGGCAGGTTGACCAATACATGTTAAATATGTTAAAGTATAAGTTAAATACAATATATGTATATATATATATATATATATATATCCATACAGTTATTTTACTGTACAAAAAGAATTGGATTTTGAAATAGTGTACTATTAGCCTGTGAAGGAAATCAAAAATAAAGGGATTGGAAATTCTATGTAGTCACTGGTAATTTTTTAAGGACCATTGGTGTCCACTTCTAGAAATTACTTTCAGGACCCACAATAATAACATTTGACACACACACACATATGTAGACATATGTATATATGAATATGTGTATACATATATAAAGACATTTTCTAGAGAGACATCAATTGGAACAGAGACATTTAAAGCACTGTCAATAAACCATTTCATTTGCTCCTTACAATAACTTTGTGAGCTAGGCAGGAGGCTCTATAGTACAGATGAGGAAATGGAAGGTTCATGAGATTAAATGAATGACCCAAGACCACAAGATGGTTTTGAAAGTCAAAGCTGGGACAGAAGTCCATTGTCTTTTTCTTCTAGATCCAGTACCCTTCCAGGATTCAGCATATGGCAAAGGCAAACGAGTCACTCGAGCTACTGACACTGTAGCTTTTTCTGCTGTGTAAAGGGACCCCTGGCCCTATCATCTCACCAGACCTGAAGTGGTGATCCGAAAGCTGTTCTTTTGGTGGTCATTATGACTGTTTAAAGGCTCAGTCCTGGGTTTCAAAGCCTGAAGAAATTAAAATGCAAGGGGGAAATTCACACCTCAGCATCTGCCTACATAATTGTCTATTTATGTAGCAAAAGCTGTCTTTAAGCAAAGCAAGTTTTTACCCTTTTTTCCATCCTTGTTCAAAAACAAGCAATAGGAGCTTGTGCACCATAATCATCCTAGCCAAAAATTCAGAGAAAAATGAATTTATGGCCTTTCCCCCCCAACCAGAACCAGAATGGGCAGGAAGCCTTTCCGGTATTGCTGAGGGCCGTTGGTTATACTGCTTTTCCAGGCTCCTATTCCATGTTTTCCTCCTTTCCTTGGCTTTTTGGGCCTTTTCCTTCCTTTGAGTGAGCACATTGGAGGCCATGTTGGGAAGGAGGCCTGGCAGTTTCACAGACCCCAAGCAGCAGCTGTGGGATCATCCCCAGCCCACAGGTCCCTGCTCTCCATCATCTGTACAGACCCTCAGCAGTCCCAGCTGCTGAGCTCTGTCCCATGGAAAACATCCCCCCTCTGGAAATGAAGGGCAGGGGAGAGGGCTGAGGGCACCTCCGAGGGGCTTCCATCTCTCAGCCCATAAGTCTCTGCCCCAATTAACCACACCGAGGGGAAAGACCAAAGGAGGAACACAGAGTAGGGGAGTTCCATCACTGGGCTCTGCACTGACATTGTAGCTGGAGAACAGAAAGAATGGGCAGTCTTGTTGTCAGGTTACCAGGCCGGCTGAGGCTGCAGCGTGTGGGGTAGCATGTTACCGGATAATTATGGACAAGAATCAAACCTGCAAAAGGTGGCAGGGCTCAGCAGTGATGTGATTTCATTAGCAGAGTTTTCCAGGAAGTACTCCATGGGTGTGGGTATAGGGGTGATGGAGACTGAGAGGGAAGGAGGGGGGAAAGGGAGAGAGGGGAAGGAGAGAGAAGAGAAAGAGGGATGGAGGGAGAAAGGGAAAGAAGGAAAAAGGGAGGAAGGGAGAGAGGAAAAAGGAAGAAGGAAAGCAGGAAGAGGAAAGAGAGCAGAAGAGAGAGAGGAAAGACAGAGGGGGATAGGAAAGGAGGGAGGGATGAAGAAGGAGGGAGAGAAAAAAAGGAAGAGGGAGAGGGAGATGGAGAGGGAGGGAGAACAAGGAAGGAGAGAGAGAGGGAGAGAAAAAGAAGGAGAGAAAGATTTAGGAAAAAAACCTGCTAGAGAGCTAGATGCTCACCGTATTTTGATTTTTCTGTCCCTGGATATTATAGGCTATGTCTATACTTAGAATTATTTCCAGTAAAAGAGAGACACTTTTCTCAGGAGGTCAGATCTGTGAGAAAACAGATTGTACTCTTGATACTGGGACTATTGTGAAACTCCATCCCAGAACCCAGAAGACATTGTCAGGAACCTAATATTTAACAATTTCCACCAATGGAATGGAAACTACTTCCTTTTTGTGTCATTCCACAGGGCTTGGTACAGGTTATTTACTGTTTCACTAAGTACAAGAGAGTAAGTGCAGGAAGTTCAAGCTGTGTTTTTCATAGTACTTTCAAAGCAAAGGTAGCCTTTTAAATTCATCTCTATCAGAAGAAAGTCACCAATCATTACTACTTTTTCCTTCTAGTTGGTGTAATTACTGACCTCCTGTTACTTACTCCGACTCCCTTTCATTGTTGTTTATGAGAGCTAGATTTTCTATTTCTCAAAAGCAAAATGCATGACTTTGGATCCTTAGTTCTACCTTCAAAAACAAGGTTTTATACACACACACACATATATGTATGTGTATATATATATACACATACACACACAGACATATATCCATTGACATCTATTACATGTAACATGAATATAATTTATAATCGACATGGTTAATGGTTATAATAATTTATTATTATATTAATGTCAATTATTTCATAAAACATATTTGTTGTTTTTGAAATAAGAGCATTCATTTTATCTAGTTGTGTCCTACTTGTGTGAGGGGGAAAGAGAATAGAGATTGAATGCTAAGAAAAATCTTTTTAGAAATAAATGGACTCATTGATATGGGAATAGGTAAATAAAATATATGCAAGTACAACAAAATGTTACTGCAATGATGAATTTGAAGAATATAGGGATGACTGGGAAGACATAAACTGATGCAAAGTGAAGTCAAAATAATCAAGGCAGCAATATACATGAGTAAAGCAGTAAGTGAAAAGAAACTGAAATGTAGGCAATTATAATAATATAGCTTGATGCTGAGAAGACATGAGGATATGACTCCCCTTTTTTTCTTTATAGAAGTAACAATATCAGCAGCACTAACATACTGGTTAGCTTTAAGGTCCATTTAGAATTCACTGCTTCCAGGATACCAGAAAGATATTTATTTACAAGACTTATAAAAAAATGATAATAATAAACAATAATAACTGACATTTGCATGTATGTTTCTAACTTTTTTATTTTGGGGGGAGTACGGGTGAGTACCAGAAAAACAAAAATTATTTTTAAAAAAATTAAAGAACAAGTTGGCTAGCCTAAACTGATCAGGAGAAGCTATAACAGGAGAAAATGTTTATATCTTATCCTGGGTGCTTATTCTTTATGCTATCTGAAGTAGGTTTGTTTTAAAAGGTAGAATCCCTGGCTTCAATTATTAAGATAAGTGCTTTAGAGCAATCAACTGGGCCTGAGAAAAGAGCCTCCCCCAGAAAATATGAACAGATCCAAGTTGTTATTTTTCTGCTGAGGTTACAACAGCTCAAGAGAATGTCACTTCTAAAGGTCAAAGGAGGAAGCAAAAAATGTATTCATAGTTTTGATTTTGTTTCGGGGTCTGGTATACATCTGCTTGAGGTAATGCTTCCAACAGTGCTGGGGCTGGAATATTAATTCTGCCAACTTCTCCTCAAATAACTGAATGATTTAATTTAACATGAGCTATATGATTCCTAGACTTACTAGAAATGTAAGAGAGTGGGTTCCAATCAGCTTGAGCACTCAATTCCTGCCCACCAGCCATGTAGAGGTCTGACCTCCTACATCACAAATCCAAGCCAAAGTGAGCTAACTGGAGTAAGGGAGAGAATGGTGGACGTGAAGTCAGAAAACTTGTTCTCATTATACTGCCTCCAACACACATGGCCTATTTCATCGAGTCATGGTGGAGTTCTAGAAAGACATCAAATAAAGAAAACTTTAAGGATGTTAAGAAACAGTATAAATGTTTATTACAATATGAAAGTTCATGACTTATAAAACAAAACCATAATTCCAAGAAAGCCCCAAGTCCATCAGAACTGGGACTAATCCTACTTAATGATGTGAAACTTTGGTTTTCAAGGTAAGGGAGGAATGGGTGGGCTTGAGGTAGGCTGTGATTCCTGGTTAGTCTAGAAGAAAGATGCCCCTGAGACTTGCTTTCTCCCCCCACTTCCTCTGGAGTGATGGATACACTATTGATGGCCCTTTGCCTGGTTGGCCCTTCGGACCTGAATGGCAGAATACCTTCAGGTTCTAAAGAGCTCCCCTTTGCCCTCCTCCTCATATATTAAACTGCACAGACCAGGAGAACGGATGGGAGACTATCACAGCTACTCTCCTTACTATTCCTCATACAAGATGGTCCGTGTCCCAGCTCCATCCATTTTCACTGGCTGCCTGGAATGCTCTCCCTCACATTGAGCTCCTGGCATTCCTCCAGTATCAGTTAAATTCTCACCTTCTTCATGACGTCTTTCTAGGTCTTAATCTTAGTACCTTCCCTCTGAGATTATCTCCAATTATTCATACACATCTCATCTGTACATAGTTATTTACATGCTGCCTCCCTCCATTAGATTATGAATCCTTACCTGACAGAGTTTTTTAACCTTTTATTTCTATCTGGAATCTTAGGATAGTGCCTTGCACTAGGGGATGCTTATTAACTAACTGAAGTGCAGGAACATTTCCAAATGACCCCAACTAGTTGGGCAATACCTCTACCCAGACTAACTCAATATAGATCCATGTGACCAAATCCTCTACTTTGAGTCATAAGATGCTATGAGACTGGAGGTAGAAGCCTTTTTGTCTTTCATATTGGTTCAATGAGCCCTATGGGGAGAAGTGTAGGAATATTTTGCCCAAACACTAGGGAAATCTGCCTGCCTGATGAAGGATCTGAGGCATTCATTTTGCATATGGGAGGCAAGGAAGTTGATTCTCCTCATTTCCATAATCATTAGTCCAGCTCCATTATAACTGTGAAATCTCACTGGATTGACTGCCAGCTCCATATTTGCTCCCACTTGGGCAGCAGTGCCATGGTCTCCAGGGTATTCTGCTGAAGGGCTTGCTCAGGGGCAGGCAGAACCATCATTACTGGAGCTTGAGGGATGGAGAGAAGTCTGTTTGACTTGGGCTTTGGAAACCACAGTCAAATTCCCAGGGACTATAGAAATCAACAAATGCTTTTGATTACAGAAAATAATAAAATATATATATATATATATATTTTAAAAAGTCTGAGGGACAATCTCTCTTAGGGAAAGGCTGAGTTTAAATAATCAGAGAAAGTTGCCCGGAGTTGTAACATTCTGAAACAATATCAAATTCTAGTGGAAAAGAACAGTGTAGAAAACAAAGTTGATGACAAATAATAAGGAAATGGGAGAATTCACCAGATAATATAACATAGTAGAAAGTGGTGTAAATTTGAAAGGTGAGACCTTAGCATAGCCATTTAGAGTTCACTTTCTTCATCAATAAAATGAAGGAGTTGAACAAAATAATCTCAAAACTAAAGTTCTAATTCCTCTAGCCCAAGACTAATTCTAAGAAGAAATACCCTATAAGTAAAAGAACTGAGAACTCTGAGGAACTTTTATTGACTATGTCATAGATGGTAGAACCATGGACTTTAGTTTGTTTTTTTTTTATCTCAGTTAGATAGAGGTCACTAATCAAGAAAGGCCCTTTGAAATATTAAAGGATGTAGGAGCTTAAGCACATAAGAAGTCAAAAATGATTCAAGAGCCAAACTAAAGACATGAGCTATTTTTTTGAAGATGATACCCTTCTGGTTGAAAGCAGAGCAGAGGAGCATCGAAATCTCAGAAAAGCTTCTTTCTTAAGAGTGGGCTCCAAGACTACAGAGATGTCACTCATTAGAGGAAGCAGAACCCCTGGCTGAGGGATAAGCCAGCTGGGCTTGCTACTCTTCAGTGCCTTCCAGAGCTTGAGGCCGACTGAACAAGAAACAAGGAAAACCGTTGCTTAGGGACTGGAGTAGAAGCCAAACGTTGTGGGAAGAGCTCTCATGGCCCTTGGTACCAATGGAAGGAAGGGACACCTATCAGTGGTCCTCTCCTTACTCCCTGTCATGAGACAGGAAGCACCCTGAGAACTCTCTGAGCGCTCCAACTCCAGGCAGTAGCCTGGCTCTCAGTCACCACTGTTTCAGGGCGCAGTCAGGAGAATAGACCTGGAAGGATGCAGAGGCTACATCCTGAGGCTGCCAGTCTTTGGAAGGGCATGAGGCTGCTGCTGTGTTAGTGAACTTGAGACCCTCCAGTGGCCTGAGAGCTGCCGAGAAGTGGCTCTGGTCAGAGAAAGAGCAGATAGAAGAGAGGAAGAGGAGGGGGTGCAGAGGGAAGAGGATTCATTCAGGGACCACAGACACCCACACTTGTAGTTTCTAGTAGCTTAAATAAAAACAGAAACAGGGCCACTCATCCACACGTAAGGATTTCTACAGGCTGCATAGTGACTGAGGGTCATCTATTTTTCCCAAATTTATTTAGCTTGTTAAATATTTCCCACTTATATTTTCATCTCCTGACCACTCAGGAGTCCCACCGGCTGCGTGTGGATCCCTGGCCAGTACCGCTAATTGTTAAGTCCTGAGTTGCACAGGGCACTTGGTTGTCTACTCGTTTGCCTCACTGCCCGATTTCTACAAATGTGTATTCATTGCCCCAACCCACCCCATCACACACCTGCACACACACACACACACACACACACACACAGAAAGAGAGAGAGAGAGAGAGACAGACAGACAGACAGACAGACAGACATTCTGCATTGGTGGAACAATGGCTCCAATGGACCCAAAGACTTGTTAGTATTCTTGTTTTTGTCTTCAGTAAATAAGCATTTATTACAGATATGCGAGATACAAGGGATCCAAGTACAAATACTGAATGTACATTATATTTAGATTATTCATGAAGTTACCTTCTACTGAATAAACAGCCCATTATGCTTATTCTTGCTTTTGCTCTTTTGTTCAATAAATATTTTATGTTTAAGTCAATGGCATCATTGTGACTGCTTTGTGTGAATGAGACCCTGAGCTCAGGACCTACAGTGGTAAGTGGTAGGAGTGCACACATCTTACAGCAAGCTAATTCATATTGAGGTTCTTGAGAATTGAATAGTTTAAATGTGGCCATGTGTCTAAGGAACCATGACTCAGCTGCCAAGATGGGGGCAGGAGAATGAGCCAGCTAACTCTCGCCCATGTTTAACAGTATATGTTTTAGATGGCACTAGCTACCTGTGAACCCTGGGAAAGTCACTTCACTCCCTTTGCGTAAGTCTCTTCATCTGTAAAATGAATTAGAGAAGAAAATGTCAAGCACTCCAGTATCTTTGCCAAGAAAACCCCAAAGGGGATCATGAAGAGGCAGATATGACTGAACAAGTGAACAACAAGAACCGATAAATCATAATGGTCTAAACAAAATTCACTTCATGGGGCTCCTTTAATTTAGAGTAGAGTGTACAAGAGGAAACAAAAATTCCCATGAATTTACATAGTGCAGATCTAAATCTACAAAGTGATGACAAATTTTACAATCTCTCAAAAGCATAAGATAATGATGCCACATTCTTCTGAAGTTTATAATAAACCTGTTTCCCAGATTTGGGGCCAGGTGTTCTGAATGGTTCATAAAAAACTTTTTGGTTGCCTTGTGGTAATACTAAAAGAAAGTTTAGAAGAAAAGTGGAAATATTGATAGAACACAACTCTCTACACTTGTGTGTAGACTGGAGAAAGGATACTTTGGTCAAAGAATTTATACCTTGGCAGCCGCCTTCTGGTGATGGATGTCTGTGATCTCAATTAGATGATATCTCAGAAAACAGACAAAAGAATCTGTCAGTGATAGTAGATGACATTCATATGATGTTTGAATTTCTGCAAAATGTTGTGCCTGAGCCCTTGGCAGTTAGTAGAAATTGCCAAATGTTTTAGTCCTTTGTTCTAGCTTTCAAGGATGCAAGGTCACCACCACTTTGGTAAAGCATTTGCTTAGGATTTTAGTTGGTTTAATATATTTCATACAAACATATTATATTTGTAAATAATTTTCATCCCTATTTCAATTTATTGCTTTTGAAGAATCATTTTTCTGAGTAAGCCATTCCCTGGTTCACTTACAAGCAGATAATAATAAAAAACAATTACCATGTATGTAGTGCTTTCAGATTTACAAAGCACTTTACAAAAGTTATCTCAAGTTATCCTCAAACAACCCCAGAAAGTTGGTGCTACACTTCCACTTTACAGATGAGGAGACCAAGGTAAACAGCAGTTAAATGACAAATTCAAAGTCACCCAGCTAAGAAGTATCTGAGGCAGGATTCACATTCATGTTTTCCTGATTCCAAGTCCAACATTGTACAAAAGTATCTTTTGATTATTTAGTCTCAGGAATATTGTAATCTCACCCACCTTTCTAGGCCCACGGTTTCTTTAAGTGTGTCATGAGAACCTTGAGCTAGATGATCCCTAAGGTCTCTTCATGGCTTAAGAACGTGACAGAAGTATCAGAGCCATAGAGAGAAGTTATCCACTGCCCAGGCTCTTCTTTTCTTCACCATGGAGAAGTACAAGAAATTATTAAGAAAGAAGGAGGCTGGCCACGAACTCTCTCTCATTAGATACATTATTCTTCCATGATTAATCTAGATGAGGGTCTTGTTTGTTTGGTGGGAAGGGTAGGGTTTGTGAACACGTGCACGTCTTTAGTACATCACCACAGGTGGCAGTCACTCTCATTCTTCCTTGGTAACTGTACTTTTCACTTGGTACTCAGCTGCTCCTGCCACAAGAAAATCCAGGGTATGACATGGAATCAATACGTACACCAGTCCTAAAGTCAGAACAAACCCTCCAGGTGAAGACAAGGAGAATGCAGACTTCTTCCCGAAAGCACAGGTGGCCATCTCTAATGGACTCATCTCCTTTAACATCCTGGAGATGTGGCTGAGGGAGAGCTACATTTATTAAAACAAACAAAAAACAACAGCCTTTTAATCTGTCAGTTCAAGATAGGTGTGCCTTCAGGTGCTTGCTGACAAGCATTTGTCTATTACCATAACTTTTGATGCAGCTTTTAATTCTGAGATAGGTATAGTTTCACTACCCACCAACAATTTATTAGTCACTCGCATGTCTCTGAATGAGTCACAGAATCAGTGTTTTAGAACGATAAGGTACCTTAGGGGGCAATTAGTGTGCACCATTCATTTTGCAGATGGGAATACTGAGGCACAGAAAGATTGTGATTTTCCCTTTCCCTAAAGTAGCAAAGCCAGGATTCAAAACCAGGTTCTGTGACTCCATATATAACCTCCTTTCTTCTACATCACACAATCCTCCATCCTTCTTCATTGTTGCTTTGCTGCTTCTCAGTTCAGAATACAAAGCTCTCTCCAATACAACAGGTAGGCTCTGGATGTTGATCAAGACCGTGAGCCAGCCGGAAATATGATGGCTAAAACTACCCCATAAATGTAGTTAGGCTATCAACTTAGATTCCATCATGTCAGTCAACAAATAGACATTCATTAAAGTGCCAGTCACTGTGCAAAGTACAAAAAAAGTATAAATCCCTGCCCTCTCAGATCTTGTGATCTAGTGTTTCCATAAAATTTAATTAATATGTGCATACATACATTAGATAGATCTATATATATATACAAATCAGGTAGCACAATGGATAGAGTACTGGACTTGGGAGCCAGGAAGACTCGTCTTCCTGTGTTCAAATCTGGCTTAGACAGGTGTTTGACCCTGGGTAAAGCACTTAACCTTGTTTGCCTCAGTTTACTCATCTATAAAATGAGCTGGAGAAAGACCACTTCAGTATCTTTGCCAAGAAAAACCCCAAGTGGAACAAGAAGTCTCAGACTTCTTCCCAAAAATGTCTGAACAACAATAATACAACTATTAGAATATAGCTCAGTATGATTTAACTCATCTTGACTGGCTTCAGAAATCCAGGAAAACTGATCCAATGATAACTAGAATAAATGAGAATATTTGCCAATATGTTCACTTTGAGTGTATCACAATCTAGTTGTATATCACAATCATATAAATAGTCTTATAAATACTCATGTAAATAGACATCCTCCATATACAGTAAAGGAGAGGACAAATAGCTGAAGGGAATGGAACTGAGGGAAATCTCTCTCCTGATCAAGTGATTTATTATTAATGATTGGAATTCCACTTTAGGTAGAATTCAAGATTTCATTTCTATCAATTTTTTTTTTACTATTGAAACTAAAAATACTCCTGGAAGGCTTATATGAATTAGTTCTTGTCATATGGCTTTTGGTGACAAAATAAAGAGAATCTAAGTGCCTTGAACATTTTACATTTTATAGAGAGAGCAGTGTCTATGTTTGTATCTGTGGCACATAGCATAGTGCCTGGCGTGTAATATAGGATTAATAAAGGATTGTTGAGTGGTTGACAAGGCAACCTGTACACTACAAGAGGATGAGGTACTGGGGAGAACAGGATGGAAGAGAATCCTAAACACTATGCCTCTTTCATACCTTTTGCTATGATCAATCAGGCAGAAACAAGACATAGATGGAGAAGTTGAGAAAGCATATATTGAAAGAGATGATAATTGAAATGGTCTTTAATAGATAAACTTTCCAATAAAGTTCTGAAGATGTTTATGTACATATTAAGGGCATTTGTTTCACTTGGAAGATTTGTTTATCTCAGAGGAGATAAAATATTCCTTTAACATTTTATCATAGCATGAAGATGAGAGACTCTGAATTCTGAAGAGTTGTCAGAAAAATACATTATCTAGTAGATTTTACCAACCTTGAAAGTTATTTGTCCAGTATTGAACTTGATATCTATTGTGTAAGGGTCAAATTAACCAATTTTAAGCATAAGGATCATAGCATAAGGTTACTGGGATTTCAAAAACATCTAGTCCCACCCCTTCACGTAATAGACAAGGGAACTAGGGCCCAGAGCAGATAAATAATAAGTGGAAAAAATAACTACTAATCCATGGGCAGCAGGGTTACTAATTCAGCTCCCACAGCTGCACTTGATAACAACATACTCAATTATAGAAGGGTCATGGTCCCCACCGGCATGTTGCTGGAGGGTGCATTTTATGGGAGAAGAAGCCATAGCCAAGTATTACCCAGAGGAAAGATAAAAATGTGGTTGGACCACAAGTATTAACCATCAGTATAAAGATGCAATTATGATTGCTCAATGGGATTGGAGACTTTGTTTTTTTTGGTAATGACATAGTGATATCAACATGGGTATCGTCTCTATCAAAGTGGATGGGCACCCTCCACACTTGCTTATCAGATATGATTCTTGACTATTATCTCCAAGAAACCATGAAAGTATGTTACTTGACAATAAAAACAAAATCCATGGCACTAAAATCATAAAGGATATTTTCTAAATTTAAGAGAAAAGAATGAAGTTACAGAATACAATTCCCCATTGGGAAAATGTCCCTCCATTTACTTATTCATAGATTAAATTGTTGTGGAACTTTAGAACACAACAACTCAAGTATATACAATTCAAGGCCAAGGAGAATAAAATATTGACTAAAACAAAGAAGTTTTGTAATCCATTTTAGGGAAATTTTCATTTAAAAATATTGAGGGGATAAAAGAGAAAACTCTGGTTATATGAAAGGAACTAATGAAACACTATTTTTTTAAAGGACACCTTTTCAATTAAACTCTATTGTGGGATCTCTTCATGTACCCATTCATTGACTTCTGCATTCACTCTCCTTTGGTTGTACTGAAATGGAGAAGGCAAGCCTGTTTCATGACCATTTTTCCCATGGCGAAGTCAGTTCTGTGATTTCACCTTGCTTTTCTAAGTTTACAAACCAGCCTTTATATCTTCATTGTCAGAGATGTCAGTTTTGTTGTAATGCGATTAAACGTGAAACAATTAAATGATGCGTTAAAAATGTCAGTGTCAAATTAGGCTTCTCAGATTCATTAGTCCATAGCACAATAGCTTCCCCAAGAGATCGTATAACTTGAGAAGGCACAGCAGGCAATGTGTTTCATAATTCCGGCTTGTCTCTTTTTAGAAATGAAAGGAATGGAGCATGGCATGCCTCAGTACGTTCATTTCCAGGAACTGCAGGGAAAAAATCCCTCCAGTGCCTGGTTATGGTCAATCTCATCTCCTAAATTCGGGAACATCTTGAAGCTGACAGCACATCAAACTGTGAAAATTAGCCAAGTGGTGAAGGGAATGTGGAACTGTGATGATTTCTGTTTTCCCAAGTCACTAGGGAGTAGAGCGATGTAGACATAGTCATTCTAATTATCTGGGGACAAACTACATTAGGTAGATAGTGTCTTGTTTTCTGTTCAAGATGCTACCCACCAAAACAAAATGGAAATGTTCTAATTAAGAATAAGCAGTACAGAAACACTAAGGGACTTGATATGGGAAGCTGTCAATGGACATTTTCTCACTTATGTATTAGATAAGAGTTCAAAACAATTCAAAACATCAGATAGAGTATTGATCTATATCTTAAATCAACTGGAATGAAATGATAGGTTTTTTAATCCAATATCATGGATTGGATTAAATCCAATTTAATGCTAGAAACTTTACCCTTATTTATTCTTTACAGACTCTTCTACTATGCTCCTTGAAACCCCTCCTTCAGGATCAGTTTCTGAGGGAAAGGCAATTATATTTGATGGTTATTCCCTGCTTCATCACAAATAAATGAATGAGTTATATCATTATTCCTATATTCTACTTAACATTTTTCCTTTTTTACATTAATATATGTTTAATAAAAGAAGCATTTTCATAAAGTAATTTTAATCAATTAAATTAAAAAGAACAATTAAAAAATGATTGTACTTGAAACTGCAACTCTACAAAATACATTTTAGTATTTTTTTCAAATATTCAACAAAATTTTCATGTAAATATTTATTATTTTTTTCTACTCTAAACTTACCCCACCCAAAAGATGGCTACATATGTGTATGTATGTTAATAAAATTATTCAATGCATATTTTTATTGGTTTTTCCTCTGGATGCATATAGCTTCTTTTTTCATGTTATTTTAGGTTATTTGGGGTATTTTATACTAGTCAAAATAGTTATTTTGCGTATTTTATACTAGTCAAAATAATTTATTCACTCAATATTATTCTTAAAACAATATCACTGTTACTTTATTCAGTGTTTGTTTAGTTCTGTGCATTTTTCTCTTCATTATTTTGTGTAATTCTTTCTATTATTGAGTTTATCATTTCTTATACATAGTAGTATACCATATATTACAATATTTCAGCCATTCCCTCATAGATGAGCATCCCTGCAATTTTCAATTTTTTTCCATTATAAAGAGAGCTCTATAACAATTTTAGAACATATAGGTTCTTTTTCTTTTTCCCTAATCATTTTTGAAAAGAGATTAATAGTGGTACTGCTGAGTTAAAGGTATAGGATATTATCTCCAAGATGGTTGGATCAATTTAGAATTTCAACAATAAAGAATTAGTATCTCAATTTTCCACATCCCCTCCAACATTTGATACTTTCTCTTCAATAATTTTAGCCAATCAGACAGGTAAAAATACATCTTAAGGTTGTTTGAATTTGCATTTCTCTAATCAATAATAATTTATAGCATTTTTTCACATGACTATAAACTGTTTTGATTTCTTCATTGAAAAACTGTATGTTCATATCCTTTGATCATTTATCAATTGGGGAATGATATATATTCTTATAGATTTGATCAAGTTCTTTACATATTTTTGATACTATACCTTTTCTGATAAATTGTCTATAAAATTATTTCCCTAATCTTCTGCTATCCTTCTGATCTTGGCCATATTTCTTTTATTTGTACAAAACCTTTTTTTTTAATTTAATGCAATTAAAATCATCCATTTTATACCTTACTTTGTTTTCTAACTCTTGTTTCTTCATAAATTCTTCATCTGTCCACAAATCTGATAAATAATATGTTCTATGTTCTAATTTTCTTATAAAATCTTTCTGTATATCTAGGCCATGTATCCATTTTTTTATTTATCTTGATATAAGATGGTTTAAGATATTAGTCTATGCCCAATTTCTCCCATACTGTTTTCTAATTTTCCTGACATTGTTTTTTTTTTAATGAAATAATTCTTTCCCAAAAAATCTTAAATCTTTAAAATTTTCAAATACAAGATTATTTGCCATCTACTTAAGATTTTTTTAAAAAACAAAACCTAATTTCTCATGGAAAACTTCAGTTTTCATACACATACACACACACACACACACACACACATATAAAAAGCATGGAGCTTGAACTCAGGACAGCTGGATGCAAATAAATTGTAAATCTGTTTAATTGACAAATCACTTCAATTCTCTGAGGCTTATTTTCTCATCTAGAAAATGAGGGCATTCGATGAAATGATTTCTAATGTTTTTCCTGTTTTGTTGAATCCTATGATTATTTTTGAGTCACAATGCAAATCTTACAAAAACACTGTTGAATTCTGTTCCAGGGTTTCACAAGCTCACATTAAGTCAAACATATTTCCTCACCTCCAAAAATTATAAGTCATTTGAGCATAATTTCCAGCCACATGACATTGTCTTACAGCTATTGCCTAATAAAGAGTATCTAAGAACAAAACTATAAAATTAAGTGATCTCGGGCATTTAATCCACAGTGTTGAGCAACACATAAGTTACTATTCAGATTGAGTTAAGCAAATACAACCTGGTCTTCATAAAAAATTAGAACAATGGAGAAAATTCTGAATTTTAACTGTACTTTAACTGAACTTGAAAATTTCTGATGGCCCCAAAGGTCAATCAAACACTTTATGGGAAGTGAAAATAGACTGGGACATATTTCTAATGATGATCATGCTTCCAATGTGCCAAGGCTATTACCATTGAGGTAATATATGACTGGAAAAGGCAATAGGTGAGTCATATTGTAAAAGCAGGGAGAAAATGGACATTGAGAGTTATACTGATACCCATCAAATATAAAAGAGAATATAATTATGAAGGTCGCTGTCATGTTAGGGGGAATTACCTGTAGAAGAATACTGAAGAAGTATTGAAAAGGTACAAATAGATTGTGATAATGATGTTTGGAGACTAGATTCTGAGCCCTTCTGAAGTGTCTCTTATGATGAGTGACAGTAAACGAGGTCATTCTAAGGTAAATAAAAAGTGGGCCAAATTTGCTTTCAGTACATTCTCTCTTTGAAAAATTGGAAGTTGGAAAATGCTCCAACTCAGAGCTTGATTTCTGGTTTTCTTGATATTCTATATTTAAGAAAGTGATGAAAATTGTTAATCATGCAGATTAAACATAAAAATGTCTGGGGTACACAATTTTTTTCTGGAGAGCTGACTGTTAAATATTTATCATTATACCTTTATTTCCCACAAACTTGTAAGGTATGTCTTTTAAAAAATCATATGCTCATTTTATATGAGGGGAAAAAGAAAGTTCAGGGAATTGGCTATGATTACATAACTAGTAATTAAAAGAGGAATTTGAACACAGGTACATGAAAATCATGATGCTTCCTAATATTTAAATTGATCATGAATAGAATTAAGATAAACAAAAATCAATATGTGATAAATGTAGGTTATTCTATGTGGGAACACATCTATACTAATTTACATAAAATAGAAATTAGTCCCTATTTTAAATTTAAATATAACCAATTTGAAAAAGGAATACTGGCCCTAAGAAAAAGGTTACAAACAATTGTTCTTAAGTTCTGAAAATCTACCAAATAAATTGTTTGCTCAAATTTGATTTTATCCTTGTGATTAAATTGAGCAGGATGCAATGTTTGATTGAAAGTAGGCATTCCTGATTGACAGATAACCTTATCAGACTCCCAATATTAAAAAAAAAAAAAAGTTTCCCTTTGACTATGATAAAGCATTTAAAAATAGCCAACAACTGTAGCCAAGGAAGATACTAGTAATATAAACTGAACCTTTTGTTTGTCTCATTTTTTTATTTTATTTTTAAGACAGCTTGATTTCTTTCCAGCCCTGGGGCAATGGGATTGGATTCATTTACATAGCTGATTCAGGCTCTAATCATTGTCTACCAAATAAAGTATGACAACTTATTAACATAGGAACCATAAAATTAATTACCACTGTCTAATTCTGGAAATGGCCTTCGAGTAATTTCATCAATACTTTTCATTTGTGATGGAGTTAATTGCTTGGGAACCAATTTATTAGAAGTTCCAGTGGGTCATAATTAAATCTGAATTTTTTTTTTAATTCTTTCAAAATTCCTAGAGTTTGACATCTGGGGAAAAGACTGGCTAATGATGAACAGGATACACAGTGAGTCATATTACTTAATTTGGGCTAAGCACTAAGTATAAATTACATTCCATACTATCCAATATAAAGACAGAAGCAGTCTTGAAATTTGAATCTAAAATAAGCCATGGTACCATTACTGTTAAATTCACTTTCTTTGTAATGTAGTCTTGCTGTAGATGCTTGTCATTAATCCACAATTCAGACAACTCAAAATCTGAAGAACTCCAAGCCATTAAGGTTTCTTGGAAGCCAGCCATCTTGGGTCATTAATTACCTAAATTCTATATTCATTGTCAAGCCTGAAGGATGACTTTGGCATTAGTCATTTTAATTGATCAAAGCAAATTTAATTTTTCTTTTGCCCCAGGAACCAAGTTGGTCAAAATGTTAATGGCTGTCAGAGGCTGGGTCTCCCATTAACTTATTAATAAGAGCCTAACATGTGTTGATTTTAGTAACATTTTACTAATATATAGTTACTCCTTAAGCCAGGTTCTTAATGCTTCATTTTTTCTTACATGGGACAAAGATGTACATAAAATATTTGTTGGCTTCTGTTCCTTTCTGTTTATCTATAACCATATCACAACAAAAATTCTTGATACCAAGGAAATTTTATGCATATTCCTATTTACTTCAAGATATAGCTACCTAGGTACAAAAACAGAGAGAAGCTGAGAGGGGCATTTATTAACCTCTGTGATAAACCCTAGGGATACAAAAACAAGAAAGAAAGATAGTTTTTACCCTCAAGCAGTTTACATTCTAGTGGGAAAAAAGAATATACCTAAAAGGATGCTAGAAATGGGGGAGCTGCAAGAAAGAAGAGGAAGAAGGAAAAAAGGATAAGAAAGAAAATGGAAGAGGAACTAAAAAAGTAAAAAAAAAGCCCCAAAAGATCATTGCTAATGAACTGGAGTTCTGTCTGCAGTTATTTTAAATGGAATTTCTCTATCTCTCGCTGCTGCATTTTTTGGTAGTATACTAAAGTGCTGATAATTAATATGGATAACTTTTATATACCGGAACTTTGCTGAAGTTTTTCGTTATTTCATCTCATGTTTTTAATTAATTCTTTAGGGGTCTCTAAGTGTAACAGCATATTCGTCTACCAAAAAATGATAATTTTGTTTCCTTGTTGACTACTTTTATTCCTTTAATTTCTTCTTTTGCTGTCATTGCTATAGCTGGCATTTTTAGTACAATATTGAATAATAATTATGGATATCTTTGCTAAATCTCTGATTATCTTTGGAAGGTTTCAATTTTATTTCTATTACTGAGAATTCTTGTTTCAGATTTTAGATAAATACTGCTGCACATTTTAAGAAAGACGCCATTGATTTCTATGCTTTAAAGTGTTTTTAATAGGAATAGGTATTGCATTTTGTCAAAGACTTTTTGTATCTATTGATAAAAACACAAAATTTTTTATTGTTTTTATTATGAATATGGCTAATTGTGCTTATAGTTTTCCTAATATTGAACCATATATTGTATTTCTGGTATAAATCTTATCTGGTCATAGTATATGATCTTTGTGATATATTTCTACAGTCTCCTTATATGATAATACATTGTATTTTACTTATTTTTTTGAAATTGATATTCATTAGTGAAATTGGTCTCTAGTTTTCTTTCTGTTTTTGTTCATGCCAGTTTACATATCAATACTATATCTGTGTCTATGAGGTTTTTCTTTGAGTCTGATTTTCAGGTAATTCAATAATTCTCAAATTATCTCTCTTCAATTTATTTTATAGGTCATTTCTTTTTCTGATGTGATACCTCACATTTTCTTCCATTTTTTTCATTCTTTTGACTTTGTTTTATAGTTTTGTGATATTTCACAAGGTCTTTAGCTTCTACTAATTCAATTCTAATTTTTAAGGAATTATTTTCTTTAGTGAATTTTATACCTCTTTTTCTATTTAGAACAGGACTGGAGAATTCCAAGGGCCATTTAGATATTTATAACATCATTCATGACCCATACGAAATATCAACTCATAGAACTCAAGTAATGGGAGATTATATCTGGCTTTCAACTCATCATTACCGGCATTTGCCTTAGAAAATGATTTCACTAGTCTTACATAGCCCAAAGGCCAGTTGCTCCGTGCCCTTGATTTAGACTATTCTGGGTTTTTTTTTCCTTTTTTTTCCCCTGAGGCAATTGGGGGTAAGTGATTTGCCCAGGGTCACATAGCTAGGAAGTATTAAGTGTCTGAAACTACATTTGAACTCAGGTCTTCTGCGCCACCATTACTTCTTAAGTAATTTTCGTACTTCTCAAGTAATTTTCATGCTTCTCTTACCAAGCTATTAGTTGCATTTTCATAATTTTCTTTTCTTGCTCTTGTTTCTTTAATTTTTTCTCCCTCACTTGTCTGATTCTGAACATCATTTTTAGCTCTTCCAGGAATTTTTGTCAGTTCTATGTACAATTCACATTTGTTTTCTGCGCCTTTTCTTGTAGCTGTTTTGACTTCCTCATCTCCATGTGAGCTTCTATCTTGATCACCCCTGTCACATGGTAGCTTTTTCATGGTCTGGCTTTCTATTTTATTTTGTTTTTCCCTCATTTTCCCATACTACATCTTGATTTTGACCCTTACGTTAAAGTTAGGCTCTGTGCCCAGCACAGCAGAGGAGGGAGGTAAGAACACGCTCAATCGTCACTTTTTCACTCTGCTGTTTTCTGAGGGAGTTCTAGGGTTTGAAAATTTTCAGTGTTGTCAAGGTGGGATGATCTGGAGAGAGGTAAGGTCACTGCTCTATTGGTCTGTGCTCTGGTTCTTACCTCATAAAAGCCCCTTAACCTTTTGGATTGCCACTGATTCTACTCCTTGGGGTCCCTGTTCCCTTGGGACCAGAAGTGATATTCTCTGCCCCTTGATTAAGGCTAGAAGTGGGCAGAGGAATAGTCACCAAACACTGACTGGTCCTGCATCCAGTGCTAGCTTAGGGGCCCCATTCTTTCTTTCGGACCAATTGACAGGTCCCCTTCCCATCTCTAGCTGAAGAGCTCTCAAAGCTGCCATCATTGCTCTTGATCCCACCCAGTCCCTCCATTACTATTTTATCCATGAGGTCTCTGGTCTAGCCCCCACCCCAGTGTCACAGATCTCCTGCTCTGTGACCTCCTAAGTTGTCTTGGGCTGGAAGAATATCTTTACCCTGACCCTGGCCATTCCATCCTCTATTTGAAGTGTTATTTTAAAGTTGGTTGGCAAGGAATGTTGGAAGCATTCAACTGGATGCTTCTTTGACTTCACGACAACTGCCTACTATGTGTGAGGGACTGTGCTAAGTGGCAATATTTAATGACTTTTTAAATGACCGGCAGGTGGGTAAAATACTAATTCTGAACAATTCAAGGAAAAGAAAATGTGTTTCTAATATTTTTATTCCTGTTTTATGGAGAAAAAACCAAGACTGATAGAGATGATATAATTGACCTAATCAGCATACAATTAATAATATTCATCTTCCTTCTTCCAGGTTATTATGAAATATAGATGATTAAGACTAACTAAAAATTGCTATAAGCTAGATTTTTGTTTAACAGCCTAAATGATAGATCATTTAGAGGAACTAACATAGCTATGGGCTTCAAACAGTTTTCCACTGGGCATATAAAAGTACTAGTGCAAGAAATTGCTTCATCTTATTTTCTTCAAGGATATCCCTGGGAAGCATTATACTCACACTGAGCATTTATTACTTACTAATATCCTTTGCAAATTAACTCATCAACTTCATTTCAGAAATGTAGCAGGGTCCTAAGAGAATGGACCCCAGGCCAGATGAACTTATATCAGAGAAAATTTCTGAAGCAGAGGGATTTCTCAGGCTATGCTGCACATTGCCAGACAGGTGGCATTTTGGTCTCTGATGCCCTGACTACTGAGAAGAGGGCACAAAATGGAAATTCTGAAAACACTTCATCAGGATCACACTTTTACCTAGAGAACTCTGCCAGTGAACGAGATTAAAAAATGAGACAAAATTAGGTAGGAAAACCAGGAAATTATAATCAATTTAGATTGATGAAATAAAGGCAATCAAATAGCAATTCTGAATTTTCCTTCTTCAAAGATAAGGGCCAGATGTAAAAGATGGGACTGCAATTCACTCTACAAGTTTGCTTTCCCATTTTCTCCATTAGAGTATGAAGTCTGACCCAGTAGAGGGAAGTATAAGATACAAAGCATCCTTTGCTTAGAGGATAAAAATGACCTATGTAACACTGTGAACAGACCTGTAGAATTTCACTCTAATAATTCAAAACTCAGTTAACAAATAAATATTAAATAAAGACGTCAATCTACTAATAGTGAATTTCTGAGCTAAAAGAATTTGCATCACTTTTTTCATCTGTAAAATGAAGCTGTTGGAGTAGATAAATGATAGAGTCCCCCTTCAGCTATAAGGGAACTATGTTTACTAGAAAATTGAAAAATTAAATTTACTATGAGAGTTTTCCTCAGTTTCCCCAAGGCAATGATTTCAGATGACAAGTCAAAGGAAAAATAAAATAAAGAAAAATCTGGATCTTGGGTGAGATAGCATCTATTTCAAGAAGTTATATATTAGAGAGCCCTAGATCCCAGTTATGGACATTTTTCAGAAAGGAAATAATTACTTAGCTCTACTTTCCTGGCAAAGCAAAAATATAAAGACCATATAATATGGTATTTCCAATATACAAAAAAAGCACTATTACTGGTTTTAATAGTTTAAAATTATTTTTATTGGAAAAATACATTTTATAATTTTATTATAATTATAATTTTTATTTTATTGTATTTATTATTATTATTTGTACATTTTGTAATTCATTATAAAAAATCCAAACAAAAAGGAAGAATTTTCTAGAAGGTGTGAAACAGCTTAAACTGTGCCCCTATGAAATAAATGTCTTTATTTGTAATTATGTAGTTCCAATATAGTAAAGTTTAAAAAAGTATTTACTGTATGTGAAGTAACACTATCGCTCCTTTATTCACCCTACCTTCACTCCCCCCAAAAAAGAAATTCAGAGGCTTTGAGGGGGAATGGGAAGAGGAATGAAAAGAAAATGTCTACAGAAAAGAAATGGAAGTAATAGGGGAAAGGATTATAAGAACTGTAAAAATATGGCTTAAAAAAAGAAGTCCTAGAGATGGAAGGTCAAAATGTAAGGGTGGGATAGTATCCAACTCCTGCCAAGGACTTTATCTGTCTGCTCAATCTGCTCCATAATGAGCTAATCACCAAGAAAAGCAACTAAAGGCTCCTTCTAGTGACAAGACACTGAACTAAAAAGTAAATGATTGAAGGAGATTCACACCTTCTAGGATTCTAAAGCTGCACACCATGCTGGAAAAGATTTCAGGTCCAAGGTAAATGCAGAATTCCTGAATTCGTGCATTTAAAACGTTCATGAGTTGTAAAGCACTATCTATAATTTTCTTTGTTCTTGCAAAGGTGGAGTAGCCATGGGGAAATAAATAATGTCAAAGTGAGTCTTCCTTATGGATCTTGGGTCCAAAGCAGTTGTGTAGTGGGAGTGGCTAAGTCTAGGAAAGGATATAGGAGTGTATCCAAATGATAGATTTTTAAAATATGGATTGTATAAACATTGCTTACTAAAATACCAGACAAAGTTAAGTATTTTTTGTCAATTGATTTGGAAGGCAAATGGTGATACCAAAGTCACAAGACTAGTGCCTCATGATATATAGTGAGTTCAAGAAACAGATAAAGTCTGCCAGAATTGGAAGCTCCAGAGTACATTTTGATTGCCTAAATGCACAATAATTTTTACCCTTTTATTTGGCAAATCATTTACTCTGAAGACAAAGACTAGGGTAAAAGTTAGAAAGTTGTCCACTCACAGAGAATAACAGAGAATTTTGTTTCCTCTCAACATATATGCATAAAAGGGTGGATGTATAAACATGAAGAATGTTGTTTATATGCATGACACCAGATCAGTCTTCTTGAACAAAAATCAGGATAGTAATTATTAACTCTATCTGGTTGTTAAATGAGCTTAGTGCTATTTTCAATACAGGGTAGGGACAAATAGTCACTCCATTACCTTTAGGAGGTACCAAAATCCATGTTAAACATTTCATTTAAAATCTAATTACAATCTAAGTACAAAATCTAAGTACAATTAACTATCGCTGAAAAAAAAAAAAGGTTACATTATTTCACATTTAAAAACTCTCAGCATTATTTAGTGCCGAATCCTGAAGAGAGATACATAACTAATACTGTGTGGATGTAATAACTAAATTCTAATTTCTAATTATGTTCTAATTATGAATAATAGCAATCCTCATTATTTTTTTCCTTCATAGTTTGGCTAGTGGAAGGCTGTCCAGAAACCTTATTTTGGACTTATCAATTTATCAACTTATCAACCAGAACAGTGAAATAACAGAGCAAAAAATCCTTCTTATAGGGGTGGAGCCAAGATGGCAGAGTGAAGCTAGGAAGAACCACATGAAACCAAGCCTCTGAATAGAGTGTGGTGGACTTGCTTACAAAAAAGACATTTGACACAGAGAGATACAAACAGAGTGAAGGTAAAAGGCTAGAGCAGAATTTATTATACTTCAGCTGAAGTATTAAAAAAAAAAAAAACAGGGGTAGCAATTCTGATTTCAGATAAAGTAGAAATAAAAATAGACCTAAGTAAAAGAGAGAAGGAAGGAAAGGACATCTTAATAAAGGGTACCACAAACAATGAAGTAGTAATGTATGTAAATGTAGTAAAGTAATAAAGTAAGTAAAAATGTATATGCACCAAGTGGTACAGCATACAAATTCCTAGAGAAGATTTTAAGCCAGTTACAGGAAGAAATAGACAGTAAAATTATATTAGTGGGGACCTCAATCTTGCCCTCTCAGAATTAGACAAATCTAACCCCAAAATAAACAAGAAAGAATCTATGGAGGTTAATAGGATCCTAGAAAACCTAGATATGATAGACCTCTGGAGAAAATTGAATAGAAACAGAAAGGAATACATATTTTTCTTGATAGTACATGGAATCAAGCATATGTTAAAGCATAAAAACGTCACAATCAAATGCGAAAAGGCAAAAATAGTAAATGCTTCCTTTTCAGGTTATGATGCAATAAAAATTTATCTAATAAAGAGCTAGGGAAAGATAAACTAAAAATCGATTGGAAATTAAATAATCAAATTCTAAAGAATGAGTGGGTTAAACAACTAATCACAGAAACAATCCATAATTTCATCCAAGAGAATGACAATAATGAGACAACATACTAAAACCTATGGGATGTGGCCAAAGTTGTTCTTTTGGAAATTTTATATCTCTAAATAGCTACATGAATAAAATAGAAAAAGAAGAGGTCAATGAATTGGGTATGCAATTAAAAAGCAAGAAAACGAACAAATTAACCCCCCCCCCCAATTAAATACCAAATTAGAAGTTCTGAAACTCAAAAGAGAGATTAATAAAACTGGAACTAAGAAAATTATTGAACTAATTAATAAATGTAAAAGTTGGTTTTATGAAGAAAATAACAATCTATATGAACCTTTGGTTATTGATTATAAAAAAGAAAGAAAAAAATAATCAGTATCAAAAATGATGTGGATCTTTCTGGCATTCCTCACTGGTGATGATCCTTTCATGGATATATTGATTTGTTAATTTGTACTCTTCCTTAGAAGATAGTTTTATTTTCAGTTTCAAGCCTCTTACCAGATGTCTTTTAATTAAATAAAGCACTCCAAAAAGATAATACTCTTCTTTCTATCATCGGCAATAAGCCTTGAAATAGTAACTGTATGCTATTAGTCTCTACAATCATCTGTTCTCAGGAGCAATGAGAAGAGAACCACCACAATTGGACTCTACTACTTCCGAATCGAACAGTCTGTGTGGGAAAGGGATAATGTAAAATGAATCTTTAATGCCATTAAAACTTTGTTGTTTCAATCTTGTACTTTTTATTATTTATAAGGTCAGATTCTGTCACCATTCTCAATTTCATTATTTGGATTTCCTTGGAATTATGGGTCACAGACAAAGAACTGGAAAGACTCTTACAAGACAACTAAAGTAAGCTGAAAAAAGTATTGATTTCTAACCAAATCAATACAAAAGAAACCCATTCTGGGGGCAATATACTTTTAAAGATATTTAGAGATTTATTTTTTAAGACATCTCAAAGAGAGGAGGGATAATAATAATAATAATAACTAGTCATATGATATTTAAGAGAACTAAAGTTTTCAAAAAGTCTTCTTCATAAAAAAACTGAAGTATTACTAACAAATGAGGAAACTGAAATTCAGAAATATGTATTAATTTTCCCATATTACACAGCTAGAAAGTATCAGAACTATAATTTAAATCCAGATATTTACTGCTTCTAAGGCCAGCACATTTTTTAATGGATAGTGATTACTACCAAAAAATTTTAGCTAATTGACATTAGTACCCATTAACCCCATATACCTACTTGCTCATCTCTATAAAAAAAATTATTAGAATATGCTATGTGTATCTGTCGAAAATATGTGAGAAAACGAGAAGTGCACAAACCAGATTTTCAAATGATTTAATTCTGCAGAAATTACTTTCATCAACACTTAACTAACCACATTGGGGAGGGAGGAAATAATCATTTATATGATACCTATTATATGTTAAGGGCTATGCTAAATGCTTTATAAATATTATCTCATTTAATGTTCAACTAGACACTGTTATTATTTCTACTACTGCTACTGACTACTGTTTGTAGCTTCTGACTGCTATTTATCGACTGCTGACTGCTGCTGCTGCCTTCTGGCTACTGTTGACTGTGTTGACTGCTATTGATTACTGCTGACACTACTGTTAATTGCTGTTGACTACTGCTGATTGTTTCTGCTGACGTCTGCTGCTGACTGCTGCTGCTGCCACTGACTGCTGACGTCTGCTGCTGACTACTGTTGACTGCTATTGACTTGTACCCACTACTGTTGACTGTTGCTGTTGATCACTGCTGCTGACTTCTGCTGACTGACAACTGCTGTTGCCTACTTCAGACAGACTAAGGAAATGATCTAAAGCCAGTTACCCACATTAGGCTAGGGTGAGGGAAATATCTGGGAACTTTCTTTCTTATGCTACTATTCTACATATATTTTCTAAGTCATGTACTACAAAAAAAATAACTTTATAAAGATGATAAAATCCAAGCTGTGAGGCTTATTGGCTATTGCTAGTATCTTCCTAAGAAAGATTAGATGTTTTAGGACTACAGAAAAGATCTTGCTCAAATCATTGTTCCACCCAGCCTGTAAAAGACTCAATAATTATTTCTTCATATACTTTCCTTAATTTAAAAAATGTCCTCTTCTGAGTATTCCAAGATTTGTCAGTTTATAGACATTGCAATGGATTTTATGTCAGATTTAGAAGTCCCTTCCTTTCCTTAGATTGTAAATGAGGGTGCATTTCTTTTGTTCTGAATAATCTTGACATTAGCAAGTTGTTTATAGGATTGGAGTATCTATGACCAACTTTTATCAGCTAAAGAGAGAGAAAAGAGTGCTAAAGAAAAGAGATAAACTGTCTTCCTCTAAGGATGCAAAATTATTACTGATATTTAGTTGTGTTAGTTTATATGAAATTCCCTGCTAAATCCAACAAAATTATATAATTTTTATCCCACTATTAATAATGCTACCAAGGAAACAGAAAACTCCCTTCAAGAAGCAGTTTATTTTCAGAATCCAATACAATAATCAGTAAATCAGTAAGCATTAGTTAAGTGTCTACTGTATACTAAATTTTGTGCTAGGTGTTGAGAATACTAACAAAAAGTGGTCCTCAGAACTTCTAAGGGAAAACAACATTTTATATATAAATATATAATATATATTATATCTATTTTAAATATACACACATACATAGATAGATAGCTATAATGTGATATGGAGCTTGGAACTAGTAGTTAGTATATCTAGAAAAGTTTTATATAAAAAATTGTTCTTGAACTGGGAAATGAGTGTGTACCACAACATAGCATTTACACTCTTTCTGTTATTGTTTGCTTGCATTTTTGTTTTTCTTCCCATGTTATTTTTACCTTCTTTCTAAATTTGATTTTTCTTGTTGTAAAGGACTGAAACTCGAGTTTATTCACTGGGGTTGGACAACCAAGCACTTAAGGCTAATTACGGATTGGACAATAGTCTATTAGCATATGCTTGGAAATAGCTCTTCCCACTATCCTGTGCTGGTTTGATCTTTTGGTGTATACAGAGAATTGTGGGAGGGATTAGGGGGTGGAGTAAGACAAGCCAGAGTCACTTTGGCCATAGAGGAGGAGAAGGAGAGTCACAGAGATCCTATGTCCATTCCTTTCACTTCTACCCATAAAGACAAAGAATAAAGACCAAGGACTTTTGCTTATCCTGACTTTGGCTGATTTTAAGATATTCAGGGTGTTAACTTGGTCCCCACATCTTGTGTAGCAAGACAATTGTATAAATATGTATACATGTATTTAACATACACTTTAACATATTTAACACGTATGGGACTACCTGCCATCTAGGGGAGGGGTTCGAGTGAAGGAGGGGAAAAGTTGGAACAGAAGGTTTTGCAAGAGTGAATGTTGAAAAATTACCCATACATATGTTTTGTCAATAAAAAGCTATGATAAAAAAATCGTTCTTGAGATGAACTTTGAAAGAGACTAAATATTCTGAGAAACAATGAAGAAGATGTATACTCCATGTTTGGAGGGTAGGTAGTACAAAGTCACAGAGGTGGGAAATGAAGTACAGTGAGTAAGAAGTAATAAGATGGTTTAGCTGGAGCATGAAATGCATGAAGGAGAATAATGTGTGATAAAGTTCTGAAGGTGCCTTAAAGCCAGGTTGTGAATGGTGTAATTAACCACAGAGAGGAGTTTATATATGTGAGATGATATGGGGTCAGCAGAATTTATTATATGACACTATGCTAGGCAAAACAGATTAAAAGGTAAAAGTAAAAACAGCCACTGCCCTCCAGAAGCTCATATTTCACTATAAAAACTTTCTCTTCTTTATTCTCAAGATGACCACAACATCAGGAAGGTGATGCCATAATATACAAGTGAATTGGATTTAAGCAAGAGAGGACTACAAAGTCACCAGCCTCGCTTTCTCTTACCGTTATCTGGGTCCAGTTACCACCAGATAGTGACCAGGAGAACCAAGATGTTCCTGAATGCATTATATAGTCTACACATTTTTCAAATTGATTTTGACTATCTTCATTATTTTTTTGCTGAGGCAAATGGGGTTCAGTGACTTGCCCAGGGTCACACAGCTAAGAAGTGTCTTGAGATGCATGACGATGTCATAAGAATTCTCTGAGATTCTTTTAATAATTATTGAGATATTATACATGAATCACCAAAAGCAGAAAAGCCCTAAGGAGACTGGTACATATGAATGATTTAGAAAAGTCCCTAAATTTATCTAGGAATGTCACTCTGCATTGCCCAATGATTATTTTTTCTTTTGAAAAGAACATGATTCAGTTGGTAATCTATCCACCAAAAGGAATGTATTATAGGCCACTTTGGAAGGAATTGTAAGAAACATCTAGTGATAAAAATCTATGAATTACTTGCATTTATTCAGTTACTCTAGAAGTTCCCCTTCCCCCTTAATTAAAGGACCTGGAAGGCTGATCATTTACCACATGGATATAATGGTTCTCAAAGCAGTTTTTTTCAGATATTGGTCCAATTATTCTTGTGCCATTGTATATGGAGCCTCTAAATTAGATATTCTCGCAGATATCAAGTGACCTGTTAGACAGGGGAAAGTATTCAATTAGTTTGACATCAGACAATATTATTAGATTTCCCATATCCTCCATTGAAAGTAGTGGATGAAGGGAAATCATCAAGGGCCCAAGAAAAAATGAAAATGGTCTAAGTTTATATTCTACAAAAAGTAAAACAGCAGACACATTGGGTCAAGTCGAATTTTATTAGGCCTGTCCAACCCAACAGGAGAAAATGGAGATTGAAGATATGAAGTCCTGTTGGGGACGTAATTGTTGAAGGAGCAGCAGGTAATCTTTCATCCCACAAAGTTTTCTTTCCCAAGTGGTAATCTTGAATCAGTTAAGTAGCACAATAAAGTCCTGGACTAATAACCAAAAAAAAAAAAAAAAAAAAAAAACTTGCTTCTGGTGTTAGCTGTATGCTTGGAAGACATTTAATATCTCTCATGTAAGATGAATAAAATTATAGTTATAGTGTTTGACTCCAAGTGCTACTGTGAGATAAAGTGATAGTTCGTTAAGTATCTTGAAAATCTTAAAATACTCTCTAGATATCTGTTATTATCACTTCATGACATTAGCATACTTACTATATTTGTTATAGGCCCTCCTTGATATCACTGAGATCATACATTGAGGGCAAAAAGGGATAACGGGATTATGCAAAGACCTAACCCTAGAAGAGATGAAGTGTCTTAGCCAATGTCTCACATGTGGCATAGGATATGACCACCCACCTTAACTAGGTTCTCTTACTAAAAATTCCGTATTATTTCCTTTTGGGCACCAAGGACACATTGCAAATCACCCACTATTATTTGCTCTTATCTACTCTTGCTCCCCTATAGAAACTTGAGAAATGTGTTTTACCTTTTGATTGTGAGATACATGAAGAACCTTAATAAAATTTTTTTTTATTACTCAGAAAGAAAATCGAACAGATAAAGCAATGAATTTTCCAGGTTTGGATATGATCAAAATTGGAGACTGGAGTCCTGAAAATAGACAGAGAAGGCCAAGAACAAGAAATCTGTACTTAGAAACAGGACAATAAAAACAGCTATGAATTATGGTTAAATACTTCTACAGAACAGCAGAGTTTATGACTTATATTTGAAGTTTGAAATCTTCAACTTTTTTTTAACTTAGGCAGAAAAAAAAAAACTATCCCTGTTCAATACAGATTGAATTTCTAACTTCTTTCTTGACCTCATTATTTCCTTCCCCATAGAAGAAAAATGCATGAAAAATAGATATGGGTTATAAAAAAAAATGGTTGGGAGCTTTACAGATCAGTTTATTTGTCAAGAGCTCTGACCCTCAAAAATTCTAGGTCAGACAAACATTAGCTGATTTAAGCAAAATGTAATTCTTGTTAACAGCAAGTATGCAATAATGCAGCCCTAAATTTGGTACAATATATAAATTGACTCTCCAACTAATTTCCTTTGAAACCCCAGGACAAATGCCAGAAGTAGATAATCAAGATGGTATAACAGAGCAATTACCAGAAAGTCAGAATGATCAGCTAAGTCCATCCTTATGTTGAAAAATATGTGTCTTTAGCTGAGAGAGAGAGAGAATTATGGAGCTTCTTTGAGAGACAACAGACATGTAGCCTTTCCAGGATCAACCATGAATATATGAAAGATATTTTTTAACTATTCTTCATTTTTTTATACAAAAAATGAAAAAGTTCTGGTCCAGGAAGCCTGAAACATCTTTTAACTGGATTTTAACTGGCCCTCAAATTGCCATTATTGTAGCATTGTAGATAGAGTTAAATGTGGAGTTGTGAACTAGTGCAATCATTCTAGAGAACAGTTTAGAACTATGACCAAAGGGTTATAAAACTAGTCCATATGCTTTGATCCATAAATATCACCATGGAGTTTAAATGCCAAAAATTGTTTTTAAAAAAAGGAAAAGGGATTTATTTGTACAAAAATATTTAGAGCAGTTCTTTTTGTAATAGCAAAGAATTGGAAATGGAGGGGATGTTCATCAATTGAGTAATGACTAAACAAGCTGGGGTCAATGATTGCGATGGAATAATATTATACTAAAATTACTAGAAGAATGGTTTTAGAAACATCCAGGAAGACTTATATGAACTCATGCAATGTGAAGTGAACAGAACCAGAACATTGTACACAACAACAGCAATATTGTAAGGATATGAAAAACTTGGGTTCTGTGATTGAGATAATGATCCAAGAGAATTCCAAAGGATCCATGATGAAAAACACTATCTACTTTCAGAGAGAGAATTAACAAATGAACTCTGAATACAGGTTGAGCCATCCTTTTAAAGCATTCTTTATTTTTCTCATTTTGGTTTGATTGTGTTTTCCCTTGCAATATGACTAATATGGAATTTTTCTCATGAATTCACATATATGATTGATAAAAAAATAGCTTGCTTTTTCAAGTATAGGGGTGGGATCAGATGGAATTAGAGATAGAGATCTGGAGATCACTATCCAGAAGATACCCAGAAGATAATTTAATTGGACTTTAACAATATATTCCAAATAGATTCTAGTGAACCTTGTGTTCTGTGTGATGTAAGTAAGAGGCTGTACAACAACTGTTGGTGCAAGTAACATTTTTTTCCTTTAAATAATGAAATTTGAAATTTTATTTATTACATTATATTGACATATATTATATTATATTTCATTAGTAATATTAATTTTAGGTAAGAAAACAGAATGATTTTTTTCCTATTCCCCCCAAATTCCTTCTATTCTTCCTTACCTTGGAAATACTTCAGCAACATTTGTGGATTCTACCAATATATTTCATTTTTTTTTTGAAAAAATCTTTTTTTTTTATTTAATAGCCTTTTATTTACAGGTTATATGCATGGGTAACTTTACAGCATTAACAATTGCCAAACCTCTTGTTCCAATTTTTCACCTCTTACCCCCCACCCCCTCCCCCAGATGGCAGGATGACCAGTAGATGTTAAATATATTAAAGTATAAATTAGATACACAATAAGTATACATGACCAACCGTTATTTTGCTGTACAAAAAGAATCAGACTCTGAAATATTGTACAATTAGCTTGTGAAGGAAATCAAAAATGCAGGTGGGCATAAATAGAGGGATTGGGAGTTCAATGTAATGGTTTTTAGTCATCTTCCAGAGTTCTTTCTCTGGGCGTAGCTGGTTCAGTTCATTACTGCTCCATTGGAAATGATTTGGTTGATCTCGTTGCTGAGGATGGCCAGGTCCGTCAGAACTGATCATCATAGAGTATTGTTGTTGAAGTATATAATGATCTCCTGGTCCTGCTCATTTCACTCAGCGTCAGTTTACCGATATATTTCAAGACAAGTATGCTGTGGTACATAGTTCAATATCTTGCAGAAATATAGTTGGAATTTGTGTTTGTCAAACAGAATGGATTTAGTTTGGGACATAGTTTGAGAACCACAGGGAAAATATACTCTAATGTTAACCAGTTAAGATAATTGTGCTTTTTCTATAGGAATCAGTAAAACTACACGATAAACTGGAGTGGGATGAAGGCAAGGAAGTAGGGAGGCAAGAATATGATCAAGTAAGACAGAGTAAGTTAAACATGTTTGTCCAGTTTCTTATCACAGGTCTTCCATTCCCTAAACGAAAAGATAGCTTGTTCTTTGTTATTTTTTAGCTTATGCAAATCCATAATCACTTGAAATAAGAAAAAAAACAGTACTTCTAAATGGTCCCATGGCTTTAAACCAAATTCATATCAAGTGTGGAAAATAGAGTAATTTTTCTCCACAAAATATACCCTTCTCTTTACAGCCACAATTATAGTGCTTGCTTCTATGAGTGATGAGACTTTTGTGACTGAAATCGCACATAATAATACTCCTAGCGTGATCTTCTAGGTGTGTTAAAGGCATCCATTGTTATATGGAAGGGCTAGCTACAACAGGAGAAGGAATGGGGCCAAGTGAGACTGAATAAGGGCAGAACAGAAAGCTTTTATAATTTTCTGATTATTGTGTGAGTGATGAAAAGGCCTTATTTATACCTTGTTAATAATATCATGTTAGGAGTGTGGGATCTTAAGCACAAAAGAGGGGAGCTCCATGGTCTATGAATTCAGCAAAGCTGAGTGTAAAAGCTCTTTGGGTTTCTATAGAAAATAAAGTTGTTGTGAGAGCTTTCCTATCTGGGATGAAGGATCTGAAGGAATATTTAGATTTGGAAGATATTTACATAAGAAAGCAAGAAATATTTAAAAAGAAAGATTCTTAAATTGAAAAGAGAAAGATGTTTTCATGCTAGAAAACTGCTCCAACATCCAATATCTCTTTAAAATATGAGAGGAGTCTAAATGGCAATCCTTACTTTTTCCATATAGGACTCAATTTTCCAACAATCTCTTGGTTAATAAGTATTTCTTAGCTCCTCATAAATCTTTAAGAAATAACCCTCTTGATCTCACTGTTGTGAATGGTGTCCTGCAAAGACTGTGATCCAGATCACTTACCTGTAACTTTCTTACCTTTCTTATCCTGAGTAAATATTCTTAATGAGTACATTGACCTGCCTATCATATAATGCCAGGAGAGCTCAGATATCTCTAAGTAAGCAGCTTCTTCCATTATTTTAACTGGAAATATCTTTCATTGCTTTTAAGAATAACAACACAATACATTTGATGGGGACTATATCCCTCATATCTAAAAGGCAATCCTCTTATCCCCTGGGGCTCATCACCTCTGTGAACACCTGGCTCATTCAAGACTCAATGTCAGGACCATTTTCAACTGGGCCATTCCCTATATCCCTAGCTACTAGGGCTCTCCTCCCAAAACTTGGACTCATTTGTATGCAGTGTATTTATCTTTATATATGTTCATGTTGTTTTCCCCACTGTAAGGTCAATTCCTTGTGGGAAGAGACTGTTAAACTTGAGTCTTTGTATCATGGGGCCAGTACACAGTATTTAATGAACATGCTGCCACACAGTAAGTGCTTAATAAATGTCTACTGATGATTGACTGTATAACTACTGATTAAAGTGGGAGTTCTTAATCTGGGATCCATGAACTTTTAAAAGCATTTTGATAACTGAATATTTTTTCTTTTGTAATTATATGTATTCCATTTTAAGCACTTATAAACATTATCCTCAAAAAAATGGTTTCATAGTATTCACAAGATTGAACAAAGTACATGTTATAAAATATACTAAGAACTCTTAGATTAAAGAGTGGATTTTATTATAAGGCACAGTAAACCTGGAGTACATTTAACTTTGTTCCTTCTGTCTGATTTTCTTTCTCACTTTCTAGAAGATTAGTTTCCGTAGTAGTAGGTGACAAAATTCCTTCATGCAAGAACTAATAGAAAATGGTAAAATTGACATAGAAGATAGCTTGGAGTAAAGGGATCCTTCTGGCACTCCTCAAAAATATATATTCATAGACATAATATCAAAGGTAAGAGAGACCTTAGATGGTATATAGAAAATAGAAAATTTTATTAAGTAGCTGCTATGTATTGAGCACTATAATAACCACTAGGAACACAAAGAAAGGCAAAAAATGATCCTTGCTCTTAAAGAACAAGAATCCAATGGAAGAACTTACAATTTAACTCCTTTTAGAATTAACCCTTCCTTTTAGAGATTAGTAAATTGAGACCCCCCCCCCCCACCCCGCAAAGGTATCTGGCCAAAGTTACCCAAGTAGAGGCAGAGCTAATATTTTTTGATTCTGTCTCAACCGAAACCTATATCTCTTGTTTCAAAGTCTTAATGCTCTTTCTACTTCTCTGCACAATAAACTACTCACACTATTCATGTGCAAAAACAGTTTAAATCTGTCAGATCCATCTGTCACATCATGTTCCTATTCAATAAATCCCCCATCCCCTATAGGATCAAATATAAAATCCTTGTCCCTTCCTACCCTCTCTCAGTATTCCTACACCTTATTGCCTTCTCCTTCCTTTTTACTACTAGCTTCCTTATTTTTTCCTTTCCTTATTAGAACAGTGATACTCGCTTCCTTATTACTTTTCACAAAGGATACTCCATTTCTAGACTCTGGACATTTTCACTGGCGATTTGCCATGCCTGAAATCCTCTCTCTTGAAATCTCTACCTCCTGGCTTTCTTGGCTGCCTTCAAATTCCAGATAAGTTTTATCTTTGAAAAGAAGCTTTTCCTGATCCCTATTAATCCTAGTGCCTTCCCTCCATTGATTCTCTCTATTTTATATGTATAGATCCAGTTTATACATAATTGTTTTAATCAATCAAAATTTATTCAATGTTTACTATGTACCAAGCATAACTACCTATTTCATCAGACTACGACCTCTTTGAGAACAGGTGCTGTCTTTTGGCTTTCTGTACACATCTCCAATGTTTGGCAAAGCACCTGACAAATAGTAGGCATTCACAAATGCTTGTTGAATGACTGACGTCTTCCTTACTTCCTAATCTGCATTTCTTTCATTTAATGAACAATAACCCCTAAGACTATCTTAGCATTCAGCTCAGAGTACATTACCCCATTCCAGCACTTTCTCTGAAGTCCTCTTAAAAATACATAAGTCCTCTTTGTACACTTATTTGTAAGGCTTCAGGTATTGTGAGATAGTAGAAATGTATTCCTAAAGGCAAGATTCTGGCATCACATCAATAATCTCATTGTTCTAGGAGATCAGTGCCTTCCAGGAATTCAAACTGACATTCCTCTTAATTGGATAGTTAGAAAGCTAATCATATTTCTCTTTCAAATGATTTTTTAAAATTGTTCAGACAATTGTTCAGGGGTAAACAAAGAAATGCCAGTTTATTGTACTTAGATGTCCAACAAGAAGGCTTATCTGCTGTAATTGGCCCTACATATCGGAACAAATGCATTTTCCCCTTTTGGCGTGCCCTCATCCATGTGAATAAGTTTTCGCTCTGTAATGGAGTTTTGCTCCTGGAGAAATCCAGGGAATAATCAGATTTAGGAAGTTGTCAGTGAAACTTCCTTGTCTTTTACAGCTTCCTCAAAGCCATGAAGACAAAACTTAACTACCCAGATGGGAGATTATGAACACACACAGTAATGTTGCTGTTTACTCGCAGTCACAGACTGGGGGATTTTATGTTGTATAAAATCACAGAACCTTGGAGGTAAAACAGACTTTATGGATCATTTGGCCAAATACCACCCCACCACCAGTTTTACAGATTATGAAATTGATGTGTGGTGTAGGAGATAGAGTGTTAGACCTTTTATCAAAAAGATATGCTCTAAATTCTGAATTACTAGCTGTGTGAACCAAGGGAAGTACTTAAGTTCTCTGAGCTTTGGTTTCTTCCTCTAGAAAGAAGGATAACAACAATACCTTCTCATAGGGTTGTTCTAAGGATTACATGAGCTAATGGATGCAAAGGGTCTCGCAAACCTTAAAGATGTACATAAAGTAAGCTGAGGTTGTAGGCTTCTTATGGACAAAGAACTGTCTTTTATCTCTTTTTAATCCCTAGCATTTAACACAATGATTGGTACATAATAAATAAATGTGTACTGAATTGAATCTTTTCAGTTTAATCATTAATTCAAGAGTACAAACAATTAAGTACTGAACCAAGGATAGAATTCTTCTTTTCTGAACTTCCATCCACTCTTCTTTCCACAATACTCTGTTTACTGTCCTATAAATTCATTTCATCCATACGTACTACTACCATTGAGTCTGAGGACACTATCAAAGGCTTCTTCCATTTGAATCCATTTTTCTCCAAGTATTTCTGCCACTCAGTAATGGGACAGGGAAGCACTATAATTTGATGTGCATGTATGTGGAGTCTTACAATTTACCTGGTGTTGAAAATATGAATCAACTCAACTAAAAATGTCAATTTGATATTTTTCTCAGAAAATTTTTGAAAGGAAGATTAGGTGCTTAGCAGAATAAGAAACCTCCCCAAAATAAATGGAAATCTTATCAGGCAAGTAAAATTCCTGGTTGAATTCTGAACTGAATTTTTAATGAATTTCAGCTTTGTGGTAAAATCAGTTAATAAATTTTGTTTACATTTTATCCCAGGAGGTATATCTTCTTCAAATGTTATAAACAGATGAGGAGGAAGAAGTAGCATATTTATGAACCAATCAATAAGCTGGAAATGTACCCTTATTTACTGGCTTAATCAAATATATGTGATTTTAAACTGAAATTATGATTGATTGCCAATGACCTGAGTTTTAATTGTCCTTTTATTAAGGTGAAAATGTTTCCAATATAAGACTCACACAACTTGAGTTGTAAATAGTTGGCCCTATTTAGAAAAGATAATTTAAAAAGAACTTTCAGGAGTCAAACCAAGATGATAGAGTACAGGGAGACATATTTCAGTGAATTACCAAGAAGAACAGCCCTGATTTCCTAAAGCCAGAGAATAACATAAAATGGGGAGAGTCTACTGATTCTTTTTACTGAATCTGATCTACTGAGAGATCCCAAAATAAAAACTTTCAGGAATATTATTGCCTAATTCCAGAGCTCTTAAGTCAAAGAGAAAATACTTCAAGCAGACAGAAAGAAACCATTGAAATTTCCTGGAGACATAGTATCACACAACTTTCAGCAGCTTTCATGTTAAAAAAGAAGAGAGCTTTGAATATGGTAGTCTTGAAGTCAAAAGAACTGCGATTACAACTAAGAATAACTTACCCAGTAACACTTAGTATAATCTTTAAAAGAATTTTAAAAAGGATAAAAAGAATAGTTAGTGAAATAAAGGTTTTACAAGCATTCCTGAGGAAAAGACCAGAGAGTAATAGAAGATTTCAAATTCATGATTCAAGAGAAGCATTAAAAAGGTAAACATAAAATGGAAAACAATGGATTCAATAAAGTTAAACTGTTTCTATTTCTATAAAGAAAGATGATAAATGTAACTTAATCAATATTGGGGTAATTTAAAAAATTATCCATAGAGGGCATGAGGATGAACTAATTATGTTGGGAGGATATAAAAAATAGATGGGAAGGAAAGAGGAATAAGCTAGAAGGGAAAGGAAGAAAGAGGAAGAATGGGGGAAATTATTTCACATAAGAGAGAATGCAAGGAAGAACTTTTACAGGGGAGGAGAAAAGGTGCCTTAAGGTGCCACACTCGATAAATCACAGACTGAGGCGTCATCATGGTGGGTGGTTCTGCTCAGATCCCCCAAACCCAGAAGCTTCTGCAAAACGTCTCCAATGGCAAGCCCAACAAGAGTATCGATTTTGACTAGGATTTGGGGCTTCCTAGAGTGCAACTGTCCGGGCTGCCATTTTGCCTAGAGATAAATCCAAGAATTGCTGATGTTGGATTTCATTCCTCTTTTTCCTTAGAATTTGTTGAAACTGCTGGTGTTGTGACAAATCTGATTGAATGTATATCACCATCCCCCCTAAGTAGACATGGGCCTTTGTCACGTATTCAGAAAACCAACCTGGATGGTTTATTCAGGTTTATGAAGGTGAGAGAGCAGTGGGAAATGATAGCAACCTGCTGGGCAAGTTTGAGTTCTCAGAAATCCCTCAGCACCCAGGGGTGCTCCTCAGATTGGCATCGCTGTAAATGACATCCCCCATATTTCTTCGATGGATAAGATGACTGGCAAGGAGAACAAAGTCATCATCACCAACGACAAAGGCTGTTTGAGCAGAGGAGATATTGAGCATGTGGTCCAAGTGGCTCAGCAAAACCAGGCTGAAGATGAGAAGCAGAGAGACAAGGTGTTCTCTTTGATCTCATACAATCCACAGGAAGGCTACAGAGAAGAAGAAAATTAGCAAAGCACAATTGGTAATGAAGACAAACAGAAGATCCTTGACAAATGTAATGAAATAATCAGCTGGCTGGATAAGAACAAGAGAGGGAAGGATCTGATCTCCTTCAGAAAGAACTGGAGAAGGTGCAGCCCCATCATTATGAAGCCATACCAAGGAGCAGGGGGCATCTTAGAAGCCACGCCTGCAAGACTGCCAGGGAGGAGCAGCCCTGGCTGAAGGTGCTTTTTCTGGACCCACCATGAAAGAGGCTGACTAAACCTACCAGAAGAAAGAGCATTCCACACAGCTTTCCAGAAAGTGAAGGACCCAAATTCACAGCCAAGGCAGTAGCAGTTTGAATGTAACAGTTAGGCTACTGTGTAAATCTGGGCATGCTAAATATCTGAATGTGTGTTGAGGGAGAGAAGTGAACAATATTGCACTTTATCAGTACTGCAAATAAGTGGAGATGCAATTCTTGTCCTAGAGAATAAAATCTATTTAAAATTGGCACTATAAAAATCAATATTTAAAAATTATATGAAGTGGGGAATATTTAATGAAATAAATATAATTTGAAAATAAATTAAAAGCTATTGTTTTTCTTTTAGAATGAGTTCACTCCATTTGATTCATAAACTAACCTATATTCTTGCATCTTATTGCTCAATAGGCAATTTCTACAGTAAAAGTGCCTTTCACTAATGTTCAAATTTTACAAAAGCGAAATATTCTGGCTGCTGGCACTAGATGTAACTGCAGTGGCAGCCTATTGTCAATTAATATATAGATGATGAACAGAAAATAAAACTGCCTCCAGAAAGTCATTGTGTTTATTATTCTAGTGGTCCTTCTACTACTAGAGTATAATTCAAAATAATAAACCTCCAAACAGGTTGTTATGCACTCCAGACAATTATACAAACACATCTTTGCCCAGTCACTGTAAAGTCTGTAGGGTCATCTACATTTTAGAAGAAAACCAAAGAGGCAAATCAAACTCACAGAAATGCACAGCTGATGTTTTAGAAGCAGAAATATCTGCAAATAAACTAGAATGAAAGAAATTCATATTTCTAGGGATATTTTATGTTCAACCAAGTTTCAGATTCAGGCCTTATAACTTAAAATCACATAGCCTTTCTATTCTACCCCACCATCCCATATAATGAACACTGTATTTGTCTAAGGACCTTGAGGAAGAAAGAAGTATGATTGCCAAACAGTGAAACGCAGTCTTACTATTATTTTCTTTTTATTTTAATGCCGCCCTAGTCCAGTGGTTTGTAATTTCAGGAGTAGGAGTACACACAGATCTAGATTGAGAAGGGATCTCAGAAGTCATTTCGTCCAAAAATACCTATTTTTTAGATGAAGAAATGAAACTTTGGAAGATGAAAAAATTTGACCAACATCACAGAGGTAATAATTAAATGTCAGGGTCAGTCTATCTTGTCCTTTAACTTTAAATTGAGTGCTCTTTACCCTGAACTTTGCTGTTTTCCATATGCTGCAATATGAAAGGCAAACTTCTGAAAACTGGTAAATGGTCTTTGATCACTTCTGTGGATTAATATTTTATCCTTGGAGTCAAGCTGGAATAATGTTTTCTGCAATTAGCTAGACTCACCTCACACAACAAACATACAATATATGACTAGGTAGACTCAAAAGCTTTTCCGGTTTGATAGGATCTCATACTCCGTGCAAATCACTTGCATACTTTTGAAAATTCTTTTCAACTCAACATGCATTTATTAAGTACCTATTACTTATTTAGCAGATACTATCCTAGGTACTAGAGATACAAAAAATAAAACTTAAATATTCCCTATTCTCAAGAAATTTACATTATCTTATCACTTCCATGCCATTATAAGGCATTAGAATATTTCTTAAATTTAATTCAAAATTTTTAAATTAAGGCATTGTTTTAATACTAATAAGAGTTTCAAAACTCTTGAGATATTGACAATATCTCAAATTTATATAACATAGTAGATGTTACCTTATTTAATTTTTACAATATCTCTGTGAATTAGATAAGAAAGGTAATATTAATCTTATTTTGTGCAAGAGTGACTCAGAACTAAGGAGTTAAATGAATTGCCTTAAGACAAGAGTGAGGGAACTAGCATGCAAATTCATAGTTCAGGGTGCTTTGCACTAATTTACAAAGTCCCTTACAAAGAACAGATAAGCTCTCTATACAAAACTTAACAGATGGAATTTCACTTTCATTAGATACTTACTGTTTGGGGAAAGACAAGTGGTTTTGTAAACAACAGGTGCATAATAAAGAAATAAGTGAAGCTTATTGATTCTGCCTGAGTGTAGAAACCAGAACACAGTCAGCAGCAGAATGGGCCTGAATAATGGGCCAATACTAAAAAGGATCCAAAGCTACTGAGAGGTCTCAGGAGCATAGGAAGTCCTGATATGCAATCTGATGTTAATGTTCTGGGAGCTAGGTGGTATGCAGTGACAAGGGAGTCCACCAGTAGGGAACAGAAGCCAGGGAAGAGAGAGTGTCATTATCAGAGAGATGTTACAGTGATCAAATACAGGACCAGAGCAGAAATCCAAGAAATACCAAAGATGGTATGTTTCTTTTAGAGTCATGGATTGTTATCACATCAATCATAGTTTTTACAGATTTCAAAGTTATTTGTCTTTACAATGTTGATGTTTTTATATAAATTTGTTGCCTGGTTCTGCACATTTCTGCAATTCTTCGTCCCCTTGTAAAATTCTTAACCTGGAATCCATGAACTTGGTTGTGTTTAAAAAATATTTTTGAACTTTATTTCAACATAATGGGCTTCCTTCATGACCCTATGTACTTCATTTTATGCATTTAAAAGCATTATTTTACAAAGACATATGTGAGTTTCATCAGACCAAGTCCATAGCACTAAAAAATGCCTATACCCCTATGACAGGATACAAGAGACCATTATCAGAAAGGTCTTATAAGTGGAAGCTAGTCAGGAGACTTCAAGGCAGGGTACTCTATTTAAGGTGTCACACACTAGGGATCAAAGAAGAAATTAGGCATGAGGAAACTAAGAAAACATCAATTTACTTGGAAACTAAAATATAAAAACTGACGATACTAAAATACCTAGTTATGGGTTTGGGGTAAAATTTTCCCCCCCAAAAAAACATATTGACCCCAAAGCTTAACCCATAAAAGGAGCAACTGAATAATCCATTACTTAAATGTGGGATCAATTGTGTGGTAGGGCAAATCCAATTTACAAATACTCAGAGTTATCTCAAGAATAGAAATATTTATTCTTAGCAGTTTGCAAGAAGCAAACATCTCCAGACTGGACTTCAAAACCAGTTCAGAGAGATTAATGTCCACAGGGATTGAAATGAGTTATATAGTCGCCACCATAAGAATAATGATTGGAAATAACATGAACTTGTTAAATTTTGACTTGAATTTTTTGGTGGTCAGTTTTACAACTGTTTACCTTACTTCATTTCCCAGATAAATTAAATCTCAATCTACCTTAGTTAATGGTTTTATAAGAAACCATATAATCCCCTTCACAAAGAGATTTGTTTAGAGGTAAGTAATCCATTAAAGTAGGATAACCAAGGAGGCTCAGTTTACCTCAGGCTTCCTCAACAAACAGAGATTACCCAGTTTACAGATCTCTTAGAATGTCTCCAGTTCATTAATCAGTTAGCTTCTTCTAAGAAGTAGAGGTCCAAGAGATCAGATATTTCTCCTAGAGGAGCAGGACTTTGTTCTCCTTTCCAGAGTCTTAATGATTAACAGACCCTTGAAATTGGGTCTGGAATTAGTGACAGGTTTACGTTTTGGGATTCTCTTCAAAATGGCTTTCTTGGGAAGTCCTCAGTTTCCTGTTAAACTCATCAATGAACAAATTATTCTTCTCTAATTGCTTTTGGAACTATGTTGTGTCCTTAGTTTCTCTGTTGATTCTAGCTAACACATTAGTCCTAGGCACTAGAATTAAAACTAATAGTGAAACAGAAGTAAAATTTTAAAATGTGATTCATAAAATTCAGTAATTGCACTACTTATAGCTCCGAAAACATCTCCTAAACTTCCTGTCCCTGTGGTCTGTTCATGTTGATTCATCTGGGTTTTTTTTTTTAAGTTTTTTTCTTATTTAAATTATCAGAAATCCATTTTCTCTTCCTGTCACTGTGGATCCCATAGAAAAGCAAAAGAGAAAAGAAAAATTAATTCTTTGTTACAAATATGTATAATCAAGTAAAATATATCCACTATTCATTATAAATCCTTAAGTTCATTAGTGCTCTGTGTGTATATGTGTGCCTATGTGCCTGTGTGTGTGTGTGTTATATACATAAATTAGATCTACCACCTCTCTGTCATCAATCATAGTTTTTACAGATTTCAAAGTTATTTGTCTTTACAATGTTGATGTTTTTATATAAATTTGTTGCTTGGTTCTGCACATTTCTGCAATTCTTCATCCCCTTGTAAAATTCTTTAAAAGTGTTCATTTTATAATATTGATATTATAGTGCCGATGGTTCTTCTGATTCTGCCTATTTCATATTGCATCAGGTCATGTAAGTCTTTTTCAATTCAGTCATTATTCAGTTGATGGGCATCCTTATAGTTCCTTTTATGACCATAATGAAAAACAGTGGCTATAAGTATTTTTGTTCATATGAAACCTTTTCCTATTTATTTAGCTGGGTCATAATTCCAAATTATTTTTCAGAATGGTTATTCTTATTCCTCTCCCTGTAATAACCTTTCTTTCTCTCTTTACCAATTTAAATCTTATTTATCCTTCAAAGTATAGTTCAAATATTTTGAAGTTTTTCTACATTCCTTCAAGTACTGTGCATTAGAAAGTAAAAAGATTCATTTTTCTTCTTATGAGGCAAAACAACATTTTATCTATACAGTTCAACCTCAAGTACTTTAAGTTATATGCTATTAAATAATTATCAAGATTAGCAATTGCATACTAAAGCCAAGGATAAACTTGAACCTAAAAGAGAAAAAAATGAAAGACAAGTAAAAGTTTTCTCTTCCATTAAGACTACATAGTCTGATCATACCAAAATTTGTGGGATGCAGCCAAAGCGGTAATAAGAGGGAATTTTATATCCTTAGAGGCTTACTTGAATAAAACAGAGAAAGAAAAGATTAATGAATTGGGCTTGCAACTAAAAAAACTAAAAAAAGACCAAATTAAAAACCCCCAATCAAATACTAAATTGGAAATTCTAAAATTAAAAGGAGAAATTAAAAATATTGAAAGTAAAAAAACTATTGAACTAATTAATAAAACTAAGAGTTGGTTCTATGAAAAAGCCAATAAAATAGATAAGCCTTTAGTAAATCTGATTAGAAAAAGGAGGGAGGAAAATGAAATTAGTAGTCTTAAAAATGAAAAGGGAGAACTTTCCACCAATGAAGAGGAAATTAGAGAAATAATAAGGAGTTATTTTGCTCAACTTTATGCCAATAAATTTGATAACCTAAGTGAAATGGATGACTACCTCAAAAATACAGACTTCCCAGACTAACAGAGGAAGAAGTAAATTGCTTGAATAGTCCCATTTCAGAAAAAGAAATAGAACAGGCAATTAAACAACTCCCTAAGAAAAAATCCCCAGGACCAGATGGATTTACATGTGAATTTTACCAAACATTTAAAGAACAATTGGCCCCAATGCTATATAAATTATTTGATAAAATAGGGAATGAAGGAGTCCTACCAAATTCCTTCTATGACACAGACATGGTACTGATACCTAAACCAGGTAGGCTGAAAACAGAGAAAGAAAATTATAGACCAATCTCCCTAATGAATATTGATGCTAAAATCTTAAATAAGATATTAGCAAAAGACTACAGAAAATCATCTCCAAGATAATACACTATGATCAAGTAGGATTTATACCAGGAATGCAGGGCTGGTTCAATATTAGGAAAACTATCAATATAATTGGCCATGTCAATAACCAAATTAACAAAAACCATATGATCATCTCAATAGATGCAGAAAAAGCATTTGATAAAATCCAACATCCATTCCTATTAAAAACACTTGAGAGTATAGGAATAAATGGACTTTTCCTTAAAATAATCAGCAGCATCTATTTAAAACCATCAGTAAGCATCATATGTAATGGAGACAAACTGCAACCATTCCCAATAAGATCTGAGTGAAACAAGGTTGCCCACTATCACCGTTACTATTTAATATTGTATTAGAAACGCTAGCTATAGCAATAAGAGCTGAGAAAGAGATTAAAGGAATAAGAATAGACAATGAGGAAGCCAAATTATCACTCTTTGCCGATGACATGATGGTATACTTAGAGAACCCCAGAGATTCTGCTAAAAGTTATTAGAAATAATCCACAACTTTAGCAAAGTTGCTGGTTATAAAATAAACCCACATAAGTCATCAGCATTCTTATATATCACTAACAAAATCCAACAGTCAGAGTTACAAAGAGAAATTCCATTTAAAGTAACTACTGATAATATAAAATATTTAGGAATCTATCTGCCAAGGGAAAATCAGAAACTTTATGAGCAAAATTACAGACCACTTTTCACACAAATTAAGTCTGATCTAACCAATTGGAAAAATATTAAATGCTCTTGGATAGGGCGAGCAAATATAATAAAGATGACAATATTACCTAAACTAATCTATTTATTTAGCGCTATACCAATCAGACTCCCAAAAACTATTTTAATGACCTAGAAAAATAACAACAAAGTTCATATGGAAAACAAAAGGTCAAGAATTTCAAGGGAATTAATGAAAAAAAAATCAAATGATGGTGGCTTAGCTGTACCAGATCTAAAACTATACTATAGAGCAGCAGTTACCAAAACTATTTGGTATTGGCTAAGGAATAGATTAGTTGATCAGTGGAATAGATTAGGTTCAAGGGATAAAACAGTCAACAAATATAGCAACCTAGTCTTTGACAAACCCAAAGATCCCAGCTTTTGGGATAAGAACTTACTGTTTGATAAAAATTGCTGGGAAAATTGGAAACTAATATGGCAGAAACTAGGCATTGATCCATACTTAACGCCGTACACCAAGATAAGGTCAAAATGGGTTCATGACCTAGGCATAAAGAATGAAATTATTAATAAATTAGAGGAACATAGGATAGTTTACCTCTCAGACATGTGGAAGGGGAAGGTTTTTATGACCAAAGCAGAACTAGAGATCATTACTGATCACAAAATAGAAAATTTCGATTATACCAAACTGAAAAGTTTTTGTACAAACAAAACTAATGCAGACAAGATTAGAAGGGAAGCAATAAACTGGGAAAATATTTTTACAGTCAAAGGTTCTGATAAAGGCCTCATTTCCAAAATATATAGAGAATTAACTCTAATTTATAAAAATCAAGCCATTCTCCAATTGAAAAATGGTCAAAGGATATGAACAGACAATTCTCAGATGAAGAAATTGAAACTATTTCTAGTCATATGAAAAGATGCTCCAAGTCATTATTAATCAGAGAAATGCAAATTAAGACAACTCTAAGATACCACTACACACCTGTCAGATTGGCTAAGATGACAGGAAAAATAATGATGATTGTTGGAGGGATGTGGGAAAACTGGGACACTGATTCATTGTTGGTGGAGTTGTGAACGAATCCAACCATTTTGGAGAGTAGTTTGGAACTATGCTCAAAAAGTTATCAAACTGTGCATACCCTTTGATCCAGCAGTGTTACTACTGGGATTATATCCCAAAGAGATTATAAAGAAGGGAAAGGGACCTGTATGTGCACGAATGTTTGTGGCAGCCCTTTTGTAGTGGCTAGAAACTGGAAACTGAATGGATGTCCATCAGTTGGAGAATGGCTGAATAAATTGTGGTATATGAAAATTATGGAATATTACTGTTCTGTAAGAAATGACCAACAGGATGATTTCAGAAAGGCCTGAGAGACTTACACGAACTGATGCTAAGTGAAATGAGCAGGACCAGGAGATCATTATATACTTCAACAACAATACTAGATGATGACCAGTCCTGATGGATCAGGCCATCCTCAGCAACGAGATCAACCAAATCATTTCTAATGGAGCAGTAATGAACTGAACTAGCTATACCCAGAAAAAGAACTCTGGGAGATGACTAAAACCATTACATTGAATTCCCAGTCCCTATATTTATGCACACCTGCATCTTTGATTTCCTTCACAAGCTAATTGTACAATAATTCAGAGTCTGATTCTTTTTGTACAGCAAAATAATGTTTTGGTCATGTATACTTATTGTGTATCTAAGTTATATTTTAATATATTTAACATCTACTGGTCATCCTGCCATTTAGGGGAGGGGGTGGGGGGGGGGTAAGAGGTGAAAAATTGGAACAAGAGGTTTGGCAATTGTTAATGCTGTAAAGTTACCCATGTATATATCCTGTAAATTAAAGGCTATTAAATAAAAAAATAAAAAAAAAAAAAAAAAAAAAAAAGACTACATAGTCTGAGGAAATTGAACAAATTATTTCTTTCATCTTAAAATTTCCATTGTTTTTCATTATATTTTCTATATGGCCGATGAAGATAAGAGGAGGTATTGGTGTTAGAATGTTTACCTAATGATAATATGCTACATAGAAAGAATACACTGTTAAGAAGAATAGATCCCTGTAATATTATAGTAAGATTTTCCAAGTTGGTATCGAACCATCAATAATTGCTCTAGGGGATTGGCCACCCATCTCAAGTTTGTATATAGGAAAAGCTTGAGAGATTTTGTCAAATATGTTGCTAACATCTATGTAAATTAGATCTAGAAGTCCAATAATCCTGTATGAAAAAAGAAACAAAGTTAGTCTATTATGCGTCTTCTCTGTGACTTACTTTCCAAATATGGACCAAGGACAGTGAAATGAATGATATAGAAGGTGTTTCCACATTTAAATCTTGGGATCCTATAGAAGTACATAAAATAATTGACTTGGAATCAGGAAGACCTGTTATGAATCCTTCCCCATATGGTTACTAACTGTATGGTTCTGGAAAAGTCACTTAATCTCTCTGGGCCTCAGTTTCCTCAACTGGAAAATGAAGAGACTGAACATAATAATATCCAAGGCTCCTTCCAGTTCTAACTCTAATCCTATGAATGCAACTCACCTCATAACATGATTGGATTGAGGACTTAAGTATAAATTCCACCCCAAATGTGCCCCCTGACCAATACAAGTGCAATTTAATTTTTAAAAAATCCTTCCCAGAACTTCTTTCTCTCGTCAGTCTCATTCACTTCCTCTTCTTTATACTGCTGCCACTCTGCTGTCTATGTTTCACTGTCTGTCCTTTAGTAAAGGGAATAATGATATTTCTATCTTATCTACTGAGAACAGATTCCATCCCAACTATACTTTCTAGAAAAAACTGAATCGCCAACTCAGGCAGCCTGTCATTTCTATGCCAACTGCACTGCTGAAAAGCCTTCTGTTCCCTAAACGAGCTTGATGGAATCCAGATTTCCTGAGAGATTTGGTATCTAACTGGAAAAGAATTCATAAGCTTTAAATCAGAAAACTTGGTGTGCTGGAACTGTAGTATATTAAAATATTAATCTTGCTTGGAGTTCAATACAAAAGGAACAAAACAAGTGATTTAGTCCAAGCCCCAATCACATTAAGGCTGCCAAAGCAGTTATTACTTTGCTTTGTCAGTCTCTAGTTAATAAAAGTTATGAAAGACATACATTTCCATTTTCCCAGGTGTCTGAGAACCTCTTAATACCATATCCTCCATGCGTCATAAAAACAGGTTAATATTTTTAAAACATCTCTCATTTTGTTACCAATTATTTCTTGGTATTACCATCTTAGAAAAAATAACCATTAAATATTCTCATTTCTGTACTTGAGAAATGAAATGAGTTTAGCTCCTACACTGTGGAACATTGGTCAGTATCACCCTGTATCTTTTGCTCTTAGCTGGATAGAAATTATGAAAGTACCCATGTCCCCATACAACTCAGTGTCAAAAATCCAAAAGAACTTTTAGTTGAAGTCATCGGTTCATTTCATTGAGCATTAAAACAAAACAGCTTTATTCCTTGACTTTTGTATTGAACTGTTGATGAAATTAATGGACATATTTAGATATGATATACTGAGGCCTCACCACTAAGGCAAGTTTTGTGCGAGCCCCCAAACTATTTGGAAAAAGGTAAAATATTAATGGGTGGAGTTTAACAAAAATGACAAGTTTTTCAGGGCTTTCTCAGAATTTATAAGGCTAAAATACCTAACATATCCAGAGCCATTTGCACTAACTCTAAGCTTCAAAAAGAACAACAACAACAAAAAAAAGACAGTAGGGCTACAGTCTAGCACATCTAGAGTTTTCTGATTTCACATCCCCAGAGCTCTATAACCTTTTTTTGCCACCAAAATTCATTTACCCAGTCGCAATATCACATCTAACCATTATTCTCAAATTTCCACCAGGATGCCAAACTCTTCTACCTAAAATATTTCACCAACTCAAAATTAGCATGCCCCAAATTGAATTTAACATTTTCTCCATTTTACAGCAGCCCTTCTATTAGGACCATGGTCACCAGTTTGATTAGACTGAGAAACATCTTGTTCAGCACTAAGCAATGGACAGCACCAAAACGTTAATAAGCTGAGCCCACGTTGCCCTTAAAGCATAATGTAGGAATGGTATGACAAAGAATATTTAAGGAAGAATGAGGGTTCTTAGTAGGAACAGTAATTAGGCAGGCCCATTTGCTAAATGAGAAGTAAATCCAGAGGAGTCTCTTCAGGGGGATACATGTGCTTCACTGTTTGCATCCTGAGCACTGAGCAGCATCCTTGTCCTAGATAGTACTTCCTGTCTATTTCTTAGTATAGCAACCTGAAGGAAAGCACCTTGAAGAGATGTTTGTGCTCTTTGTCCCTTCTCTGACTCTCTGGAATACTGTATGTCACATTTTATATGGTTTTCCTATGATAAAGACTCAGCTTTCTGGTAAGAGTTAAAAGGTAAAATCCAGATCTGCCCTGGTTCTAAATATCTACCTCTTCATCCTAAGAGCTTGTTTTGAAATAGACACAATATTTTTCTTTTATGTTTTGTTGTATTAAGAAAACTACCTGCTTCCCAATAATTCTCATTCTCACTTTTTTCCCATGCATTCAATTCATATCCATTTTTTTATTTACCATACTTTTATAATTCATCTCCCTTTTTCTACCAACATTGTTACTGAACTAAATCAACATTTCATCATCTCTCACCTGGAAGGAAGGTGAGAATAAATATTTATATAATACCTACCATGTATGAGGAGCTATGGGAGGTGCTTCAGAAATATAAGCAAATTGATTTTTTCTAACATCCTGAAAGGTGTTATTATTATCCCCATTTTACAATTGAGGAAACTGAGGTGAGTAGAGATCAAAGGACTGTCTAGGGTCACACAGCTAGTAACTGTCTGAGGTCTATTCTGAACTCAGATCTTTCTGACTGCAAAGTATTCTATCCACTAGAGGAGCTAGCTGCTGAAAAACTATAATACCTTTGTAAACTGCTATCTCTGCTTTTCCTCTCCAATTTCTCCTTAACACAAACACCAGAATCATCTTCCTAAATCAAATGCCTAACCTTGTCATTTCTTTACTAAAATATATCTACAGCTTCCCCATTGCCTATAATACAAAATTCAAACTCCTTAGCCTGGCCTATGACGCCCTTCTATATCTTTTTCCAATCTACCTTTATAGCTTCATTTCATAATTCTCAACCTTTTCCTCCTTTTATGCATGTTACTTCAACAAAAATAGCCCATTAGTCATTTTCTAATCTTCTCCTGCCATCTCTTTCTTTGTTGAATTCATGTAAACTACATTCTATACCTTAAATGCAGTCTTCTTCCACCTCACCTTTTTAAAAATCCTTATTTTTCCCTTAAAGATTCAAATAAGGAATTATCCCCACAAAGCTTGGGTTTTTTTTTTTTTAGTTTTCTTACCACCTCTGTTAATATTGATCTCCCCATCTTTATATATTTTCAGAATAATTTCTCTAAATTTTTTTCTCATCATATTTACCTTGTATTACTTTTATTGGTATATTGCCATATCCCTCAACAGACTGAAGGCCAGGGTATGTATTTTTTTTTTCATTTTTGTATCCTCTGGGCTTAGTCTAGGGTTCTTTTTGCACAGAATTGATAAGCAGAAGATAGTAGAGAGCAACTCTGTGAATACTGTAACTAGAAATTAGCCAAGACACACAACAGAGCTAATGTAGCACAACCCCAGTATTATGTTAAATGTGTAACAACTGACTCTAAAGAGGGATGATATATCAGCCAAACCCTAATTTGCAGTGTTTGCTGATTTATAATTCACCTCCCTTTTTCTACCAACATTGTAAGTGCTCATACTAAAATTTTATCAGGAGCCAAGATAAATTGGTGCTAGAATACCCTTGTACCCCAAGCAGAGGAGAAATATACAACATCTGACAGAAACTGGAGGATGAGTAGAAAGCAACAAAGAACTGCACAATGGCATTACTGAAAAAGCAAGGGCAATTCTAAAGTGTTATAATATTTCTGATTTGTCTGGCTACATTTGCAGTGTGACTAATGTCCAGATGGATATACTGTCCAGTTGTGTACTTAGGGCTTATTCCCAATGTATTTCTATTCATTCCTATTCCCTGTACACACATTTTCCTGCAGATGGGTTCTTATATTCATATTTCCTGGTCACACATGTTCTCCGCATATGTGTATGCCCATTCACTAGTGGGGTGGCAATCTGTGAGTTACTGTGCCTATTTGGATATGAAAGGTTCTTTTCAATTAATTCTCCCCCTCCCCCTTTTTAACTTTGAAACGTGTTCACTTTAGCTAAGCAGAATATGTCATTGAGAAATCATAAGCTTTGGTTTGGAATACCCATAATGTGGCTTAAATCTGGAATAGACTTAAGAAGATTTGTATGTGAGAGAGATCCTGTTCTCTGGAATTATGACAGATTAATTTCCCATCTGGGAACTCACCATTGTAAGGTTAAAGACATGGATGTGGTGATATTTTTCTTCAGAAAAAAAATTGTCTATTAAATTCCATTGCTGATGAAGATTTTACTGTTTCTCTGTCACCCAAAGAGAAGAAATTATACTCATTGACTGTCTAAGCTTCAACTAAATTTCCCATAATCATTGGACTCTGCCTATTATTTCAGATATCCTGATAAAGATCCAGGGAGCCCTCATTTAAAAAAAATATTTGGAGGCAAGGGAAATAGAATATCATGTAAAAATCAAGGACAAAAAATGTTTAGGGGACAGCGGCTTTCCTGTGGTTGGAGAATAGAAGGAAGCTAGGATAGGGAATATGTGCAAACAGATGATTCTCTTACACGATAGTTTTACCAAGTCCACTTGTTCATTAGCACTACTAATGTTGATGTGTGAATGCACATTATTCAGTGACTGATATCTATATGGTGATGAAGGCTCTCCATTCCATGGAAAATATGCTTTAGTAAGATAGAGATTGAGACCTCAAATCCTCAAGGGAGCACAATGTCTTGTCCAATTGGATCAAAACAATTTGTATCTGATGTGTCACTTCTTGTCATCATTGTAGCACCTTACAGTATAATTACAAGGCATGTCATTGGTTTGGACTTAGATATTTAAAAATTATTTATGATCATTTTTCAGTCACCACAAAATGAAGACTTACATACAACACAAATACTCTCATATATAAACTAAAATTTAATAGCTTGCCAAATTCATTGATATGGTAAGAAAAAATATTTCTTCTCCCTGTTATTTGCCTTTCAATCTCAACTTTTCAAGCTACACCACTTTTTTACACTTTCCTGGTTATTATTATTTATGAGAAATATTAAGCAAGTATAATAAGAAGGATATTTAGCTTTCAAAATTTAGTTTATTCTACAACAAATGAGTAGGGCCTACTATTGTCCCACAAAGATTTGTTTTGTTTTGTTTTGTTTTTAATAGGCTTTTGTACTTTTATTTTTGTTGTTGTGATACTTGGCTTCCTTTTGAGGAAAAAAAAAAGATCTATTGTCTTTGAAGAATTTATTTAGCCATTCAATGATAGTATATTCCTTGTGGAAATTTATAGACATGCATTTAGAGTTAAATGTTTCCAGGAAAAAATCATGAATAATCTGTTATGGAACTATAATACCCAATTGACATACAGGAATTGTAACTTTTGTGTCCTTAAAACATAATCTACATAACAAAATATATTGATGTTATTGATTCCTCTTTTCAGAGGGCACCAATGGCATTACAAGATGATCGCTAGACTTGCATGGGAATAATTACATTTGAGGAAGACTCCTACAATATCATCAATTTTACTTTCTCTTCCAAGTCATTGAAGTCCAGTATCAAGACAAAGATCAGTATGACTGACTCGGAACACATGTCTTTGATGTCTAACCAGTCTCTAAGATGTTCCATACCAGCCTCACGATAATACTTCCTGGACATTGGAACAAATTTTTCCACAAGAAAACTCTTCATAAGCTTAGGGTAGACACCCCCCAACTCACCAATAGGCTTGAGGTCTGGTCGTTACCCACCCTAGTTTAGTGCATCTGTCAAGATAGTACTATGCTACAGCTTCTTATCTTAAATCCTCACCAGAATTTACTAGGGGAAAATTGAATCTGTATAATCACTGAAGAAAATACTCATTTCTGGAAAAACATTCCATTTATCCAATACTTATTTAAGTATCATGTGCATTGTGCTATTCTAGACACTAGGTAAGAATCAAAGACAAATAATACATAATTCTTCTTCTTAAATGTTTAATGATATGAAATCAGAATTCTTCCTGTAATACAGAGAGACATATCAGATAAGTTCTATTTGTAAGCATTTTGAACACTTTAAATACATCTGATTAGCTATGATCTTATGGGTAATGAAAAACCATCTATAAGACTGATCTGAGAGCCACAAGAAAAACACTTCCTCTCAAAATCACTCTGTCTTCCAGCTTGCCATAATGGCATTAGAAACCTCATTTTCCCCAAATCTGATTTTGTCTCTGAAACATCTGGCATTTCTCTTTCTTGATATTCTCTCTTCATTTTTTTTTTTTTTTGACACTGCTCTCTCGACAGTCTCTTCCTATCCACCCAAGAGTTCTCTTCTCAGTATCTTTTTCAGATATTTCATTCACGTCAGATCCAGCAACCTTAGGTGTCCTCAAAGACTTTGTCCTTGGCCCTCTTCTCTGCCTATGCTATCTAGCTTAAAAATCTCATCTTCCTCTAAAGGTTCAATTTGCAAATGACTCCCAGGTCTAAATATCTTCTGAACTCTAGTCCTATGTCTCCGACAGTCTTTTAAACATCTCAAAATGAATGTCCCATAAGCATCTCAAACTCAATATTTCCAAAACAGAACTCATTATCTTTCCCCTAAAATACTCCCTTTCCCCCAACTTCCCTATTTCTATTGAACATGCAATCATCCTCACCATCATTTGGGTTAATAATTTTGGTTTTATGTTTGACTTTTCATTCACCTTGATCTCACATATCTAATCTGTTGCCAAATTATGTCATTTCAGTCAATCAATAACCTATCAATCAATAAATATTTATTTTCTACTATGTGGCAGGTCCCACACCAAGCACCACCTTTATAAATCTCCTCTATATTCATATCTTCTTCACTCAATCACAAATTCAAACCTGTTTACTTGATATCCTTCCTTCAAATCCCTCCATTTTCCAATTCATCCTCCATCTAGTAATAAAGCTGACTTTTCCAAAGCATATATATTGCCATACCATTCCCTGCATGAACTCCAATGGTTCCCTGTTACATCTAGGATCAAATATAAACTCTTCTGATTGAAATTTAAAGCTTTTCATAACCTCATCCTTTCTTGCTTTTCTAGTCTTTCTACATTTCAGTCTCCTCCACACACTTTATACTTCAACAACAACAGGGTTCTTGTAGTCCATCAAAGACAACTTTCCACCTCCTATCTATGTCTGCACAAGCTGTTCTGCACACCCAGAATATCTTACCACCTTATTTCTGCCTCTTTCCCTGAGTTCCTCCTTCCTACAGGACCCAGCCCAAGTCCCACCTACTTCATAAGGTCTTTCCTGGTCATTCTGGCTGCTAAAGCCCTCTCCTTTCAGAGGGTCTTTATCTACCTGAAGCCCATTTTATTACTATTTAGTTGTTTAAACATTGCCTCTCCCATTGCTTGAGGGTAGCTCTATCTATGGCTTTCTTTGTATCCCTAGAGTCTAGCACCCAGCTGGCACAAAATAAGCACTTAAAGTTTTTGCTGACTTGATTTTAAAGAAATCTAAGTATGGCAACTCCCTCTACTGATACAAATCTGCAGTTCTTCCTTAACTTACAGTCTTAGACAATTGTCTAATTCCCTAACAAGTTAAAGGATCACACAGCTAATAAATGTGTGAGAGACAGGACAGATCTTACTTTCAATCTACTATAATCAGTGCTTTAAATTTCACTTTTTATTGATATCTTTTGTTTTTATGTCTCCTTTCTTATAATTTTTTACAGTATATACTATTCCTACTCAGAGAGTAATCCATTATAACAAAGAATAAAAAAGAAAAGTAGTTAAGTAAAACTAACCAATTCTAATATCATTTCCAGAATTTTACACACTTAGTCCCCTACCCTACAAAAAGGGATTCTAAGTTTAATGTATCAACTTTAAAGAACTAAATTCACATAGAGAAAGTACATATCACAGTGGATTAAAAATTACTTGTTGAAATATCTGAACATACTTTCTTTCCATTCTCATAATAAGAGAACCTGGGCATCCACAATTCCATATTATGGCACTGGGCCCATGAAATGGAAAGAGTTATAGAGAGAGAAGACTGGCTTTAAAAGAGGAAGTTAGAGTCAAAGACAAATTTTACTCCTTTACAATACAGTGTCAGTCTCATCCTGGATCTGGCTGCTCACTTAATTGTAAGCAAAGATTGGAAAATGCTATTACTAGTATAATACAGTATAATATATCACTACTATAGAGTTCTGTCCATAAATGACTTTAGGAAGAAAATAATCAACCAAGAAGCTATTAAAAATGAGTCCAGTTACTAGGAAATAAAATAAAATCTCTGCCATTTCCAGAAGCTAAATGATGTTTCCTGAGTTGATTTCCCAAGTGAGTTAACATATCAGAAGTTCCTCTACCTGATGGTTGCAAAATGAGTGTCCACTCTGACATTTCTTTTTCCATTTTTTTTCTCTCACTCATCTAATTGAGATTGTCTAGTAATGATGTCTCCTATTGTCCACACTTTTCTTTGACCAGTAAATCCAAGAGTTGACTCACTAGTGCCTCCTATTTTTTTTTTACTATATCTGCCACCATCTTTTTTATATGTCCCTGGTCTATAAGAGATCATATAGAGCTTTTCTTTTTCTTTCTTTTCCGGAAAATGGGCAAAGGTTATATTGCTAATTACTACAGGTGGATGGGAGAGAATTTACAAAGTGTTTAGTGACCACATCAGTAGATCCTAGATCTAGTTTTACACTTACAGAGAGCTAGATTGTTCCTTGTTTCTCTCTTTGTGTGTCTCTGTCTCTGTCTCCACACACACACACACACATACACACACACACACCTGTTATATATGTAGGTATATAAATATATATAGGAATAATACATATGTATAAAGGAATAATATATAAGGAAAACTGAATCACATATAATCATGAAAAAATCATACTGCCAATGAGGATTAATGCTAAAATTCAACATTATGCTGCCCTTCTTACTTTTCTTGTGCATATCCCTTCTAGTTCTTTTACTTGTCCTCTTCTTCTAATTTCTATGTTATTTGTGGATGAAAAGTTTGTACGCTACCTCTAATATCTTCATTTCCCTGAGAGGAAAGAGCCTTGGAGATCTCCAGAATTGGCAAGAAACAGGAAAAGAAGGTGGGGCTGTTTGTAAGCACTTTGTCATCGCTGTGGCTGACAAGGGAATGCTGGGTGCTCCAGGACACAGATGCCTAATAGGAAGTAAACAACCCCCCCCCCCCCATAAGAGAACCGCAGGCTGCAAAGCGGGGCTGTCATACAGAGAGACGGGAAGGAAGGACCCAGGTGCATGGGAGAGGGAGGGCCCCTACTCAGGCTGCTCCACAAGAAGTGCAGCTGGAGCAGGCTCCAGCCAGCTGCACTCTCTGTTCCTCAGCTATTCACGCATTAATGATATTCTGACCTTTTCTTTTCTCCACCTTGCAAAGAGAGGTTTTTGCAGAACAGGGATATTGGGTGATTTCTTGGTCAGCCTCTGGGGAACTGCCCTCCAATACCGTCTGAGAACCTCTCTCCCAAGGGACCTGTTTTATAAATCAGGGTACATCTCAATTCACTAGAAATCAACAAATGAAATATTTGTGCCATCTTTGTGCTCATAGGAAGACTAGACCCACGTGCATGAGTAGGAACCAAGGAACTGGTGATCTATGGTGATTTACAGAATTAGAACTAGAGTGGACTTTCCCTTCAGAATACCTTCGTGCAGCCATACTCTTGCTCCCTGCAGCAGTGCTCTGAAACCATGTCTATCTCGTGGTCCTCCACTGATCTTGGTTCTGGACAACACCACCCCAGAGATCTCCATCTCCTTTGGGAAGGTCATTTCCTCCCTACAATATGCCTTCCATCTGCTGCTTTCTCCCCCCTCCCCATTCCTTCCTTTCCAGTGGTTAGAGAGGGATGCGTCATGAAGACTAGAATGCTTCTTCTCCTGGCAGACTGCACTTTGTTAAGCTGGACCGCCCTATTTCCATTAACTAAAATTTCCCCAGGTACCAAAATTCCTAATTAGAACCCTGGTTAGATGTGCTTGCTGCTTCCTGATTAGAAATGGTCCCAGATTAGGCTAAAAAGACTTTTGTCCAACAGTAGGGGGTCCAAAGCTCCTCTATTTCTAGTCTCAAGAGACAAGAACAAGCCTAATGAAGACAGTATTCTCGCTCATTCAATTTAAATAAACTAGTACTTTACTCTCTGCCTTTTCACCTTAGTAGTTAAAAAACAAAATATATGTATGGGTGGGGGAAGGAGAACAAGAATTATTTCTTCTCCTTAGTATTTATAGAATTTAGCAAGATAAATGAAGGGTCAAAAAATAAACCTTGAATTCTGTCTGTGAATAAGATAAAATACTGGCAGCCTTCCCTGTTTCCAGCTCCTCAAGAGAAGACACATTGAGAGCAAGAAGAGAAACCAAAAATAATTCTGTTTTCCAGAGAGCAATTTCTTCTTCACTGATAGCTAATTTACTCTAATTTCTGGTGGTAGCACATGCATATGGGAGGGACACTGATGAATTAGAACAAGGAAAGACTAGCAGGATGATGACAGGCCTTGAAATCATATGAAGAATTGTGGAAAGAAGATATTTAGAATGAAATAAATAAGACTGAGGAAATCAATGTGATCTATTATGACTGTATTTAAATATCTGAAGTACTTGTACATGGAAGAATTTAGATGTGTTTTGTGTAGCTTCATAAATGGTACCAAGACAAATGGATGGAGGCAACAGTGAGAGATTTTGGCTCAATATATGAAAGATCTTTCTAGTAACTAAATTATAATTGACAGAGGTAATATTTGAATTTATATATTCTACTACATCATACCACTTGTAAAGCAGGTTATGGAGGAGATTTAACAGTACCAGGCACATAGTAGGTGTTTAATATATGCTTTTTTCCCTTACTTTTACTCTTCAGATAACAGTTGAAATAAATGATGGCTAATGGCTAACATTTCTATATTGCTGAGATTATGAGCTCCTCAAGGACAGAAACTGTCTTTTGCCTCTTTTTGTATCCCCAGCATCTAGCACAGTGCCTTGCACATAGTAGGTGCTTAATAAATGCTTATTGATTGGTTGCTTTAAAGTTTTGCAATGTGTTTTACACATATAATCTCCTTTGGTTGCTGAACTCCCTTTATCATTGAATTCTGTTTCTGTAATTCTAGATTCAATTTAGTAAGTATTTATTAAATATCTCTTATAGCAAATTGCATTTTACAGATGAACAAACTGAGGCACAGAAAAATCAAGAGATTTATCTAATAAGATATAGTATTTGAAACCAGATCCTCTGATATCAAATCCAGTGTATAAAGATGTGTGTTTCCTGTTTGTACTTTTTTTCCCATTAGATTGTGAGCTCTTTGAGAGAAGGGATTATTTTTTGCATTTCTTTGTATACCTAGAACTTAGTAAATATTAGGCACATTATTATTACTACTAAATTTTTATGGAGTGACTGAGTGACTAGTTTTTTAAGGCCTTCAAAACCTGATCCCCTATTACCTTTCTAATCTTAATTCTCCACACATTCTGTGATCCAGCAATGACCTTCTTACTATTCCTTGCACCTAAGACTCCCATCTCTTCACAAACTTTTCACTAGTTATTCTGCATGCATGAAATTCTCTCCTTCTTTACCTTCCCCTACTGGCTCCCATGATTTCCTTTACCTCTTGGCTAAAATCCCTTCTGGACATTTCTGGCCCCCCCTTAATGTTACTTCCTGCCCTCTGTGATTATTTCCAACTTATCCTGTATATATCTAATCTGTATATTGTCTCCCCTATTATATTACATGCTCTCCCTTGAGAGCAGGGAATATCCTTGTTTTTCTTTGTATATGGAGCACTTAGCATTTCACATGGCACATAGTGTATGGTGTCTTGACTTCTATAGCTTCCTGGGTGACATCAACAACGTATGAAACTCAGAGAATTCTGAGAATTTTTCTTTCCAAAGAGAAGACGAAGTCATATGTGATGAGTCAGGTGGTAACTCACTTAACCCAAAGCAGGAAATGCACTAAGACAATCCTGCTCTTGAGGGGCTTATCATCTACTTATTAGAAACACACTTATCAACTACTTAGAACCATGTAAACAAACACATGTGATTATATATGTATGTGCATTTTATGTCTATGTATGTATATGCAATTTCAACTGAGTAATATTAATGCTACAATTAAATGAAATTCAACAAGTATTTATTAAGTACTGGCTATGTATAATGTCCTCTATTAGACCGATGCTTTCAAGAGTTCAAAGGTGGGGAAAATCACTAAAGCCTGGGGTAATCAAAGAAAGTTTCCTGGAGGACATGGGATCTGAGGTAGTTTTTGAAAGAAGGAACAATCTTTAAATAAATAAAGAAGAAGAGAAAGAGCATTTATTCCAGGGAAGGAAACAACAGGAATAAAAGTGCTATCATCATAGAACATTGAATTACAATAAGCAGTGAATAGAAATACAGACTGAGTGATGAGACTAGAAAACTCAAGGTGGAAAGGAAATTATGGGAGTCACCCCAAAGCTATAAGGAGTCAGTTCTGTGACCCATGATATCCCCTGGATACAGAAGAGCAAAAGCAGGGTTCTGCAAGACCAATAGAAAGTCTCAGCAAATACTTTTCAATATATGTGTGAATTCATGACTGTGAACCAACGTCAGTAGTGACTGCCCAGAGATGATAGAGCAGCAATCAGAGTAGTAGAGAGTCAATAAGAGAAAAATCTGAAAGTCAGTATTGAAGGTGTTTTGTCAAAGAGGGGAAAACTTCTATGTTTTGCTGGTTAAGTACATTCAATATATTGTCCAGCATTGTGTGTTTCCTACAATCTAAGATATTTTCACTATTAAATAAATGTTTATCATTCAAAATATTTCTTCACGTGCCACGTTAAAGGGCCTGTTCTTCGTCACTGCTAGCAAAGTACTGCCACATGAGCTGCAACTTTGTTGGAGTTCCAAGATTATTCACATTGTGATGAGGAGGAGGGAGAATTAGAGCAACATCTGCTGCCTCTCCATGGTCCATTGCATAGGAGCATAAAAATGTAAAATGTTATGGGTTTTGGGATTTTTTTTTTTTTTTTTTGTAAATGAACAACCAGTCCCACAGGAGTCAGTGAAGGGAGGAGACAGACTTTCATCTAAACCACAGAATCATTTCAAAGCTAATTAGAAGCCATGACTATGGAAAAGAAAATTTAAATGACGTGTTTCAGAGCAAGGAAAGAAGGAGTTGGCAGACTGTGTGCCATCTACTGCCAAGCTATAGTGTGCAGCCTAACAATACTTATTCAGCAAAGCACAGACTTCCACTGCATGCACAAAGGGCTGCTAAAGCTGTATTTAGATTCATTGATTATTAAAGGTAAGGGTCCCTGAGAGATGATCCAAATGAACTCTCTCCTGGGACAGATAAAAGACCGGCGGTCCACGGGGAGGAGAAGTGATCTGCCCATGCTCCATCAGCAGAGCAGGGCAGAGTGAAGTCCTCTGGCTCCAAACTGAGGACTCTCAGCCACGTAAGCGGGCATTTGTCTGAAGCCATTCAGCCAGAGTAGAGATGGGATTGGAAGACAGGTCTCTTTCTATCACAGCCTGGCTGCCTTGGTCCTTGTAAAATGGTTCTTTGGGTTGACCACTTATCACTGCCAGGTTTTTGCTTGATGGTTTCCTCTAAGACATGAAATGGAAATGTTTGCATAATTGAAAACCCTTATTTATTTATCAAAGCACTGTTACCAAACTTACTTATCAACTAAGAAAGGATTAGAAGCAACAGACTTGGAAAGGAGTGACAAGGAACTTAAGTTAACAAATAAACAAGCCTTCATTAGGTGCCTACCATATGGCAAGGGCTAACCCTGAGTGAAGAAGACATGTGGAGATCAGGATTCTTTTCCAACATGAAGGAGCCACAAGTTGAGACAAAATCGAGCCTGTGTAGGAAACCTGGACATTTTCTAGGACTACAGTACAGACTTTATCAAAGGTCTTTCTAGAAATGCCAACAGTAGGTAATAAACCAAAGAACATCCTCCTAGAGGTTGATGGGCAGGGCTTCTTGGACTTTTTCCACTGGTAACCCCTTTTCACCTGAGAAATGTTTCTATGACCCCAAGTACACAAACATACAAAATAGATATACAAAGGAAACATTTAATAATAAGAAATCATAATTTTACAGCCCCACGTTTAATTATGAGAATCCATATGGGATCACGAAGCAAAGTTAAGAAGTTGGGCTGTAGAGAAAGAACCTAGAATAGAAGAAACCATGTGGATATTTTTTACATGAGTTCAAAGAAATAAAAATCAAGGAACAATTGCTCTGCTCTTCTCAAGGAGTCGTTAGCTCACTGGGTTGAATAAATCACCTTGTATAAAAATTTTTTTGAACACACTCAACACAATTTAAGCATCTGGTTTCCAGAACTCTTGTCTGACTTTGGTTATAGAATAATAGGTTCATAGCTACAGAGTTGGAAATACCCATTTAGTCCAACCCGCTCATTTTAAGAGCGAGGAAATGGAGTCTGGAGAGATTGAATGACTTGTTCAACATCCCACAATGGTGAGGAGAAAAGCTGAGAGTCAGACCCAGTTTTCTTGCCCAAAATGAGCTTTTTTTTTTTAAACTCCATCACATACTTCTTCTGCCCTATAAACCTGAATTTCACTTGGCACAAAGTCTGGCATTATTTGGCACTTACTGAGTACTCACTGACTGACTGAATGACTGACTGACCGAAGGCTCCCTGTGATTCTAGCCTCTAACCCATGGATGGTAAAGCCTCAAAATTTTTGGCAACATGGTCCAATGTTTCGCGCATCTTTTTTTTCAGGCTGTTCTTCTTTTCATCCTTAATTTCTGTAGCTTGTTCTTTCTCAGTTGAACAGGAAATGTTCTGCTCATCCTTTCTATGTGTATTTCAAGTACCATTTCTGTAGCAGAAATAAAACCATTCCCATCTCATCAATCCTACATGTACATTGAAGAAAAGTTCTTTGTTCTCCCCCACCCTTTTTTTTGCTGAGGCATTTGGGGTTAAGGGACTTTGCCCAGGATCACACAGCTAGGAAATGTTAAGTGTCTGAGGTCACATTTGGACTCAGGTCCTCCTATTTTGGGGCCAGCGCTTCATCCACTGTACCATCTTGTTGCCCCCGAAGATAAGTTCTATACAGGCAGCCATTGTTTCATCTTTGACAGTCCCAGTTCCCATTATACTGTCAGATATAGAGGAAGCACTTCTTCTGAATATTTATCAATTGATGTGTTTGAAGGGTACTATAGTATCTATCTGAGAACAAATCTCTTACTATTCTCTGACAAAAAAAAAAAAAAAAGAGAACAATTCCTCCTATTCATTAGTCCCCTGGACAAAGGTAGATTTATTTACTTATTTATGTGTTTAGAAACAAAAAACTGGTATTAAAATTTTCCCCTAAATTCAAACCAATTCCAATAGACTTGTGATGGAGAGAACCATCTGCAGCTAGAAAGGAACTGTCAGGACTGAATGTGGTTCACAACATAATATTTTCAATTTTTTAGTTGTTTGCTTGCTTTTTTTCTTTCCCATTTTTTCCTTTTTGATCTGATTTTTCTTGTACAGCATAATAAATGTTGAAATATGGATAGAAGAACTGCACATGCTTAATTTATATTGGATTACTGGCTGTCTAGGGGAGGGAGAAGAGAGAGAAAAAGGGAGAAAAATTTGGAACACAAGGTTTTGCAAGGCTGAATTGTTGAAAACTATCTTTTCATGTGTTTTGAAGAATAAAAAGCTATTTTTTTATTCTTACCTAGAAGATAATCCACATATTAGTATGAATGAATTTATTTTTTGTTTTGCTGAGGATTTTTTGTTTTTATTAGTGTGGGAGGGTTTTTTTTGGGGGGGGAAGGTTGGAAGGGCATTAGGGAAGAGCAGTATCCTGAGAGGACTGGACATAATAAGTAAGCATTGATAAAGCAAGGTATTTAGGAAAATTCTATAATACTGGATATTATAGGCATAGAACAGCATAAAATTATCTAGTGCCTTAAGTGAAAGTAAAGAACTACTAAAGCCAAAATTTCATATTTATGCCTCACAGTGGCCATGTTCATTATGTTCTCTTTCCTTATAGGTACTGTTTCCCAAAGTTTCAGAGTTATTTAGATCCTCCCCAGATAAGGTTGTCTTACTGAACTTTACCAACAGGGACCAACCTTGTAATGTATGGAACAAAGATTGTCCTGGTATCTTTATAAAGTGGAGTCAAATTTGCCCTGATCACAAGATAGTTGTTAGGAAAAATCTCTACCATGGGGGACCTATGAAGTGAGAACTCCCCAAAGGGCAGAACAGTGGCAAAAAGTCAAAGAGAAGGAAATTCTAGCTTGAGCAATCCCAGAGGAAATGAGTGCTCCACCAATGCAGGTCATCATCTAGAGAGACTAGATGCTCACTTACTCTTCAAGTACAGGTTGGGTACCACAGCATTACAAACTAATAACTGGGAATTCTGCATTTTATAGCAATCCCCTTTAATATCCCAAGGGGACACTGCAAATCTTTTTTTTTAAGTCATTAAAAAAACTTAGCTGTCCTTTTTCTGGATGAGCCAGTTCCGAGACACTTAAAGCCAGCTGAAGTGTGCTATTACTTTGTCTTCTTTCACCTTTCTTTGAAATCTTAGGGTATTTAATTTTGCAAGAAGAATGAAGCATGGTATATTTTGTGCTGGCATTGGTGCCAGGTGGGCCTATTTGATGGTCTGATTCACTACTCCCATCATCAAATTCTTCACCAATAGTTCTTGTACATTTTCCCCAACAGCATGAAATTTCCAACTCAAATTCATAAAATGGTTTCTAAATGAATAGTATAATATTGACCTATATTTGAATCACTCATGAGGAAAAAATTCAGACACCATTTGGCAAGAGAGTCATGCATAATTCTCAGAAACAGATCAAAACTTGTACAAAAATTAAAAACCCATCAGCCGTAGAAATAGAGCTAGAGGCTACACACATCAGTAATGTGGAGGATTTGTCTGAAAAACAATGTTTTCAATAAAATCATAGCCAAAAGCCACAGTACTGAATCTAAATATTTGGATTCACTGTGCCTATTAATCCTATATACATCACTGACACTAATCATATTATATTAAAACACTGGGTCAGAAAAAGGAATGATTCATTGAACCAATGGTATGGAAGATGAATTATATTTATTATAGCAATGAAAATAGGAAAATATTATTTTACACTCTAAAAGCTCCATTTCTTAGTAGAATCTATTATCATTGATATTTGTATGGTTTTTCTTTCAAATACTAAAACAAAGCCTGTTCGGTCCAACTTGAACCACTGGTCTATCATTACGAATGATAGAGCAGTGCTTATGAACCCTAATGAATCCTGGAAGAATGGTCCACCAAACCTTTCATTTCATTTAGAGAACTTCATCCAGTAAAAGTTATGAACAATTGAATTATATCTGCCAAGCTCTGTTTGAGATATCTGGCCATCCCTACTGCAGCAGATTGCTAAAAATGACCCCTCATATTCCATTTTAAGAACAATCAATCTATTGCTTATATTGCATTGAGCCATTAATCCCAATGACATTCATCTTGGAAAGACAAGAACTTACAGAAGAATTATCTATTGATTGACATGATTTCTCTCTGATGTAGAGAAGTATAAATATTAGTTGAAATACAGATTAGAAATCTACAATTTCTCTGAACCAAGAATTTGATATAAATGCAATTTGTTTGTCCTGAAAGGGGATTTATACATACAATTTCACCATGGGTATACTTTCCACCCATACGGGAAATAAACTTTCAGCCCTCAGTCAGTGGTCTTCATTAGGCATTATGGAGCATCAGGACCATAACGAAACCCTATTTGCTTTGGTAGAGACTATCCGAAAACCCAGCTGGTGTACTTTCAAGAACACAGAGTCACATCCATATTAGGAAGCAACCCTGGAACAGGATTTTGATAGAGGAAGGGATTACATATAAAGGAGAGAAATAATCCATTCTGTGGGCAATTTATATGAAACCTAGATCAATGTGAAGTTTATTAAAATGAATGGAATTTCATGGGACAAGAAAGTCACTTTCCCACAATTTATATTATTTCCAGGTTTTCTTGTTTGTTTTTAATCCTAGCCATTATCCCAATGATTGATAATTATACAACTTCCCAATGCTATGGCTATTTTTGTTGTTGTTATTGCATATTTCTTTCAGTTGTGCCTGAGTCTTCATCCCTATTTGGGATTTGTCATTTACCTTCTCTAGTTCATTTTTACAGATGAGGAAACTGAGGCAAACAGGGTTAAGTGATTAGCCTAGATTCATCCAACTATTTGAATTCATAAGATAAATCTTTAGCATTCTATCCACTGCACTATCTAGCTACCCATGCCAAAGCTATTGTATTCCCAAACTACTAGATCATAAGACTCAGAAACCTTCAGCAATCTGGGGTAAGGGAACCCATCTCCTTCCAGATCTCTCTGTCTGGTTTCTTCTTAAGGTGGGTCACCCTAAATTCTAATGGAGGGAAACAAAGCCTGGGACTCCTTCCCTCACCTGGGCTCACCCAGACTGGAAGCTATCTCTTGGCTGGGTGGAGTCTCCAGAGATTGATTAGCATGTCCCTTGAGGGCCAAGGCCTTAATGAGGAAATAGAAAGAGAAATATCCTGGATCCCAATTTAATAATTGTTTATTAATATAATAGTATGTGAGAATTGGATGAAGATTTAGTTTCCACAAGTTAAGAAACTTAAAATAAAATTGAAACCTAAGAAATGGAGGGTAGGAGCAGAACAAGGAAACAAAACTTATAAAAGGAAAATGTAATTAGAGGTGGGAACTTAGAATGAAAAAGGATTCTAAAATATAACCAGTGATGAGGATTTATAAGTGGAAGGGAAGATGTAATTAAGGACTTACACTCATGTGGAGGGGGAGAAGTAATGATGTAATCAGGGATGGAGGCTCATCCAATAGGATTAGGTGTTCCAAATAGATTGTGACCTCTGTGGTACTCAGTCAATAAGGTATCAGGGGAGGGACTTGTGTTTCAAGTATAAAAAAGACATGCTGATTCTAAATATTCCTGCTCTGTAGAATACCCACTTCTGCAATTCTGTAATTAAAGACTTTTAACTTCAGCCCTTCCCAATGAAGCTATTTCTCACATAGTATAATAATGTCTTCACTGATGAAGAAACTGAGTCACACAGAGGTTAAGTGACTTACAATTAGCTAGTCACTCAGATGGGAACACCTGAAACAGGATTCAGAGCCAGGCTTTCCTCATTCCAAATCCAACCTGGATGCCTCAACTATGAGAACTTCTCCTGAAGGGTTTAAGAAGGTGCATGGGAAATACTGCTTCTCTCTTCTGTTCAAAATTCTAAACTGCATTATAATCACTTCCTCATAAGGCTCTTCAGCAACTAATTCTTTCTTGAGAGCTAGTTGTTTGGGGGTTTTTTGTTTGTTCTATGTTGGCATATCTACATACACACATATATACATTATATATATGCACATATACACACAAATACATATATACAAAATGCTCGAATGCCAAATGTACACTTGCCAAAAAGTTATTTTATGAAGAACTCACAGAGGGCAAGTGCTCACAAAGTGATCAGAAAAAGCAATACAAAGACTCTTAAGGTCTCTCTTAAGACTTTGGAACTGATTCATGACACGGGAGACACTGGCACAGGACTACTGAACATGGAGTCCCATCATCAGAGAAGGCGCTGTGCTCTATGAGCAAAGAAGAATTGAAGTAGCCTAAAAGGAACCCAAGATGCACAGTCAGAGAATCTGTCCCAAATTTCATGGGAACTATTTGTGTCTGACCTGTGGCAGAGCATTCTGAGCCTGTCCTGGTCTGATTGGCTCCAATCAGATATACTGGAACTCAACTTTAAGATAGGAATGACATTTTGTCCTCTTCAAGAATGAAGGACAGCAACAACCAATACACACACACAAAATCAATCAATATCTGTGTTATATATAATCTATTTATATAAATGCATGCACACACACACATATCCATTCTCCATTTCTATCCATTCATCATACAGCTGGCAAAATCATGTCCCTAAGGCATAAGATCTAATCTTGCCAGGTCCCTACACAAAATTCATGAGTGCCTCCCATTGACTGAACTAAAATATCAACTTTCTAGTTTAACTCCAAAACCCTGTTTGATTCAGCCATACTACTTACCCAAAGTCAGTAACTAGTAGTAACTAGTGGAATCAAGAAGCCAGGTACTATCTATATCTCAGCTGTACACTTAGTAGATTTTAAGCTCAGAGATTGCAACAAGTGTTTCAATGTTATCTATATATAGCTAGTACTTTACATCTATATCTATCTACCTACCTATAGAGAGAGAGATATAGATACAATGTGAATATAATATCTATATATCTAGTACTTACCACACTATCTTTTACACAGGTATTTAACATTTTTTTGACTAGCTAAAAAGGCCATTTTCTGCCTTATTTCTCACCTGATCCTAATCATCTAATGCCCTGATTGGGCACTGACTCACTCAAATTCAGTCCTGTTGAAGACCTTAGCCAAGGTCTCCCTCTGCATCCAGGGCCATCTCCATCCTCCTGATCTCCATCTGGCCACTGGCCCCAGATGGCTCTGGAGGGGAAAGTGAGGCAGGTGCCCTTGACCAGCCCTCCCTCACTTAAATCCAACTCACTTGCATGTCATGGCATCACCTCCCCGATGTCATGGTCCTCTTCCAGAACGAAGAACGAACAACAACAAACATGCAATGGCTGATTGTCTATCTCATTGTAAGGAAACACTTTGTATTAGAGTTATTCAGAGTGAAGGTGACTACTTTAGGGAGTAGTCCCTCCAAATCTTCAAACAAAGACGAAATAATTTCTTAAGGGTTATTTTATAGAGGGTTGTTTTTTGTTTGTTTGTTTGTTTTTTGTTTTTATCCTGGCATAATTTGGATTAGAAAGCTAGTGAGGTTCCTTCTAAGTTTGAAATTCTATGACTGCCATTCTTCCCAGGTTTGTTGAGAGCACACCATTAAGAAAAAAAAAAACTGTAATACCTCACAAGTTTGGTGGTAAAAAAACCGCAAAGCACTATAGAATCATTATTATTTATATATTCCTATAATCACAGTCCCTTAGTCTGAAAAACACTTCTGTATAGTAACTCCCTGATACATATCATCAACCCATCTGTAACTTTTAATTTTAAAGAGGTTGCCTGGAACACTGATAGTCCATGTTCATGCTGGTAAATTATTTGAATGATAGAATATCAATCAATCAGCCAACAAGCATTTATTTTATATCTATGCTTAGCTGCCATCGTGTAAGGCACTGCAGAGAAAAGTACAAAAATGAAATCGTTCCTGCCCTCAAGAAACTTTCATTCTATAAGAGGAATATAACATGTTCAGAGATAAATAACGAAAGCAGATATACAAAGCAAATAAGAATCCAGATCTTGCAGACACCAAGCCATTGGGCCACGCTGCTATTTTTGTTATATTTCAAGAAAAACTAGTGCCTAATTTTTGAACATTCTATACATTATCTAGAATATTATTAAAGTTAAATATTGATTTAAATATTCTTGATAGAGACAAAACTTTTCCCATACACACTCATTTTCAAATGGCTGACTTGCAGAGAGAGAGAAACAGATAGAGGAAGGAAGGAGAGCCAACTGCCTCCTAATAACCTTTGTAGCCTACTTTCTAACCAAATTCTCCCAGGGTATGACACTGAGCTCTCTTCAGGGGAGATGCTCCACTTTCCATTGTAACTATTTTAGGTAACAATAAATAGAATTAGACCACACTAACATTTGCATATATTTGCTACAGGACTGCTATAAAATTAAATAAAGATAAATGTCAAAGTTAGTCATTGAATAAAAAAAACTGTTAAAATACTTCAGCAACAAGTCATTTTTTTCTCTTCAAATTCATTTTTGTTAGATATTCTGCATATAACTCTATTCTTTAGATATTTTTAAGCAGACACATTAGTTAAAGCAGAACTAAGTCTTTTGGGAAGTAACATGGTTTCCAAGCATGCCTTGGCTTGGGCTCACTTTCAGGGCTGTCAATTTGACAAGATCTTAACAAAATCCCCAACATAGAATTTCAGAGCTAGAAGGGAACCTCAAAGGGCTGTTGAATCCAACCTGTAATGGAAAAAGAAATCTGTTCCAGCATGAAGCCTTGCTGAAGAGCGGTCATCTAGTTTGTGATTCAGAACCCCTCGAGAGGCATTCTCTCCTGAGGTTTTTTGGACAACTTTTGCAGATCTCTACAATTAAGAATTCATTGTCTAAATATTAGTCAGCATATGCATACTTTACCCCCAATCTTTGATATAATGTAAGCTCCTTGAGAAGAGGAGAGGGATTTGGGGGGGGGGGGTAGCCTCAGTGCCTAGCATACTATCTAGTCCATAATAGGCATTTCATAGGTCTGGCTAGGTGATACAGTGGACAGAGTGCTAGACTTAAGATTTCAGTTCAAATCCTGCCCTGTCACTTAGAACATGTGTGACAGTGAACTTTTCTTAGCCTCAGTTTCCTCAGGTGTTAAATGAGCACAATAACAGCATATACCCCTTAAGGTTTTTGCAAAGATCAAATGAGATATAGTATATAAAGTACTATGCACTGTACTACAGCAGTACATAAATGTTAGTTATTGGGATTAGTAAATGCTTTTTGAATTGGACTGAATTAACATTGGGCCAAAATTCACCTTTCTCCAACCATTGCTTCAAATTCTACAAGTCCATGATGCTAGCATGAACAGCACCATCTCCATTTTTACAAAAGATGAAACTGGGTTCCTCAAAGGTGAAGTGATACACTCTGCTTCACCCAACACTAAGCAGAAGATCCAGGACTAGAATTCTAGTCTTCTGACTCAAAGTCCAATCAATGCTTTTTCCATGATAATGGACTAGAAGATGGAAAGGGATGAGAAGTTGGAACTCCATTCTGGACCCAAAGGACTCCTGCAACATGACTTAAATGTGCAGATGTTTCCAGCCCCTCACTTTAGGTGCTCTGGCAAGCTGTTCTTGTTTGTGCAGGGATGGGAGCTTCATTTGGAACCTGCTCCAGTATTTGCTGGAAAGCTGCAGCTGGATGAACACACAGGGTGACTCCTTCCAAGCTCCAGTTCAATCCAAATAATGGCAGATCATTCATTTTGTTAGTCCATTTCAAAAGTCAGCCAAACATGTCAAAACAAATCCCCAGGCTAGACTTGCTCAGATATTTATTTCTGTGATTATGCTATTGACATCTCCTTTAATGCCCTTTGACATTTCAGTGACATAAAATACAGTATCTATAGAGCCAGCTAAAGGATTTTCATTCAACAGAGTCTCAGTCCTATCCTGACATGAACTCAGGAAACTAATACAAAATCAATGAGCTCCATGGCCTCCTAAGATTCAATGGGGAAATATCCATGGGACAAGATTTTGCACCCAATGAATTTCCTCTCTTTCCCATCTGCCATATTGTAAAAATATATTTTCATAGATGAAGAGAATGAATTGATTGTTGTTATTTTCAAAGATACTCCTTCCATCATTTCTCCATTTAAAGAAGACTTGAAAGAATCATTTTCTGAGGCATATACATACATATATGTGGCAATCTTGAGTATCGGTTAGATTGGTTTAGACTAGGAGTTCTTAACCTGAAGTCCACACACCCCTTAGAGATCCATGGATACATTTCATATGGTCTATAAACTTGGATGGGGAAAATACATCTTTATATCAAAATAATTGTTTTTTTTGTATGCTTTATCATGTTGATTTTAAACCTTACGAAAAGAGGTCCCTGGTTTTCACCAGGCTGTTAATGACGTAGAAAAGATAAGGATCATTAGACATAAGGATGTCTAAGTTAATTATATAAATTTTGATAGCAGGAAAGGGCATTACAGACATTATTTAAGTCAACCTCTTATTTTATAGAGAAGGAAATTGAAGGCAATAGAAATGAGACAGCTCACCCAGATCACAGAGCAGAGGAAAAAACACCTGGATTTAGCCACTAGTACTTAATTTGTTTCTCTTTCCCAATTCCTTTTGCCAAGACCAACTCAACTACTGTTGCTTTACTGTTTTTATTAGGGACTTTTGTTTGAATTGATTGTTTTTCATTCTTTAATCTATCATGTCTCAGTGACTCATTTCTACTAACACAATTATATTTCAAGGCTTAGCTAGAACAGGTTCAACTTTCATTCTCTAAAAGGAGAATAAGGATTGTGAAGTGAATCCTTATACAGGACAACTAAAATTCATTTCTCTATCTTTTTCAATTAATTTGACAATTCAGCTATATTGTATCTAGTATATAGATCTGGTCTTCCATGAAAAAATAAGGTGATTCATAGTATTCATAAGTTTCAAACACTTCTTTTATCCATCTCTCAAGCAATTTATACACTTTCTCTTCTATTATTTCCATGACAGACACCTTTTCCCACCCTGTTTTTTTTTTCCCTTAGGTGTTTCATTTTACTTTTACTTGCTAAGTCTGGCATTTATTCTATGACTGACCTTTATCATTTTTAAATTCTAAGTTATTTTAATTGGCCTTACATTTCAATTTCTCAACTTTTAAATATCTCTCACATTTCAATACTAGTAATGACAAAAAATAAAAATAAAATCCTTGAACATAAATAGTAAAAGCATGATGACCAAACTGAGAAAAATAATTTCATTGTATTCTACATTCTGTTCAGTTTTACTGGATGTTTTCCAGAGAATCTACCCCCAAAACCCCAAAAGCAAAAAAAAGTACACTACGGCCCCAAGAACTTTCTCTATTCAGGATTCTCCAATTCTTCCTGTAACCCAGCTTCACAATTGCAGATTCATCCTTGACTCTCCTGTCTTCATCATTTCTCATAGCTTATATGTTGGATGCCAAATCTTATCAATTCCACCTCCTCAATGTTGCTCTTGTCTCTTCCTCTCTCTCTCTCTCTCTCTCTCTCTCTCTCTCTCTCTCTCTCTCTCTCTCTCTCTCTCTCTCTATCTCTCTCTCCTCATATGTCACCATGCCCTCTCACCTGGACACCCTCAATAGTTGCCCAATTGGCTTCCCTATTTCTCATCTCTCTTTCTCTATTCTGTTCTCTAAAATAGCTGTCAAATTGATATTCCTTCATCATGAAGCTTTTCCTGATCACCCCCCCCATCACCACCAACTAGTAGTGCCTTCCTTCCCAAGCTACCTTGTATGTGCTTTGTATTCATTTTCATTTATCTCCATATTTATTTGGTATGTACTTATCTATGTGCTTCTCCTACTCCAAATATGTTTATTGGCTTTTCCTCATAGCAGGAACTCTCTTCCATGTCATCTCTACCTCCTGGCTTCCTTCAAACTTCACTTTCTAAAGAAAGCCTTTCCCAATCTTCCTGAATCTCAATGCCCTTTTCCCATGAGACTAGCTCTAACTGACCACATGTAGAGCATTTTATTCATAATTGTAATTTTGTGTTTTTTCCCTCATCATACTCTGAAATTCTTAAAACCAAGGACTATTTTGGGTTTTTGCCTTTCTTTGCATCCCATGGCTTAGCATAGTGTCTTCTACAGAGTAAGCACTTAATAAATGCTTATTGACTTCTTTTGACTTGACAGAATGTAAACTCATTGTGAGTAGGGATTTTTTATTATTTGTACCCCCTGCACTTAGCACAGTGACTGAAGCATTAGTAGAAGTTTAATGACTTCTTGCTGATTGAATGATTGATTATTTTGACTAATGATTTTTATACTCTTGAATCATCAAATCAATCAAAATAATAAAAAGTGATTTGAAATAAAAGCTCAGATTTAATTAAACACTATTATTTTGGAAGCAGCAATTGAAATATAATAAGTGGTTGGAATATGACTATTTCCATCTTTATGTTGATTTGTGTCTGTGCATGTATACATAGATGAAGGTCAAATATTCATATGTGATGACGGGATGATTGCTTATGAGCTCACAGAAGTTCACCATCTGCTAATTAAGGGGTGGGGTTACAGTCTGCTTCTATGGAGGCAGTATTCATACTGATAAAGTAAAGATCTTTTACTAAATTACTGAAGTAAAAATACATGAATTGTACAATTTCTGTTCAATTAAGTGGGCATTTTAAAGCACCTAGTTGCACACAGCATCTTGTTCTAAAATATGAATAAAGGAATGAAACCCTAGCAAATATCAATGCCCCAGATTTCCCTCTAAAGACCTAGAGAATTAAAAATAACTTTTCCCCCTGTGGACAAAACTACATTATTCTTAGCTAGAGCAACGGCCTTTGGGGATGTCTGAGACCATAACTGTATCATCTTCTTCTAAGCATGATGGGAGATATATTGAATTGTAATTACCCTCTTGAAATTAGGGTTCTATTGATTAACCCTTTGTGTAAAGCAAACTATCATTTCCTTAGGCACAGAACTGATCTCTTAGTCTCTTCACCTTGCTCTGTATGGGAGCACAGGAGGGAGGGGGTCAGACACGCTACTGAGGAAGGGAAGGTAACTCTCCTGGCCCTGCAACTGTCTTGTGGTCCATGTAGCCACAACCCCTCCAACCATGAGGTTGTCCCATATTCCAGAACAGCAGCCGTGGTTTCGTAATGTGAGCAGACCCCCTTAGTGGAGAGGGGCTGCAATGAAGCAGCCAGGAAACCTCTTGAGACTAAGTGGCCTGGCCACTCTGGCTTCTCAGCTTACTTTTCACCGGGCCGACTGGAACTCTTCCATTCCCAGCCGCTCTCTTGCTTTAGAAGGCGGCTCCATGATTCACCAGAGAGCTGGAAGTGGACAAATTGTTGCCAGCTAGAAAGCTGCAGGCTCAGAGCCCCGTCACCAAGCATCTCAAAGGAGGAGGAAAAGCTCCCTCTCGCCTCTTTTAACAACTGCCAAAGCACCGTCCCAGAAATTGTGCTTGACCCAGAAGCCCCTTCCTGGGACACTGGCAGATATGCCAGTGAGGGAATCAGCAAACCTCAGGTTCATGATGCCATCTGCCCAGCACCCTTCTCACTAAGACAGAAGCAGAACAAGGCTGACCAGATTTCCTGGGTCCCTGCCCAGCGAGCAGTGGATACTGACTCCACCCCCAGATGGACAGCAGTTAGCTCCGCTCCCAACAAGGAGAAGAGCGAACCCAATGGAACAGCTTCTCCCTGTCAGGGCAGTCAGTCCCAGCAACCTGACAGACACGCAGACGAGCCCAGCTCCTCAATCCCAGGTGGGAGGAGGTGAACCATCCTCTCGTAAAGAACACATTGCTGCTGTCCAAACTGCCCAACAGAGTGTGGGCGAGCACGTGGGACGCTCAGTACAAAGGGCTGTCCGTGATATTTATGAATATGGTGTTGATGAGAGGACAGTCGCAAAGACTTGGGAAGTTCTTCTGCGAGTCAGCAGAGCCAGGGAGCAAGAGCTGCACTCTGCTGTGGCTCCTGACCGTACATTACCTCACTCTATAAAGGGAGAACCTAGTATAATTCAATATGCTGCAAACTGCATTATACATATACATATACTAGGAAAACCTAGTATGATTCGATAGAACTGTTGAGCTGCAGGAGTCCCAGACACCATTGTATCACATTGGCTCAAGGGTGGGGAATCAACCAAAGTCAACCAGCCAGCAAAGCAGTCCTATGTGCTTGGAAGAAGCAATTCTGTAAACATGACAGCTACCTGGAAGGAACCTTACAGACCCATGCAGTATCAAATGCAAGAATAAAATTGTAACAGACTTCAGAATGCATCACCAGTTGGTGACAAACGACCAGATTAATGTCCATAGAGTGCATTCAAAAAGACTGTAGGGAATTTGTCTGGTAAGAGCCCAAACTGCCTGAAGTCGTTCCCTTACTGCAATATCAGTTTCCATCAGTTCAAACAAATGAAGTGACCTACTTAAAATATCTGTGCTTTGGAGATAACAAAATGAAAACGAAGATATGTAGATTAGGGGAAATCGAATATCTGGCTGACCTTTTGGACCACAGAATTTTGGAAGTATAGAAGGATGCTTGTGGTATGATACAAACATCTACCAGTGAAAATACAAGAGTAATGAAAAAGTTGGTGGGATGCCTCTTCTGTTGCAAGTGTTAAAAAAAAATCTATTGATACAGAAATAGGGAAACTTGTAACTAGAGTTCTCTGGAACTTGTCTTCATGTAATCCAACAAAGATGACCTCATTCAAGATGCTCTGTCAACTTTAACAAACACTGGTAGTTCCACATTCTGGATGGAACCATTCTTCCCTTGATAATCATGAAATTAAATTTCAGATTTTACTAGTTTTACCGCACGCTATTAGTTGGCTGGGAAATCTTAGCTCTGCAGAAGAACAGAAATGAATGAGGTCTTATGAAGAAGGCCTTATAGATTCTTGGTGATCTGTGACCCATGCATGCATGAATACTTCTGATGATGAGAACATTCTGATGAGAACTTGAGGACCCTAACCTTTTGATTTGAATTTGAAGTATTTCTGATGTGGCTACTGGGGATGAATGAATTGGAAAGAATCTATCAGCAAAAATTCAGAACCAAATTGTTGAGAGAGGGAAAGGGAAAAAGAAGAGGAGGAGCAGTAGTAGAATCAGGAGAAAGAAGAGAAGGAAGAGGAAGAAGAAGAAAAGAAGTAGAAGAATCCCTGAAAGTGGCAAAATTGAACACAGAAGAATAATCCTGAGAGTGGCAAAATGGAACACATTATGGCAATAGTGGAACCTGAAGAACATTTACAGAAAAGATGGATGGAATAAAGAAAAAAAAATTGCTTACATCTATATCAACATCAGAGACAAGAGATTCAAATTATACCTTTCCCTCTCAACAACCAACAGATTACGTCTAACATTCAATCAGTTGCTAGTACATCTTTATCACCAGCCCTTTTAGGAATTACAGAACCTAATTCTGGCCATGATTGGACAGAATAATCTATGCCCTGGCGATGTCATACATAAAAGCATATATGCTAGTAAGATCATTTGAAAAGTCAGTAGTTTCTGTATTGAGATATTTTCCCCTAAAAGCAATGGAAAAACAACCAATTCCACTTTCCATTTTCATCAGCTATTTCCCCATTTCCTGTATATTACCTGGTCTTTTTGTGATTTTTTAAGTAACTGACCCAATTTAGCCAAATTCAAAGGCAACATTTGCTGTAAAAGGATTTTATGTAAGTAAGAAGAGGCATGTTTCTAGATGGGAAATGAATTATAACCACTCTGTAGTACAATTAATTATTTCCTGCTCATCTCTTTTATGATCAATTTCTTTCTTTTATACTGCATGTATAAAACTCTGGTTTCTTTATGATTTTCTTTAGCTATATCTTAGTGACAAAGCTCCATGAATGAGAAAGGGAAGGATGTGTATCTCTGTACAGAACAGATTCAGAAAATAGTAAAATATGTCTTCCATGTGACTGACAGGTTTAAGTGGATAAAATTCTACTGTATTAAAATAATTCTTCCATGCCCTGTGAAGAGAGTTTTACCCAGAATTTATTTGAAAATCTGGCCTTAAGTAATTATGAAGATTTCGTATTTTTCCACACTTTCAGCTGTCTTGTTAATTATAAGCCAGAACTTTCAAATAAAACAGAAAGAGCCACAAAAGGGAATATCATGTTCAAAAACCTATTTGTTAAAACTTAAATAAATAAAAGCTGGTGAAAGCTTAAATACTGCTAGGGAGTGAAAAATTAAATACATATACTGTCCTGGGGAGGGGTAAGCATACCTGAGAACATAACAAAAGGCTTCTTGAAAGAGATCTCTTGAGCTTTTCTAAGAGGTATGGTGAGCTCATCCTTCAAGGAAGTTAGATATTCCAAGAGGTGGAAGTGAGGAGGAAAAACGTTCCAGACAGAACAGACAACTTGTGCAAAGTCACAGAATGGTGAAAAGGATCAGTATTTAAAGGGCCCCATTAAAGGGGCATTGTACATGACTTCTGTGCACAATGTACAAAGAAGCGATATGTAATAAATTTAGAAAACAAGGCTTGAATCATATTTCAAAGGGCTTTAAGAGACAAAGAGTTGGTATTTTATCAAAAGGCAATGGAAAAACACTTCAGTTTCTTAAACAAAAAATGAACATAGTAATTCTTACATTTTAGGTGTATTATTTTAGCCATGATGTGGAACTTGAATTTGAGAGATACCATTCAAGTGGCTATTGCAACAGCCCAGGCAAAAAAATTATAATGGCCTTTTCTATGGTGCAATAGAAGATATGGTTTATCTGGTTCAGATGACAAATCACTAAGAATAAAGAGACTCTGCTGCCTAGCATTATTTGCCTTGAATATCCATTCGATTAATTAATTTTGATGGTATTTCCAATGCAAAGGACTTTCTCTTTTCTTTAGCAGAGAAAGCAGAAAGAAGATAAAGTTTCAGAAGCTTTTCCTATGCCCTTCCATCGGTTATCTTCATCATATTCATAATTAGCAATAGTCATTTGTCATCTTAGTGTCTTCTCTTCCCCATAATATAGCTTTTAATAAATTCCCTTTTTTATTTTTTTGCTTCCCTGAACAACTTCATTTCATTCTAAGCTTGAGAATTCTGACATTATTTTTTGTAGCATCATACCACATTCATATTTATCTTTAGTCCTTGCTTCCAATCTGTATTAATCTTTTTTTTTTTTAATCTAAGTTGGGTGGTAAATATCCTATATATCCGTATCAGTCTCTTTAGGAAACTTTCTTTTGTCCCTCCTGTTCAGATTTTTTTCCCTTTTTGTCTAGTGCCCATTCCACTTGTAAAATTACCCTGTAATATTTTAGTTGATAAGATATTACCTATCTTTCTTCTAAAACTTTTGAAATATGTTTACTCTAAACCTAAGTTTTTATGTAAAACTATGTACCTCATTTTCCTCAAGAACAGTCCATCAGCTGGCTGGATAGGTGAGAGATTGATTGCATTATTGCATTATCACTATTACAAAATGCCTTTATACCAGGTTTGTGATATTTTCCCTAAACTTTTCTATTTCCTCTGTTTAGGTACTCTGATAAATTTTTTTTAAAAATCTAATTTTCATTCTTCCTCTCATTATCTTTATCCAAATGTTTTCCATCACATTTCATGAGTCTATCATCTTAAAAATACAATTATTACTCTTCCTCTTTTACCTATCTTGTTTCTTTTGATTTAGGCATATCTACCCAGAGTCATATTTCAATCATGGGTTTCATCCCATTAAGTCTTAGTGATACCTATGAGATTAAATTTATCTCCTTTAATTAGAATTTCTTCCTGTTTCTTGAAATTTTATTTGGATTTTAATTCTCCCAGTAACTAGCTATAGGATCTGAATAAATTATTTCATCAGTCTGAGCCTCAATTTCTCTGTCTCTAAAGAGATCCCAGAGATCTCTTCCAATTTTAAAGTTCTCTAATTTATGGGATATAAAAATAACATTCAGCTAAATTTGGGGGGAGCCAAAGATTTTAGTCTTGTGTTTCTTTCTCTTAATTATTTATTTGTGTATATGCGTGTGTGTGAGAAAGAGAGAGAGAGAGAGAGAGAGAGAGAGAGAGAGAGAGAGAAAGAGAGAAAGAGAAAGAGAGAAAGAGAAAGAGAGAAGAGAAAGGGGGATTTCTACATTTTGTTGGGACTAATGATATTCAATTGTTATGTCCAGCCAAGTTGCATCCCTGCATGACTCAATCATTTTCTAATGAGGAGGATCAGTAATAATAGTCAGAAAATATTATTGAATTTTAATCCCCATAGATTTGAAGACCATTGTCTTTATACTGTTCTCCTAGCTTCTGCCTTTCATCCCTTTCAATTGCATGTTCTCTCTTGACTGATAAAGAATTATTAATTTAAGTTAATCTGATTACACTCTTTCCCAAAACATATTAATCTCAGTATAGAATCTTAGATATGCTAGTACTTGATTTAGAGGCAACTTTTATTTGAATTTATGTATAAAAGAATTATCTCCCTACAGATCCTTCAGTTAAAGTTGTAATTGAAATACTATTAATGTACTTTCCTTCCCATAAGAAAATAATATGATAAACCTTATTTGGAACTGCTTTCCTTAGGTGCTTAGTGCAGGTGTTTCAGAGCATTCTACTTGCATTGTAAAACATTTATCTGAGCAGGACCAGGAGATCATTATATACTTCAACAACAATACTATATGATGACCAGTTCTGATGGACCTGGCCATCCTCAGCAATGAGATCAACCAAATCATTTCCAATGGAGCAGTAATGAACTGAACCAGCTACACCCAGAGAAAGAACTCCGGGAGATGACTAAAATCCATTACATTGAATTCCCAATCCCTATATTTATGCCCACCTACATTTTTGATATCCTTCACAAGCTAATTGTACAATATTTCAGAGTCTGATTCTTTTTATACAGCAAAATAATGTTTTGGTCATGTACACTTATTGTGTATCTAATTTATATTTTAATGTATTTAACATCTACTGGTCATCCTGCCATCTAGGGGAGGGGGTGGGGGGGGTAAGAGGTGAAAAATTGGAACAAGAGGTTTGGCAATTGTTAATGCTGTAAAGTTACCCATACATATAACCTGTAAATAAAAGGCTATTAAATTAAAAAAAAAACATTTATCACTGTTCTATTCACAGAAAAGCAAGGTTCCATATTTAATATTGATAGTGTGTTCATTCTAGGCTAATATTTTGATTAAGTCTGTGAAGGTGATGTGGGGATGAATATGATTAAGTTGAAGATGAAAGCAACTCGTGCAACATAGATTGACTTCATTGCTGTCATGTGACTATGGCCTAAGGGCACAAAGTTTGGATTTGGGTGTGTTATTCCCTGTTTTTCTCCTAGTTTGTCAGCTTACTTTAAATGCCATAAAAATAGATGAAAATCTAATTAAATAAAATGAATTTTCTATAAGGCAGTGTAGAATGCATTCAGATTTTCATAATCATAAGGGGAAAGGTTTGAAACTGTGATTTCAGGTGCTAGGAATACCACGGAGAAGGAAAGGCCCTCTATCATCTACTTCAGTACCATCTCTACAACTTAATCTGAGAGAGATGCCTAGAGCCCAGCCTTTTAAGCTGTGGTGGCAATCCCATATGAGGGTCTTATAACTGAATGGGGAGTCAAGAAATTATGATTTATTGTCAGTAAATATTTGCTTCATATACCTATTTTATATGCCCATATGCCCAGGGTAACATAAAAACTTCTCCTGTGAAAAGTGGTCAGGAGTGGAATAGGTTTAAAAAGCAGTCAGTCTCTCCTCCAATATGTGCCACAGGTGGGACTTGAATCCACTTCTTCCAAGGCTCAAAGGCTGGCTCCCTATACACTACAACATGCTGCCTCTCAATTGCAATCACAAAATACAATAAAAACCATCCCGAGACTGAGGATGTTCTTCAGTGTTCCCCCTCCAACCTCAATCGGAATAATCTTTGTGCCTTTTGAATCTTTCAGAGCACCTGCCCCCCCCCCCCATTCTACATCCAATTGTAGTTAGTTGTATGCATGGCTAATCTGTCCTAACGTATTGTAAGATTCTTTTTCTTCATATATCATATAGTGCTTCTGATATAGTATAATATACTGCCAAAAATATTTGTTGAAAGAATGAGTGAATGAATAAATGCAAATTGATCTCAAGTCTTAGGAACTGTCTTCTGCTCTTTGGCTCAGAATTGATTTTTTTTTTCACTCATGTATTTTTCACTCAAGTAAGGTAGAAATGCATTCTGAGAGTTTATTCTAAGAGTAGAAATATCAAATTCAGTGTTACACTCCATTCAAAGTAGTTGCAAATATTCACAAAGTGTGAATAGAACCCAGGAATATCACTGAAATCTGCTCAGAACAAATAGCTTTTGACACTGAACTATGTTCTTTAAAGCTATAAAATTCATCTTGAGAGCATCCTGGATAGACAAAAAGACAGAGATGAAAGACCCTCTGGGATTTTATTATCTACCTGTCAATTGTGTTCTTTTTGTAGGAAAAGTAGATGACTTTTATTCCCGAGGATCACCTTTAGCTCCTGGATAATTAATAAATCCTTTACATTCATCTTTGTTGCCTTTCTTCTCTATTTACTATGCAAATGTGTCTACTTTTTTATTATTATTGCTACTGTCATAGTAAATCCTTTCTCATAAAATGGAGCCATTCATAGTTATTTCTTTGATAAAATTCTCTGATTTCATGCAGAGAATTAAAAGAACAGATGATTATATTTTTGATGGTATAAATGCATCATTTTTATGAATTTTCATCAAATGTCAGGTTATAAGCCAACGTGAGTTCTGTGGTGAGAATTAGTCAACTCTTCACCACAAGGAAGGACAAGTGACATTGCTTACAAGTAAAGAATACAATATAGAGAAACCCCAGAAATGTCAGGTATAAATACTATCAATCCAAAGCTCCAATAATCATAGAACTGCAATATACAGAGGTACAGATGCCACTGATCAGATTGCAGAGACAAGTACCAACGATACAAGATAATGTAATCTGGGAAAAGATGGTGAATATGGGATTTTATACAGTTCAAAAAAACTCAAATCAACAAAAGTCTCTAGTCCTGTGCCAATCAATTGTAGCATTAAAAAAAAAAAAGACCCGATGGGTATTCAAAATTTCAATATTACTGATCAAGATTAAATATGAAGTTGTGGCTTAGAGTAGCAGTGGGGAATCTTGTCAACTGGATGAAGGGTATAAAGAAGAAAGAAACAATTCTGGAAAATTAAGGTGGGAGTGAGGTATACCAAGACACAAAGAGAATTCTTAGTATTGGAAATAGGTGGCCATGAGGGGAGGAATACCAAGCCAAAAAACAGTCAGCCTGTCAAAATCCTGTCCTGGAAGCCTCTAGGTCTCCCAGATAGCTACGTTAAAATAGTGATTCCTTAGGACACTCACGTTTTTAAAACATTATATGTTCTATAATATGGCATCATGTGTAATCTATTTTTTAAAGAATAGGAAACAAGAAAAAGACTGGTTGGAGAAAATTCTTGTATATGGTGATAGAAAAAACCAAAAGCCCTTTGCAAGTTAATCCCAATATGGAAAATATCAGCAATCACATAATTGAGAGAGCTTCCTTTTTCCAAGGTTACTATAAATTGTACCCTGATTCCAACATATCTGTATACTTCTTTAAGAAGTGAAAGAAAGATGTGCTGAGGACCAATTTATTTTCTTTGTTATACCAACAAAATCTGAATTTCCTCCCTGTGCTTAGAAGAATACATTGTTAATAACAATCAAGGGCAGTTTAATCCATGACCAAAAGAAAATACTGGAGAAATAGGATAGGGCCTCATGTAGGAATAGGAATTTTGGCCATTCCTTAACTAGAATGATAATCAAAAGACTCCCAAGTAAATGAAGTAGCCAACAGAATTTCCCACCTTGAAAAGCCAAGACTATCCATACATAGAGCCAAGACTCTAGATAAGAAGGTAATTAGAGAAAGAATCAAATGACTAGAGTCCCTCTGTTCCATTGTGATCTGAAATATCATTTCACATAAGACATATCTTAACAATAACTGACATTTATCCATCAATCTCATCTCATCTTTACAATATCCTGGGAAGCAGATGCAAGTATTGTCACATCCACTTTTGCAGGGAGTTGAAATGAAATACCTAGGGTTATGCAATTAACTCCTGAGTGAGAACTGGGATTCAGATCTTCCCTACTCGAAACACACAATACCATATGGTGCTTAGTACAGTATCTGGCACATTGTTTAATAAATAAATGTTTACTGATTCATTAACTGACTGATCTAAGATCCCAGTGTACTGGATTTTGACATCTGTAATTAGAATTTGCCTTCCCTGTGTATGATTTTGTGTTTGCTGCTGCTATTGTTGTTATACACTGTTTTTAGACAAGACTGCAGACATTTCCAAAAGGTATATTCTTGTCAGGGAGACCAATTGTGAACAGAACCAATCCTATCTGGAAGTCAGAAATCAATAGTATTAAAGCCAAACTCACTAGCAATAATAAACAAACACAAGAATAAAAGAAAAGGATTCTATTTATTCTTGCTATCTGTGGCCTACCGCAAAACTCAAAGACCAGGGGCTATTTAACAGATGCCGTTATCTTTGAGTCTTAAAATGTCATAGTGCAACTGAAAAAAAGGAAGCAATCCTAGGAAGTCATTAAAGAACTCAGTGATATTCAACCACGCTTTCTTTAGCAACCAAGGCCTAGGCATTCCAACATGAATAGCTCTTAAAGGTTAATTAAAAACAGCAAGTGATAAAAATTTATAAGTTCCTGTTTATAATTTTTTAATGATAGGATTTCAGATCTTTTATCATGACCCTGTTGTGTTCCATCCAGACCCCAGCTGTTCATTACTTCAGAAACCCTTAGAAAGAAATATATATTTAATACTCTAAAGATTTTCTGCTTTATGGTAGAGAGTGGAATCTTATTATCTGGGCCCTCACCAAGTCCCAGCTTCCCACTAGGCCAAAAATAAGCAATTTTGAAGTATTGATAGCTTTTAATAATAAAATAATAGAATGGGGAAAAAAAGCAAATGTTTAAGTGTATGTATAATCTATATGTGTATGTGTGTGTATATATGTATATATACATACATGCATATAAAAGCAAATGGGGATATGTGTTTGTATTTCTATGTATGTATATATATTTGTATATGTATAAGTAAATATGTGCATGGATATTTATATGTGCATACATATATATATAAATTTTAAAATACGTGTACAATATAAGAAGGTATGAGAGAACTAGTAGTTATGGGTAGAAGTTTTAGACAGGCAGATCTAAGCTTGAGGTAAAGAAAAATGCATACTCAGAGCTGTCCATATATGAATAGGAAGTTAATTGTTGTTCAGTCATTTCAGTTTTATTTGTGACCTCATTTGGGGTACTTGGCAAAGCTACTGGAGTGACTTGCCATGCCTTTCTCCAACCCTTTTTACAGATGAGGAAACTGAGGCAAACAGGGTGAAATGAATTGCCCAATCTCACATAGCCAGCAAGTGTCTGGTGCAGATTTGGACTCGTGAAATTTAGTCTTCCCAACTCCAGGCCCATATTTTATCTATTGTGTCCCCTAGGATGGAAAGGAGTACATTTCTAATCACAGAAGGACTCCAAGGCATGGCCATTTCTTGGGGGTGTTGCAATAACTCAGGTCTGTGTTGTTGGACAAAATCCCTGATGACTTTCTAAGTCTGAGATTTTCTGAAATCTCAATGCTCAATCTTATTTCAGAATTTAAGCAGAGATGTGAAATGTCAATACTCATATCAGACTAAACTGGAGAAGTAGCAACCCCAGGAAATTATCCCCTGTGTAGAGATCCAGAGTTTTTCCACCATAACACATTGCTTCCCATATGGAGTCCAAGTTTCCTGACTTCAGGACACAACAGTATGGTTAATCCCATATCACACTAGCAGACAATATACCCTAATGTCACTAATGATGATTCTTCATAAGAATATTACAAAAAAATAGGATGCTATTTAAATAACTGGCTAATAACTATATTCAACACATATTGATTGTGTATCATAGGCATTATAATAGGTCCTGGAGAAACAAAGAAAAAAATGAAAGGGGGCTTAGTTCTGACTGGCCAATCTCCTAGATTTCCCTCTGCTTTCTTCTTATTGCCTGACTTTAAAAGGCATCTATTATTTCCACATCCTTACTTGACCACACACTTTCCACCAAAGCCTCTAAGAAAGAAATGCCTACCTAACCTATTTCAGAAAAGGGGGCCTTTGTTAAGAAAACCATATGGAAACTCCAGTTATTAAAAGTATCCTTGAAATTGGGTTGCTTAGCCAAGACAAACTGGGTTACAGTTGCTAGGTGACTAAATAACAGAAGAGACTTAGGTGTTTCAGACTGATTTCAAAGGCTTAGCTCTTGGTCATCTAGTCTAAGTCATCTTCTATAAATAGTGCCATTAATTCTAATACATAGAGCCTAATTGATTATACACCAATTATGCACCTGTAGTGATCTTTAACCACTAATTGATAAATTACCCTGCTTTATTCTTCTGTTAACGAATTTTCCTAAATATAGTCCTTACTATATTTTTGTCTATCTACTAACTCCTTTATTTCTGCCTCCAGACATACTGAAATTTCTCTGTAGTTAAAAAAGTATATTTTAGCTCTGTTCTTCTTTAAGCTACCATCCCATCACTCTCATTATTTTTGCCAACATATTTATAAAAAATGCAATCCACCTGCCTTACTTTGATCCTTCACTTGTAACTTTGGTGGAATGAAAAGCAATGAAATTAAGCTCAGGCTTGCTCTGTCTCTTGCTCCACAAGGCTGTTTCGAAAACCCAAAGAGAGAATTTATATGCAGTGTTATATACATCTCATCTATTAATTATTAAATGTTTGAGATGTGGCTGTAAGGCCATCATACTGGGGACATTAATATAGTCAGGATCATTGATGACCAATTTCAGGGTCATCTCTCCATCTTTATCTTCACTGATATATCTTCAGTTTGATTTGACATTCTTAACCACTAGTTCCTTAATTTTCTCTCCTTCTTTTCACTAATGTTTCCTGCCAATTCTTCTTTTGATTGTATAGGGTTCTTATTTCTGTGGTCCCCTAAGAAGTTTTGTCTTTCACCTCTTTTTAGCTTTTCTCTTGGATATCTCATCAACTCTCGTGATTTCAGTATTGATTGCACAGACATTTCTATCCAAATAATTTGAAATCTATAATTCCAAGATCGACTTGATTCTCAAGCTTCAGTCTCATACTTCCAATGACTGACAGGTCTAGAACTAACCCCCACACTAGTTTCTTCAAATCTAAAGCTTAATTTATACAACCCATATAATTACCTTTAGTTACCCAGGCTCTCAATCTTAGAGTTATCTTGAATCTCCCTTTCCAATCAATTAACAACTGGTAGCAATCTCACTGATTCCTTTTTCACAATATCTTTTTTTCATTTATTTCTTTCCATTACCACCACACCACTTCAGTGGCACATTAACTAATAGCAAAACTAATGTGGCAACCTTCTATTAGTTTCTCTGACTCAGATCTCTCCCCTCTCTATTTAACATATAGCCATCAGCCTAATCCTACTACTACAGATCTTTGATCATGTCTTACTTTAACACTTTAAGATTTTATATCATCAGTATAGAGATTTCTTTCAACTGTGTTTTTTTTTAAATTATAAGCAACTTTTGTCCTTGCCTTGCAATAAATCCACTAGAAGAAGGCCACACAATGTGTTGGGGATTTTCTTCTAGGTTTCTTACATTTGTGGATAACAGTAGAGCATGTGGGCTCTCTCTCAGTTATCCTTTGATCTTGATACAAAACTAGCTGATTTTCTCGTTCACATAAGGATCGTGTTGTTTTCCTTCATTCTTGAAGAGGACCAAAATGGCATCATTATGTTGGGGCTAAGGGTACAGTATATCTGATTGTAGCTGATCAGAGTAATATAAACTCTGAAATCTCTACTACAGGTTGGATACAAAAATCTCATGTTAACATTTGGAATGGAATTGTCTCTAAATTTGCAAACCTTATATTGCTTTTGAGCTACTTCAATTCTGTTTTGCTCATAGAATACAGTGCCTTCTTTGATGTACTCATGTCATGCTGGGTAGACCTGTGCCAGTGTTTCCCTTGTTTTATAACTGATTCCAAAGTTCTTCAGAGAGAGCTTGAGAGTCTTTGTATTACCTCTTCTGATCTCCATGTGAGCACTTGTCTTGTGTGAATTCTCCATAAAATAGTCCTTTTAGGCAAATGTACATTTGACCTTTGAATAATACCAGAATTGTGCTCTTTGCAATAGAATTTGAATATTTAGCAATTCAGCTTGAGAGAGGATCTCATTGTCCAGTACCTTATCTTGCCAGATGATCTTCGGACTGTTTCTAAGACAATTCAAGTGGAAGTGATTCAGTTTTCTGGGTTGGCAATGGTATACATCCAAGTTTCACAGAATCACAATAATGAGGTCAGCAAAATAGCTCTGTAAACCATCAGTTTAGTAATCAGTTTAACACCTCTTTTCCCCCACACTTTTCTTCAGAGCCTCCCAAAAATTAAGCTAGCTTTGGCAATGAGGATATCCCTAGGAAGTATACTGCCAAGGAAAGTGAACTTATCCACAGTATTCAAAACTTCTCCTTTTGCTATAACCTATGGTTTCACATATGGATGATGTTTTCTGAGAGAACAGCTGTTTTCTTGGTGTTAATTGTTAGGCCAAAATTAGCACAAACAGCAGAGAATTATATTTTGTTGCATCTCAGCTACATAGGTTGCACTGAGAGTACAATCATCCATAAATTTTAAAAAATCATGTATCAGTACTTCTTTCATTTTAATCTTAGCTCAAAACCTTTTCAAGTTCAAGAATTTATCATAAGTTCAGCAGCTGATTTTGATGCCATGTTCATATTCACTGAAGGCATCATTGAGTAATTGAGATATACCATAGGTCTTTTGGCCCATAAATAATATTGAGGGCATCATAAAAATACTTGGGTTTGTTATTATCAATGTAAAACTGAATTTCATTTGCCTTCTTATTAAGATAAGAATCCGGAATTTTTCTAAGCTTCATTTGTACTTTACTTTTTTGGGGAATGGGGTGATTTCTTTGTTTTAGATGAGTAAGATTTTATTTTTTTATGTTAAACATGGTAGAAATATATGTTAAATCCAACATGATGCATACATATTTATACAACTGTCTTGCTGCAGAAGAAAAATAAAATCAAACCAGAAAAAAAAATAGGAAGAAAATAAAATGCAAGCAAACAACAAAAAGAGTGAGAATGTTATGTTGTGAAACACACTCAATTCCCATAATTCTCTCTCTGGGTGCAGATGGCTCTCTTCATCACTGAACAATTGGAACTGATCTGAATCATCTCATTGTTGAAGAGAGTCATAGCCATCAGAATTGATCATTGTATACTCTTCTTGTTGCTGTGTATAATGATCTCCTGGTTCTGCTCACTTCCCTCAGCATCAGTTCATGTAAGTCTCTCCAAGCTTCTCTGAAATCATCTGGTTGGTCATTTCTTACAGAACAATAATATTCCATAACATTCATATATCATAAATTATTCAGCCATTCTCTACCTGATGGGCATTCACTCAGTTTCCAGTTTCTTGCCACTACAAACAGGGCTGCCACAAACATTTTTGTACATGCGGGTCCCTTTCCCTCCTTTAATATCTTTTTGGGATATAATCCCAGTAGAAACACTACTGGGTCAAAGGGTATGCACAGTTTGATAATTGTTATGGGCCAGAACTCTGTACTTGAAACAAGGATTCTTACAAGGTGATAACTCAGTGAAACTGATAAGACAATAGTTATCTAGTTTGCATAGTGATTAATAGTTCTCTAGTTCAGTATGATTGATTTAATCTTACCACAAATAATGGTTCCCTAGTGATATAATGATTGGTTTATACTCAGTATACTATAAATGATCTAATTATAATAGAGCATATAAACTGGGACAAACTCAGCCAGGGTCAGACACAGAGAAGACAGAAGACTGGAGGCAGGAGCTCAATCTCTGAGAGCCAAGGAGACAGATCCACTCCATCTCACACCACTGTGGTGGCTGGCCTGTCCTCCTGCATTTCCTCCATTGAGACCAAGCTAACCCAGGCCCCAGGCAAGGAGACAATAAAGAATTTGGACTTTAACACCTGGCTATTCTCATGGTGATTAATCTGCTGAAATGAAGGCTGGTCCAAGACCTCCAGAAAACCAACCAGAGATTACAGTTCCAAATTGTTCTCCAGAATGGTTGAATCCATTCACAATTCCACCAACAATATATCAATGTCCCAGTTTTCCCACATCCCCTCAAATATTCGTCATTATTTTTTCCTGTCATCTTAGCCAATCTGACAGGCATGTAGTGGTATCTCAGAGTTGTCTTAATTTGCATTCCTCTGATCAATAATGATTTAGAGCATCTTTTCATATGACTCAAAATGGTATGAATTTCTTCATTGGAAAATTGTCTGTTCATATCCTTTGATCATTTATCAATTGGAGAATGGCTTGAATTCTTATAACTTTGAGTCAATTCTCTATATAGTTTAGAAATGAAGCCTTTATCAGAATCCTCCAATATAAAACTGTTTTCCCAGTTTATTGCTTCCCTTCTAATCTAGTCTGCATTAGTTTTGTTTGTACAAAAACTTTTTAATTTAATATCATCAAAATTATCTATTTTGTGATCAATAATGCTCTCCAGTTCTTCTTTGGTCACAAATCCCTTTCTCCACCACAGATCTATCCTATGTTTCTCTATTTTGCATATAATATTACTCTTTATGTCCCGATCATGAACCCATTTAGATGTACTTTACTTTTAATTTGTTAAATCATGCCTTCTTAGATATGGAATAACTATGTTTTGATACCCTCTGTGGAGTTCTCATTTTTCATTTATGAGCTTCTGCATTTCCCTATTATTTTTGTCAAACTAATCTTGATATTTGTGTTTTGATCCAGATGAGCAAATGTAGTACACTAAATTTCTGAAAACTGTCCACTTCTTTTCTGTTCTACTGTTACCAATTTTGTGTTGGCCCAACTTTCCCTCCAAGTTAGCAACAAACTGTTCACCCTCAAAGAAGAGCTCTAATCTTTTGATATTTTGATATCAATTTATATTATTTGATATAATAATCTTTTGATCTTCTGGGAGTCATTCTGCCTTAGGGCTGGTGCTTTTGTTGATTAAGAATATTTAGTTCGAAGAGGATAAGTCTATGATCAGTACAGCACTTTGCATCGCACATTGCCTTTGTCATCATTATATATTGTCTTTCTCTTCTTGTTATCAGCAGTAACTGATTGTCGCTATTGCTATTTCTGACTTCATCCCTTGCACAGACTCCCTGCCATATCTGATAGACTGTGCCTATTTGTTCTCTTTTGTCACACTGCTGATGAAGTTCTCCAGAGTGCCATACGGTTTTTCTTTTAGCTCCTTAGGGTTCATTATGGTGGAAAGATACAATGATGATGATGATGTGGTACTTTTCTGCAAGTGGCAATCATGTTGTCATGAGGTTATCAGTCACTATTTTGGAGAGGCATAGAAGCTTGTGGCTAGACTAATTTTGATTGGAAAGCCTATATCAGCTTCGTGGCACTCCCACAGCTGGCCCAGGGGAAAAAGTGTGTATCCAACTCCAACCCTGGAAGCTCACCTTTACTGCCAGCCTCATTTTGCCGAGGACTGCTAAGTTCTCTCATAAGAGTCGTTTGTCTTTTAGGTCTATTAGAAGTTGTGCTGTACATAGGTGTGTGCACATTCTATGCACCAATGGTGAGTGGAAACATCTTTGCACAAATTTTTGTACATTTCTTGGTGTTCTGACTGCAAGGTGGGATCTCTACCTGTTGTGGTAAGCAAACACTTTTTAAGGCATCTTTTCTATCTCCCTCTTCATGTGAGGAAGTGAGTAGGGCAGTCCTTTCAAAGACTGCTCAGACACCAAGGAGGTGCCGAATCCCACTGATCCTTCAGCTTAATAAGAAGAGGACCTCATGGAATGGACCACTCCTGGGCAGGGCTGTGACTACAGTGCCCAGTGTATCCACACCAGCTGCTTCATCACTTGCCTGTTGCTATAGATCTTTGAGGGAGGTAAAATAGCAACACGGTTTGGGTGATGTCTTTTGATGTACATAAATTGGATTTAAGTGAGGCAGAACTTTGCAAAACCATCGGTCTCACTCTGTCCTCCAGACTCATCACAGTCCTATAAGGATGTTTTGGGAAATTTTTATTGGAATATTCTAAGAAGTACTTAGAAAGTACTTAGGAAAGTCTGCATACTCAGGAACCAAAGTGGGAAGAAGGAAATGGGAAGGACACATTCCCAATGGATAATATCAGCGATGGTATAAAGATCAAAAATTGTAAAGAACGATTTGAGTGTGTGAAGAGAAAAGTTTGGAAAAAAGATATAGGAGAGTAATAGCAAATGCCTTGAAGGATAGCTGGTTCTCAGAATACAGGAGATCTTAACTACCAAGTTTAAGAATTTGAGCCTTATTTTATATGTAAAGGTTTGTTAAAAATCTAGATATCCAACACATATAGAATTTAACATGACTTTTTCTGAAGTGAAAAATATCATTTAATTCTAATTAAATGATATAGACTTTTAGTAATTATTACTCCTCCTATCTAAATGCTCACTATCTCTCTAATAATGTTCTAGAATTTTGATAGGAATGAAAGTCATAGCCTTAAAATTTGTAGAAAAAAACTCTTCCCTATTTTAAAAACTGGAACATTTGACCTTCCATTCTGAGACACTTCTCCTAAACTGATATGATCAAAATATTGAGGTAGGAATGTTCATCTGACCATCTTGTATGGTGTACACTATTGCACCACTGGAAGAAGAATCTGAATTAGCGTGGTAAAAAAGGAAGCTGGGTAAAAGACATTGAAAATGAAGAATCAACAGACTTCACTCCTTCACCCCAACCCACCTTCCTCGACCTCCTAGCATACCTATTTTAGGGCATCAAACAAGAAGTGCATTCAAAAAAATTGTCCTTAAATTGTCATGCTTAAATCTGGAATTATGCCCAAAAAGTTATCAAATTGTGCATACCCTTTGATCCAGCAGTGTTTCTACTGGGCTTATACCCGGAGATACTAAAGAAGGGAAAGGGACCAGTATGTGCCAAAATGTTTGTGGCAGCCCTGTTTGTAGTGGCCAGAAGCTGGAAAATGAATGGATGCCCATCAATTGGAGAATGGTTGGGTAAATTGTGGTATATGAATGTTATGGAATATTATTGTTCTGTAAGAAATGACCAGCAGGATGAATACAGAGAGGCTTGGAGAGAATTACATGAACTGATGCTGAGTGAAATGAGCAGAACCAGGAGATCATTATATACCTCAACAATGATACTGTATGAAGATGTACTCTGATGGAAGTGGATTTCTTTGAGAAAGAGACCTAATTCAGTTTCAATTGATCAATGATGGACAGAAGCAGCTACACCCAAAGAAAAAACACTGGGAAATGAATGTAAACTGTTTGCAGTTTTGTTTTTCTTCCCAGGTTATTTTTACCTTCTGAATCTAATTCTCCCTGTGCAACAAGAAAACTGTTTGGATCTGCACATATACATTGTATCTAGGATATACTACGACATATTCAACATATATAGGACTGCTTGCCATCTAGGGGAGGGGGTGGAGGGTGGGAGGGAAAAAACGGAACAGAAGTGAATGCAAGGGATAATGTTGTAAAAAAAATTACCCTGGCATGGGTTCTGTCAATAAAAAGTTACTATAATTTAAAAAAAATTGTCATGCTTACCCAGCCAAAGGTACAAATCTTCATTCCCCAGCAGTTTATATCCCTGGTGTGGTTTTAAGGGTGGGGTTTTTAAAGTAAGGGAACAAACTGCAAGTACAAAGAGCAACTACTATCAAATTTTGATGGACTTGTAAATTCAAATGCAGCCTAACATCTTCAAAGACATAGACAATAATTTCATGGCAAGAATGGTATTGTATTAGGCAAATAATGTTGACCTGACAGACATTGCTAAACAAAAGTAAGAGAGAGATGGGAAGAGAGAGGGAGATGGGGTGGGGGGGAAAGGAGAGAAAGAGAGAAAGAGAGAGAGAGAGAGAGAGAGAGAGAGAGAGAGAGAGAGAGAGAGAGAGAGAAGGAAGGAGTTAAGAAGGAAAGAAAGAAGGGAGTGGAGGAAAAAAGGGGAGGATGGAAGAGCAGAACAATAGCCTTCTAGTAATTCATTATTTTAGTTCCATGACAGTTCCAAGTTCAGAAGTTTGAGTTGTGACTCAGGGACATGAAAGTGATGTGAATGCTTCTTTAAAAAAGTTTCATGTGTAATATGAGTGTAGGGAACTACCAGTGAGGAAATAACTCCCTCAATCAAAGCAGACACATACCTATAGACTAGAAACACTGAGAAGCTATGTAACACGACTACATTTACTATGCATCAGAGGCAATATTTGAATCTAGACAGGTCTTGAATTTGGAAGTTAACTCTCTGTCCTCTGGAATAGTATTATCAAACTCTAACAGAAACGGATCCTTGGAAGCTACATGTTGATTTACAAAATCACAAATTAACATGATCTCTATTGTATTCTTATTTATTTGTATTGTATTGTGCTATATTCTTATTTATTTTGTTAACTATTTTTCAATTACATTTTAATCTAATCAAGGGCTAAGAATTTGACTCCTCTGCTTGAGAATTATTTTTTTAGCATGAAAAGCTCTGATATTTACCACAAATTAAATATCTAAAATGCTAATTCCTATAAAAAGCTCCCTTAGAAATCGGTTATTTATTTTTGATTCATGTCAACATTTTTTAATATTGTAACTGACTACCAAACTAAGGAATATGAATCACAGAATTTCCAAGCTGTACAGGACTTGTGACTATACAATCCAATCAAAACTGAAAAAGAAAGCCTATTACAAGAAACCTGAATAAGTACTTACCCAGCACCCATTTTGATTAACTGTCATTTTGACTATCAAAAATACACAATTAAAAATAAAGAACATATGAAGAACAATGTTATCAGCATCCAGAGAAAAATGGTAAATAAAAATATGTATAGATTAACTTATATAGATATATGTACCTATTCGTGTCTAATGGTAAGCCATCTCTAGGACTTGGTGGGAGAGGAAAGAAAAAAGAGAAGGGAGAAAGAAATTTATGCAACTCTGGTGTATAATTGGAGAGCATAGCAAATTGCCTATGGAACATTTGCAGTTTCACGTGCAATCATTTGTTTATTATACTGTGTTACAGAAATGCTTGTTTTGTTCCATGAATTGGCAATAATTTTTAAAGGGTGCCAGTTTTAGGGGAAACGTATCTAACCTACTAGTGAAATTAGCTCAGTTAAAATCAAATACCACTTCTAAAAAGTTCTAACTCTCAAGAAGGTTTTGCTAATATATATTAAAATATTAGTATGCTAATATCAGCCAGTGCAAAAAGTGATCCTAAAATTTAGCACAATTATTAAAAATATTTAGTTCCTATTCATTCTTTACTTCATTTCTTCCAACATTAGATGATTAATCTTGATTCATCTTCCTGCTGTTTTCTAAGCACTTGAGGGTTTTTTTTTAAGACTACAAGAAAGGTTATTTCAGAAGGATCTGTGGAATTCATAAACACATTTTCTCAAATTAATACATCCCAGAGAGAAACGATTTCATCAGATGTTTTGCATATTGCTTTATTCTTAGTCCTAGTTCTTATGCCTAAGGGAGTCAGTAAAGCAAAGGTTAGTTTTCCTACTGCTCTGTGGAAATGATATCTGTGTTTCTTGTTAAGGATGCTTTATCACCAGTAATTTTAAAAGGGCCAAATTAGCCTCTTAAACCCTGAACTCAAACACTACCCCTAGGAGGGATGTAGAGGTAGATGACTGTTCTTGGGAGTTTTTAATTGAAGTAAAACTATTCATGCAAATCTTTGGGAAGAACTGTTTTTACATTAAGTCTAAAACATCATTATCATTCAAGGGAAATCGCTAAATCTAATTCCAATTACTAACATACCTAATCTTTAGGTATAATATAATATTAAATAATATATAATACTATAATTATAATATTAATATTATATAATAAGAGAGAGACAGAGAGAGGTATAAATATAACAAGCATATTAGTATAGACTTATTAGGTAAAACAAGGTATTTCAAAGCACTTTAAAATGATTTGTTTCATGTTCAGTCCTAGAGTCAGGAAGATCTAAGTTCAAATCTTGCCACAGACAACTAACTGTGTGACATTGGGCAAGTCATTAAGCCTGTTTGCCTCAGTTTCCTCATTTGTAAAATGAGCTGGAGAAGGAAACAGCAGAACACTAGTATCCTTGCCAAGAAAACCACAAATAGGGTCACAAAGAATAAGACAGCTGTGTAACAAGAACAAACTTCATCATTAACATTTTTCTTTTGCCTTTATAAGTCCAGATAATCAACAAAACAGAGCGAGTCATCATCAGTAAACATATCATTAAGCACATGCTATGTGCCAGGCATTGGATTATAAAGAAAGGCATAAGACAGATCCTTTTTGCCCTCAAAGAACTGGGGAAACAGGTAGAAGTGGGGGTGGGGAGTACTGGCTGGGAGCATGATGAAGCCCTGTGGTCGGAGAGAGAAATAATTCAAGGCTATATCCATTTCAGAGTATTTTGAAAAAAAAATAGTTTCTAGAGGTCACGAAATCCAAGAGATGAGCCAGTTGGGAATAATAAGGTGAATTTCCTGGGTACCCTCATCCAATACAGAGTCCCAGATATCCGCTCTTTCCAACCAGAGGGACCCTACAGGACAGAGGGCACAATAAATCAAGCCCTCCTTTGTGGTGTCAGCCTATTTCAGAGATGAGCAAATGCTCCTGTGGAATATTTAGTATTAATTCCTGAGCCAGCAGCTGGCTCCAACATACACCTGCATGTGATATCATGATGCCATTATTGTACTGTTATTGCAGCCAAACCATCAGAGACACTTGTAATATGCAGATTTGAAAGAAATGGCTATAAAAGGGAGCCACAAATGCAGAAGCGGGGAGTTGAACAGTCCCGAAGCCTGGAGAAATAACATGCATTTAAAGACCGGGAGCAAAAATTAGTCCCCAAATATGGAGAAGTGCTTCAGAAAAGATTGGCGTTAGGATGGCTCCTGCTATTTCTAGACAAGGTGGGAATCCTTCTGGCAAAGCGTGCTTTCTCTGGGTTTTGTCACCTCAGACCAACGATGAGATTCTGATTCTGCCATCCGCCCAGTTTTAGACAGACTCAAGTCTCATCAGCATTTGGGCTGGCATTAGGCCTTGGGAGAGAGCTGGTTTCCAATCCAGCCTCAGACACTTCCTGCTGTGTGATCATGGACAAGTCACTTATTTTGCCTCAGTTCCTTAACTGTAAAATTCAGACAATAACACTGCATGCCTCAATAGCTGAGAAAGAGAGAAAGCAAGGGCAGAGTTTATTCTTTCTCCCTCCTTCCCCTTCAGATATTTTCTATAAAATATATCATGCTTTCTAAATATTGAGAGCATTACTTATCACTTCTCAGGTCATTTCCCCTTTTTTCTCAAAGGGTTTAGTACATGGCTCATAGTCTTCCTCTTCTGTCCCATTAACTCTGTTCACTTTTCCTGCTGATCCTGAACCCGAAAGAACCCCAATGCTACTTTCTTTGAGTCAGAGAGTATTATGTTCCTATGCACCTGATATAATTAATTTGTGATAGTCATTGTTATTGAGGTGATACAAATTCTGCATTTGGAATCAAAAGACCCGAGTTTGAATTCCCCCTGTTATTCATGAATTTTACTCTGACCTTGAGCAATTAAGTTAATTCTAGAGGCATCAGTTTTCCAAACCTTAAAAATGGGTGAGTAAATCTAAAGGACCTTTAGGGTCTCTTCCAGCTCTATGAGGTTTCATATGATTTTATTATGTTCCAGTAGAAAATAGAAGTAAGTATGCATAAAGTCAAAATGATTTCCTTTGCTTTCTTAATACTGATAATAATCAATATACTGAGCCTTTAGCATCTTTTTGTTGATAATTTGTTAAAAATGCAGGTTTATTATCCTGCAAATACTTCCCTTTCCATGGTGTTATAGTTATGTCTTTTCATTTTATGATAACTTAATTTCTGCCTTTCATTAGGTTTCCATTGTCTAGCAAACTCCATAATAAGACATAGTTCACCTTGTACACAGAAATGTTGGAGGAAAGTTGAATAATGCTTATTCCCCCACACTCAAACAGCCATGACATGACATGAATATATCCCCATGTTTAACTACTCTGTTCCAGAGGAGCCCAAGCACTCAGACGCTGCACTGTTGTGTCTGCCTGACCGCATCTATGTTTCTCGGTGACTCATTTTCTAGATGAGCAGACAGGACAATGGAAAGAAGATTACTGAATTTTAATCCCCATTGATTTTTGTCCTATTTTTCCTTCTGTTGCTCTTGTTCCCTTCTGTGTCTGTTAATAAGTTCCCTTCTCCTTGGCTGGAGAATTCATGACTTCCCCTTTCCTATTTACCTGTCTGGAGAATTTTCTTCCTTGCTAATTTAAAAGTTGTTTTTAATCTTACCTTTGATAGGAGGGAAGTTTCTTCTCGTCTGTCTCTTGCTCAGTACATGAAGGGTCAATGAGACCTTTACATTCTCTGATTTCACATTCAAATGATCAGGATGGGTTATTACATGTGGGAGGAGATGGGAAGAATATTACATCTGAAATCAGAGCATGTCATATCTCAAATGTGGACTTCAACTTCCCCAACAATAAAATGGGGGTGGAAGGGGTGCACTAGATCAGGGCTTCTTAAACTTTTTCCACTCCTGACCACTTTTCATCCAAGAAATTTGTACATGATGCCTGGTATATTGGTATATAAAATAGGCATATAAATCAAAAATTTACTGAAAATAAATCATAATTTCATGATCCACGTATTTACACAATCCCAGGTGGGGTCACATACCACAATTTAAGAAGCTTTAAATCAGTTGATCTCTAAGGTCTTTCCAGGTCTATATTCTATAGTCCTACTTTATTACACAAATAAGAAAAGTATCTATAGTTTTCATATATCTCAATTATATTTAAGCTCATAGTATAATTTAAGCCATTCAATAGGGTATTTTCTTTGGATAACTTAAAGATAATGTTATCCTACTAGAAAAATATTAATATTTATGAATATTTTAATATGATATTTCCTTTTGCCCTCACTTCCATGAAATTATTTTAACTGCAAAGAGGAATAAAAATGGTTTTAAAGATAGCCTTTTGACTTTGGGGAGTTCTTTTTACACAAAATCAAATTCCTGTTTAATTTTTTGCATTAACAAATGCAAAAAAAATTACATTAAATTCATTAATAGAATGGAATTAAAGGATTCCATATAATAAAATGTTTCCCCTATACTGTTCACAATTGCTCTGAAAATGCACCACGCTGTGAAGACATGCCTTAAACACTAATATCCAATATATCTTCTGCCCTTTAAACCTAATCAACTCAAGGCTTCCCAGTGAAACATTTGGGGAGATCAAGTACTAGTCTATGTTCCTAAAGAGAAGCATTTTGACTTAGAAGCATATGAGTTCACTGAATGAAACTAAAATCATACATAGCTAAGATGGGACCAGAAGAGCTTTGCTTAAGGGTACCAACAAGTTTAGAGGGTTCAGACAGCATCATGCATTTTATTTGCATGTACAAACGACTGAGATTAGTACCTGGTTAGAAAGAATAATTTTTAATAGGAAACTTCCAGATGTTAAAACTCTATCCTCCACTGAGCTATCCCTTAGCTCACTTCTTCCTTGTTCCCTCACTCAGTGGATGGATACCTTCCATAACAGACCATGCAGTGTCCTATAGATGCTACAGACCCTCATTTGCTCCTGTTTCCCAACAATCCAATTTAATTCCACTAACTTTTTAAAAAATTTATTATGTACATCTTCCTAGAAATGAGATAAGGAAAAAATGGGCCCTGCTCTAAAAAAAATTTACCTTCCCCTGGAAGATATATACAAATAAACCAATAAGTTAATAGGGGAAAATATTTCCAGTGGATGTCCAAGTAAGCTGGTATTAACTCACAAGACTGATAGCTGATATTTGTCAAAATATTAAAAAAAAGAAATAGAGCCTCTTATTATTACGACTTTTGAAGTCTCTCCTTCTCTTTCCCCAACTCAATTTAACTTCAAAAAGTATTTTAAAGTATTCCTACTGTGGCTTGCCCCTCTTCCTTGAGGGCCAGAATTGCTTGTGGAAGCATTAAATCAAAACTTCTTTAAAAAATAAAAAATAACAAAAATAGAACAAAAAAGATTTCTTGCTGTTCAAATGAAGAAAATGAAATACAGAGAGATTGACTTGTCCAGGGTCACACAGTACATAACAGAGCTCCAATTCCAACTTAATCCTCTGAATTCTAAATCTTTGGCTCTTTGTGCATATTAGTGGTTAACTTAAAGATATCTTGTGCAAATCTGCATGTCCTGGATTCAATGAGAGCCGGAGAAGGGTGTGGTAGGAAGGGAAAAGTGAATCTGGAGTCTTAATTTCAACCTCAATTGACTCCTTATGTGATACTAGACAAGTCACTTAACCTTTAAGAACCTTACATTGCCATGTATAAAATGAAGATATTGGAAAACATGATCTTACAAGCTCTGATGCTGTATTCCTGAGTCCCAATATCTCTAATATAAAATACCTAGTGGAGGCCAGGGATGAAGTTGAGAAGTTATTTTCCACTATGTCTCCGAACAAGTGCTTTCCCATCACCATTTCCATAACCACAAGCCATTTCCTAGTCCGATCTTCCAGGGTCCCAGGGTGATAGACTCCAACTGGATAGAGAACTAAATAAAATTTTATATTACCAAGAAAATTGTATTAACCCCTGCTTTTGACTCATGATAATTTCCATCCTATAATTATTCTTCAATCAAATAGTAAGTAAGCATTGATTTATTAAGTACCTATTATGTACCAGGCACTAGGCATTAGAAATATAAAAACAGCTCTTCAAAGAGCTTCTAACATGTTCTTAAATATCTACTAATTCAAATGTCTTCAAGGAGCTTCTAACATGTTCTTAAATATCTACTAATTCAAATGTCTTCAAGGAGCTTACATTTTAACACTCTTAAATATCTACTAATTTAAGTGATTTATAAGAGTGGTTAATTATGAGAGTTATGGGAACAGGTTGCTAATGAGTGCAAAGTTTTTTGCATTGTAGACTTGTACCTTGAAGTTGGATGTCCTTTGGGCTTAACTTCCTCAACCATCCATTACATAATGGCATGGCTTTCTTGTGAATAAAAAAACATTATTTGGGCTCAGTCACAAAACCAGCTCTTAGAAAGTTAAGCTTTTGTTATTCTTTTGGAACATGAGAACAGGAAATCCACAATTTAAAAAAAAAAGGAACATCTTTACTGGCAGGTGTGAGCCACTTAATAGAATAAGTGGGATAGTAGAACAAGGAAGGCAAAAATAAATCCAGCCTTCCATAAGCCTGGGTAATCAGGCCAAACTAAAACCATAGCCGCTGCCACTTGACAGATGACAGCAGAAAGGAAAATGATTTCAGAAAAAGCCAAGGTGTCAAGGTTATTGCTATAATAATAGACATTACTTAGCATGTGCTGAGTGCTCTTACTTTCAAGATCTATTGTTTTCCTGTTACTAGAATACCAGTCTCCAGCTGTGTGTAGCAGCTGTAATTACCTGATTAAGGATAGATACTACAGACACTGATAACACTTATTTCATTCCTTCTGGTGTGAATATTAACATTTTTTAAAAGGATATTTGGAAGAAATGATATGCTCTTCCATTGTTTAGCTGTTCATTTCTGTGATTAAGGTTCTCAGATTTTCAATTGGACTGGATACTTTATGGAACTATATAATACCCAGAGCCATTTCTTAGATCCGATTTGCAAATCATGACCTATGGTGGAAGTGGGGAGAGAAAAAGGACAAAGTATAAGAGGCTGTTTCTAAGTTTCAGAAACAAGTGGCCTGGATACCCTGAGGTATGAGTGATGGACTCTGTCTTGCAGTACTGAGGAAAGGGGATTTGGAGTATCAAGGGAACAAGGGAGCATAGCCTGGGTCAATGAAGAGGGAATCATCTGATGAATTATCTCAAGTTCCAAAAGGAAGGGATGCAATTGTGCAGGAATGTGGGCTTATGTGGTGATACGCAGGCTTCCTTTCCTAATGCAATGATAGACAGGGAGCCACTAAAACAGTCATGAAGGGAGTCCTTTTTTTTGGTCAGTAAGTTTAGGACATGAAGAGTCATAACAACTTGGGATCAGGTAAGATGTTGTTTCTCTTTCCTAGACCCTCATTTGCTCCTCTTTCCCAACAATCCATTTTAATTTATTACTTACATCTTCCTAGAAAAAATGGGAAAAATGGACCCTGCCCTAAAGAAGCTTACATTCTCCTTGAAGACATATGCAAATAAATCAATAAGTTAATAAGGGAAAGTATTTCCAGTGGATGTCCCAGTAAGCTCACAAGCTTGATAGCTGATATTTGTCAAAATATAAAAAAGCAATATCAACAAACATTCTGGAGTTAAGTATACTATCAAAGCGACAATTGTGAAAAGTCTTGCAAGCAGATTTTTCTTCCAGGATGAATGAAATAGTTGGGGGATTTTCCTTCCAAAATCATCCATGAGACAAAAACATCAATGCTGTAGTCCCACTTCATACTACTGTACAGGGTCTTTGTTCGCATTAGTGATTGACATCTTTTCCTAGCTCCAATCCTCCCTTGAGTCTTGACATTTACTGTTCCCCTTGAGTACTCTAGTCACTAATGAGGAAAACATGATAGCCCTACCCAATTGCCTCTCTCTTGGTCTAATATAGTTAACAGATTTTCCCTGTAAGACTCACATATCAAATAATGAGTTTCAAAGATACCAAATTATTCTATATTGAAATTTATGTTCTCCTGTAAGTTGCTTCTGCAGTCACAAAGAGATTTACTGGGGAAAAGCAGGTCTTTGAATTACTCACTGCTCAATAAAACCACAGTATTTCCCTAGTGCCTTTGGGATCAAATGTAAAGTCCTCTGGTGTTCAAACTTTTCATGAACATGAACTGGCCCCTTCCTACAATTTTTGGTCTTCTAATGCTTTATTCCCCTCCCAGCACCACCTAATCCAGCCTGTTTGCTGGTCTTTGCACACTACTTTCAATCTCTCATCTCCATGCTTTCATATTGTTTTCCTCCTACTTTTTAGTTTCTCTGGATTCCTTCAAAACTTAGCTCAGATGCCGTCTTCTGCAGGAGGTCATTGTGGGGGCACACTACTGGCATTTTTCTCTTTGAGGTTACCTTTCATCTACTTTGTATATTACTTGTATTTAATGAGGTATTTTCATATTGTCTCCCTTAAAATGTGAGTGGCCATCGTGAGAATATTTTATGGATGACTCTGGAAGGAAAAAAAATTTCATCCTGGAACTTAAGAGTCATGTTATAGGGATGATGGAAAAATTTTCATTTTAAAGCTTTTTAGAACTTTGGCTTTGATAGAGTACTTATTTCCAGAATGTTTGTTAATATTTTCTTTTTCTTTATTAAATATTTTTCTTTCTATCCAAGAACTTAGCACAGAGCATGGCACATAACAAGTGCTTATTAAACATTTGCTGACTGACTCCTATAGAAAGATAAACCCCTCTTCTTTAAAGTTCATCTCAACTGTTGGAATTCCTGGCCCTAGCTTTCTATGAAAGTCAATATTCCTACCACCATTTATAGACTGCAGTAACTAAACATATTTTACTGTACTTTCTGTTTCTTAATACTAACATTCGATAGCCTTTCCCCATTGCTCTATTACCATTAGCCCCGATATAGGACAAAGAATCCCAGTGGCCCTAGCTTTATACTTCTTAAGCATTTTGATGAGATTAAAAGATTCCTCATATTAGGTAAAGCTATATTCTCAACAGAACCTACTAAATACACACATTGATGGCGTACATTTAATTTCCCCTTGGTTAATTCAATGCTGATCTCCCTAATGCTGAACAATATGTCAGATCAGTAGTGGTGATTGTAATGGTGCTGGTAGTAGTAGTGCTAGAATTTATACCACTTTAAGGTTTTCAACGTACTTTACAATCAGCGTTTCATTTGGTCCTTACAATAAGTCTGTAATGGAGGTGACATTAAGGTAGTTCCTCATTTCACAGATAAGGAAACAGACAAAAAGGAGATGTCAATTTACACCCTGAGAAGAGGACTGTGGGAACTGAGTGTGGATCACAACATAGCATTTTCACTCTTTTTGTTGTTGTTTGCTTGCATTTTATTTTCTTTCTCATTTTTTTCCTTTTTGATCTGATTTTTCTTGTGCAGCAAGATAATCGTATAAATATGCATACATATATTTTAACATCTTTAACATATATCTTTTTATTTTATATATTTTTATATATCTTTAACATATATTACTTGTCATCTAGGGCAGGGGGTGGGGGGTAAGGAGGGGAAAATTTGGAACACAAGTTTTTGCAAAGGTCAATATTGAAAAATTATCCATCCATATGTTTTGAAAATAAAAATCCTTAATTAAAAAAGAAAATGCAAAAAAAATTTAAAAATCAAAAATGTAAAAAAGAGAGAGAGAGATAAAGGAGCTTACATTCTCCTAGGAGAAGTTTACTTAAACAGAAGCTGTTACTTGCCCAGGATTAAACAATAAGTGCCAGAAACCATATTAGAATTCAATTCTCCCTGAATCCAGGTCCAGAACTTAATCCGTTGCACCATCTTGGTTCCTCTTAATACAACAAAATGCAACATGGTACTTTTTATTATAATTTCCAGTTGAATCATTACAACAAAGCAACTGTAGTAAATAAGAAATAGATGTACAGTATGTTAACTGGATGTTATCTTCCACAAAGCAATCAACCTGCAGGTGACATTGAGTCCTTGAAGAGTTGGCCACTAGATCACCAGATCTTGTAGGGTCTACCATGAAAATATAGGATCATAGATCGGATTTTAGAAGAAATTTTATGTAATATCAAAGGTAACCCCCCCATTTTACAGGCAACAAAACTGAGTTATAAATAAATCAGTGACTGGTCCAACATCCCATGCATAGTAAGTGACAGAGCTGGGATTCCAAATCAGGATCAGTGAGATCAAGTCCAGTGTTCTTTTTATTGTCCCTGCTCTCTTTCAATTCATGTAAAAAGACTTTACTCTCCTGGAAACAGACTGTTTATGAAAAACAGTCTAGTTAAGTATTACAGAGGCCAGTTGGCTAACCAATAGATGATAATGATTTCTTTGTGCACAAAAATCCATGAAAAAAAAAAAAGAAAAAGAAATGGTTCTAAGCCCAGCATGCCCTTCTTTCACAGAAACAATGATGGAATGGTAGAAAAACACTAAGGTTTATGGGAAGACAAGAACAAGATTCAAAGAAATTGAGTTTGTGTGGATAGTTTTAATCTTCATCATGGGAGAGAGGAACCATATGTATTAATCCCAACATTACCTGAAGTGCTGGTGAGATAGCTCACCTGGGAGGTGCTTCTGTGCAATTTTCATTTACCTCCATTAAGTGCACAAACCAGGATTTGGGGAAGCTGTTTGAGTTCATGCCATTTTTGCAGAAAAAAATCTAAGAATGTCATTTGTAAATGCACTTTTGTTTACTAATACCCTTGCAATTTTGTCAGAATGAAAAGGTAATTCTTAACATCTTTTAACATGACATACATTGAGTGCATGAGGATCACTAGTGATTAAGCTGAAGATATTTGCATTCCTTCAGTGTTTGGAATTTGATTATCAAACTATATTCTATTATATTTAGTTCATTGTCAGAATAGAAGCTATTGATATTTCCTGTTTTTTTTAAATCCAATTAGCCATAATGCATTTCACTGCAAAAATGTTTTCAGTAAAAAATTATGAATTTCAATAGACACCAACTAACACCATGCTGAGATAAACAATCAAATGAGGATGCATCAGCCATTACTAAGCATGTTCAATGACTGATTCCAAATTGATAAGAAGTCAACATTTTGGTCATATGCTTAAGACTTCACCAATGATTTTCTCTGCATTGACTGGATGTGCACACGGTAAAGATTCTGAGTCTGCCTTATAATCATTTTAATATTTTTATTTGTGAAATATCTTGGGCCCAGGCAAAGGGCCAACTCTAATCTCTTGTTAACTATGCTGCCGGCTGCACTCAGATACAAGACAATATAACTGTTTTATAAATATAATCTGGAAAATGCTGCTCTGAACCTTTTGGATTTTTTTCCTTCTATTCTCAACTATATGTAATTATCCTGTGTCCCACACCTCAGGGTCATATTCTTTTCCAAATAGCTAAATAATCTGATTACTTGACAAATAATAATGTAATAATAGGTCAACATATTATAAATGTACAATTGGGTCATTAGCCAATTAAAAATAAACAAGAACTATCTAGTTCTCAACTTTTTGGTCTTAACATTCCTTAACGGTCTAAAGAAATTATTAAAAATCTTCCAAAGAATTTTCCCTTATATGATCTATATTTATTGTATTTGAAATCAAAACATAATAATAAAAATAATCTTGATCTCACAGACCCCTTCCACAGATTTCAGGGATGCCAAGGATCCTTTGGATTACACTTTGAAAACCACGACATTAAAGTATGGATCAGGTGACCTAGATATTTACTGTTCCAGCCTGACTATTGAGAATTGAGTGTCATTAAGCAAATTACTTCCCCATTTGGAGATTACATTGCCTTATCTATGAAATGAATATGTTGGACCACATAATTTCTTCCAGCTTTGCACCAAGATTTTAACAAAGGTTTTCTAGAATTATTCAATGCAAAGGGATGTTTCTAAAGATGGAGATTGCAGGAATTGTGTTTAGCACGTTGTTTTGTACCACTAAAATCACACCATTTAAGTAGTCTATGGGACTTCTAGTCTCCTATCAGTAGTAGATCTAATCTACTCAATAGCCAATAGAACTAATACTATGCAGTTTTTCGTGACATGATCAGTTTAGAGACTACCCATTTTCTCATTCCCCTTTTTAGTTTTCTTCCCAATATGCTTTCATTTATAATTATAAATGTCTTGGTGTAATCCATGAAGGGCATGCTCTTTCATGAGCTCTTACTCAAACAACAGATCCCAATGAATGGGAATTCTACTTAAAGAGCTCATCTTAATTGTGAAAATGTGGAGCTGGAGACACAACCTAAAATGACTCACATAACAGCATACTCTTGAAACCTTATTGTATCTAGCAGACTTTTTTATTTAGGGTTCTTGAGCCTGTTAAAGAAACTTGTGATGACATTAAAGGTAGTAGCATTCTATAGTTGACAATGATATTATGCTTTCATACACTTAGCTGTGCAAGGAAAGTAACCCAAAACTCAATTATCACTCCTTCTGCCCTGTCCTTATCCCTAGATGTGCCCTGTTCTGACTGGTAAGGAGGAGAGATCTCTAAACTTATGGTTCTTTACCTCCAGAACTCTATCTGAGCCCAGCCCTCAGCACAGTTAACAAGAGGTTAGAACTGACCCTTTGCCAGGCCTTGGGAGAACATAGTTAAAAACTGAGTGAAGTATTTTCTGCTCAGTGACTTTCTTGAAGTAGTCCTCACACACTAGCTACAAGTGCATCCATACTACATGATTTTCCATTGCTTAATTTCTAGTTGTATGTGCAAAGTTTATTCTGAGACATCAATTGAAAGTATTGAAATTGGAAACTTGAAGAATCAGGGCAAAGTAGCACAGAGTCTATTACTTGTAAAGAATGTATTTAAATCTAGTTGAAGTCAAGGATGTATGATTGTAACAGCTGGAGCATTCTGCATAGAGACTAATTCTGTTTCCTGGTTCCTTCTGTCACAAACACATATTATTTAACTTCCACTAACCAAAAATCAATGGTAAAAAATATTGTTTTTGCTTTATCTTTGGTCATGCCATGCCCAAATCCAGTGACCTCCGTTCTTAACAAAAGCCCCAAAGATGGATCCTGCACCAGCTTTGGATTTAAAATCAGTCACAGAGATTCAACTTTGGTTGGTGAGACTCAATTTATGAGCGCAGAGACTGTTTTCTGGACTTTGGACCAGATTCACTGTGGAAGATGGAAAGCCATAACCAACTCCTATTTTTTCCAATTTTATATCTTGTCTCCTGGATGCTGGTATCCTTTGATGGTCCTCACTAAAGGTAGTAATCTGAGAGTGGTCATTTCACTGTTGTGATCTGAGAACAGTCAGTTTAAGTTAATTTTGGTGACTAACATCCTTCAGTGATAATTCAAGTGTTAACCTTGAGAACCCCTTCCTAGAATTTGTGATCTAGGAGTCAAAAGCCAGGAATAATTTGATATATGACCTTTTCTTAGGGGAAAATCAGATTTTTAAAGTTTTTTTTGGAAAGGACATATAGAATTTCATAGCCTGAGGACTCAAGGAAATCCTACCCAAGAGCTAAGAGGAGCCTCTAAAAAATGAAATTCTAAAGACAGAAATAATTCTAAATAATAAGAAATGGGTGAGATGTCTTAAGGAGCCAATGCAAATGGCTAAGAAACTCATCAAACATCTTAGATTTTAAAAGGCATATATAGAACATAAAAGTAAAGACAGGTAATGGCAGAAAAATGCAAAAGCTTGATCTCTAAACCTCAGGGGGGAAAAGCCAAGAACAATGAGTGACAAATGTTAAAAAGCACAAAAGGGCTTTTAGCTTTCTGAAAAAAAAAAAGAAAGAAAGAAAGAATAGAACATTGCAACACTTAAAGCAATAATAATGGCAAATAGAGAGAAGGCAGAACTACTCCTCTCTAATTTTACTTTATTTTTCAATGTCAAGAATTATCTAATACTTGTAAGGACAGAAGTAATTAATATGGAGTTACAACTCAAAGGAAATAGAAAACATTTACTTTCCACTGATTTGGGCTATCGCAATAGTAAATAGAATTGGCTGATTTGATTGATGAGTCACTATCAAATGCCTTTAGAAAATTCTTAAAACAGTAGCAAAAAGACTGAAGGACTAAAGATAAAGAAATGCCCCAATTTTCAAGAGTGGAGAGAATAGTAACTCCAAAGTAGAGTCTGGGGACATCCACTTCAACTCTTTAAAATTTGACAGAATTGTTAAAGATTTGTTTTTTGAACATCTAAAAAGGGAAGCAAAGGTCTTTAAGATTCAGCATGATTACAATAAAAAAATAGACTAATCTAATACTCTTTATTAGAGCTAGCAGTCCTAAAGATCAGAGGAATTCTATATAGATTAACTTACCTTCAGGAAAGAATAATCTTTAAAGTTTTATGCTATCATTATGGACAACACCAAAATAGCTGATGGTAAAGTGGAAAGAACACTGGGCCTGGAGTCAGGAAGACACGAGTTCAGAGATAAGGTAAACAAGCAACAGGTTATTGAAATAGTCCTGGTGTGGGGTGATAAGGGCCTCCATCAAAATGGTAGCAATGTCAAAAGAGGGAATGGTATCTAACAGAGACATGTTATGGAGGTAAAATACGCAATCCGTGGCAGCAGATTAGAAAAGATTCATAACAGAGTTATCAAAAAATGGATGAGGTATTAATGAGTTCTTCTCACCAGATGGAAGGCTACACAATCACTTTTTGTGAATGCTGCAGAGAAGATTCTTGATCAAGAATAGTTAGAAGAGATGGTCTCCAAGAGATTCTTTTCATCTCAGGTTCATCTCTGTTCTTGACTTCTGAGAGTCAAGCCTTATTTATGCCTTTGACTCGAAATCCAACATTCTTGCCACTCTTCCAAACCTTCTAATTGGTGTGAGAAAAAACAATTGATAACGGAACCCATTGTCGGAAACCATAGCTAGAATGACAATCTGGGAGACTTTATTGTTTGGATGTCTCTAAATTACTCTCTTTATTCCCTTCATGTTATGCCACCTTTCTACAGGATAACAGTTCCTACTGTTTACTAAACATCAATTCAGAGGTGAAGATTTGGGGTTTTACTATATTCCTTTGTGAAGAAAAATAAATTTTAAAATGCCTTGGCAAGATTGTGTGAGGGTTGGAGATATCTACAAAAACTTAGACTTAAAAACCCACCCTCCAATTCCCAAGAGAACTTATTTCAGGACAGTGGGCACAGGCAAGAAGAGTTTAATTTATTCATATTCTATCTCCCTAACTAGACTGTAAACTTTCTGAGAATAAGAGATAATGTCTCATATTTATCCTCTCAGGAACTGACCATAATACCATGGAATTCAAAAATACCGAGCAATTTTTATGGAAAAGGTCAGTATAAAAACATGTAAAATAAAACCTCTATGTTGACAAGAATTTTTTTCTTCTTATTTTACCATTTCTATTTTTTCAATAACACTTAGAGTTATCTGTGATGACACATTTGGATGCACTGCAAAGTTTTATATTATTTACAACTCTAAAGCATCAAGCACCAATAAAGTACAGATTTCTCTAGGCACTTTATCGATAACGATCAATGTCTCTTTTGAAATAACAAGGCTCAACAATTTTTCTTCCTAAATTTTGTATGAAAAATGAGCCAGAGAGCATTCATTAGAAAAAGTTTTTCCCATTTATCTCCTTGCTGTGTCTTTACTGAAATTCAAAGTGACTTTCTCCTCTAGAGTTGCATCATTTCAAAGTGTCTAACATATTTGTATATGAACTGACAGGAAGGATGTAATAAATAAATAGCTGAAACAGGAAAGCAGACCACAACTGGCTACAGAAATGGAAGAAGATAATTGAGAAAGGTATAAATCTAATGGTGGAACTCAGAGTGGGATGATAGCAGAACATAAATCCTCATTTTAAAACTTCATGTTTTGTGAAACTTAGATCCAAATAATACTCAGAGAGGCTAACTTCCTTGCCCAAAATCAGGCCCAATAATCTTCTTCAGCTCAAATTTCATAGGTTCAGAAAACTAAAACTCAGAAAGATTGTGATTCCTCAGTATCACAGAGGTGATTTACAACAGAAACTGACTCAAATACAGGTCTACTAACTCCTAGGCAAGTGCTTTTCTTGCTACGGCATGTCACAAACAGTTATATATAATTGAAATATAAGTACTGGTCTTGACATGAAAAAAAAATCATAACTTGTCAGAGACTGAACTAAAGGAGAACAGAATGCAGGGAAGTGGGATATTTGTGGGCAGCAAATGAGGAAGAAGAGGAAAGTTGGGATTAATGGTTTTTATTTTTCACTAAAGTATGAAGAGGCTCCTCTAGCAAGAAAAGGGTAAGATGCAGGATAGGGGAGAGAAAAGTAATAAGTTTGATTTAAAATACTAATACAAGATTTTGAATAGCCTAGGAATTGGTTTTACTCCCTCTAATCACCCTCGATCCCATCTTTTTCTCTATATCTCTTCTGGTAGTTAATTGCCGCAATCAATATCAGCCATTCTCTGTTCTTTAATCTCTTTCCATTTCTGCTGCCCTTTCTGCTGCTTAAAAATATGCTAAGATTTTCCAGTCCTAAAAAAAAACAAAACACTTGAGTCTCCCATCTCCTCAAATTATATCTTTTTTCCCCTTTTACAACCAAACTCCTAGAAAAATCTCTGTGTTCTCTACTACCAATTAACCTCAAGTCAATTTGGTTTCTACTGAAAATGATGTCTCCAAAGTTGACAATAATCTTTCAATTGCTAAATCCAATCATTCTTTCTCTATCCTCAGAGTTGATCATCACTATCCTGTAGAAACACAATCTTCTTTGGGTCTTTATGATATTATTTTCTCTTGCTTCTTGTCCAACAACCAACTGGTTCCTTTTTCATTCTCTTTCTTAGGTAATTATCATGTCTGAGATATAATGTCATTATTATACATTATCATGAATGAGTGCTATACTTGGGCTTACTTTTTTTTCTTCCTCTCTATATCACCTATCTCTCTCTCTCTCTCTCTCTCTCTCTCTCACACACACACACACACACACACACACACACACACACATATTTATTTTTTATTAAAGCTTTTTATTTTTCAAAACAGTGAATAATTCTTCAACATTAGCCCTTGCAAAACCTTGGATTCCAATTTTCTCCCCTTCCCCCATGCCCTCCCCTATATGGCAAATAGTCCAATATATGTTAAATATGGTAGAAATAAATGTTAAATCCAGTATATGTATACATATTTATACAATTATTATATATCACCTATCTTGATGATCTCATGACCTTCCATGGGTCATTTGTATGCAAAGAGTCCCAGATCTATATTTCCATTGATCTCCTGAGACCCAGTTCCAAAATTCCAAATGCCTGTTGGACATCTTAAACTGAACAAGTTACTCATTTCAATATACCCAAAACTAAATATGTAATCCTCCTCCCTAAACCCACCCTTTTCTGAAGTTCTTTCTTTCAAGGGTACCATCCTTCCAATCACTCACATTCATAATTCTGTGAACCATCCTCCACAATTTTGTCTCACTTCCCTTATTGAATCAGTTGTCAAGTTTTGTTGATTTTACTTTCATGACATCTTTCTCAGTAATTCATCTTCTTTTCCATTCAAATAGCTACCACCATAGTATACCACCTTCCACCTGCCTCTTGGCCTCCTAATTGGCTTTCTTGCCTATAATGCCACTTTGCCCCAGCTGCCAAATCTAGTCAAAGCATCAGTCTGACTATACATGGAGCTTTGGGAGCTTTGCTGATTCCCAGTCAGGCCCCCAGGTAGCACAGCAGGCGGTGTCCTAGACTTGGAGTCAGGAAGACCTAACCTTAAAAACTGAGGCTCGCTTGCTGTGTGACCTGGAGCAAATGACTTCAGCTCTCAGCATTAGTTTCCCCATCTATGTTTCCCAGGATGGAAAGAGCCAGAAGATTTTTGAAAGTTTATGACCCATGAATCTGGGGTTGGGGAGGCAACTATAAGTTTCTTGAAGACTTGAAAGTCAGGAAGTTGACTCACTATGGGAGAGAGCAAAGAGAACAGAATGATAGCTCTCCACCATAAGTCTGGGGCTTTCACAGAGTTGGAGAAGCTGAGACCGCCAACAGCTTACCACCTACCTCGCAGTCTTGTTGTAAGGATCAGATGAGTATCATATGTAAAATACTTTTTAAACTTTAAAGTGCTATATCAGTACTAGCTATTATTATTCCCTATTGCTTCATGAACAACTAAAAACTCTTATGTTTGGCATTTAAAACATCTCACATTTTATCCAGCCTGGGGAGTAGCCACAGTAGACAAGTCAATCAAACTCCCCAAAGAAGGTGTTTCATATGTAACCTACACAACTGACCCAATAAAAAAATCCTTGATGGAAGGACCAGGTTTTATTTCTATTTATATCTTTCCCAAGCCCTCAAGTTTCGAAGTAGACTTAAACGTCTATTTTCTGGATAAGTCAATTCTGAGGATGCCATACATAACTTCTCTGGTTCAGGGACAAAGGCTGAAGCTGAGGGCAGGGGATGGGGGGAGAGATGAAACACTGGAGATAAAGCAGAAAGGGGAGTTCTTGTCTAGGACTGAAAGGAACAGGAATAGAATTTTTGAAGGCTTATGCCCAGTGAAGCTGGGGCTAGGGAGCAACGCTAAGCTTTTGGCAGACTTCAAAGTGGGGACGTTGACTCATGGTGGGAAGGAGCAAGGGGAACAGAATGACAGATATCTACCATAAGTCTGGGACTGTCACAGAGTTGGAGAAGCTGATTGTGAAAAAGCTGAGACAGCTAACAGCTTAATGCCCAAATATACATTAACTAAAAAGCTGTCATTTAGCTCATATAAATTAAAAATGCAGATTTCAGAAATGAAACCAAGAGGGAAAAGCAGCATTAGTTACACAGGAAACTAGAGTCCTTTTTATGTCTGTCTGAACAAAATATTAACTTTTGCCTTCTATAAACCTTCTCGCAAGTTTAGGCTTAAAGCTGGACAGCTCCTTAAAAACCATCTGAGAAGTTCCGGGAAATGTACAAATAGCCAGGTCCTCTGCTTTCCAATCCAGCATTCTTTTCCCTATCCCACCTAGCTAAGAGATTGTGCAAAATCCAGAGAGCAGGGGACTCAATCATAGGTGGCAACAGTGACACATCAGAAGGAGGTGCTAGAGAGCTCAGCCCTGAGATTTACCAGAAGAGAGGGATTTCAGGGCAAAATGCAAAGAACTTGGAAAAAAAGTCAAGATTGATCGTTCATAAAACAATAAAAAGCTCTTTCTTTGTATTATCAAGAGTGAGAAGGTATCAAAGCACAGGAGGTATCCTGGCAAACAACTCTCTGTGAAAGCAAAAATAGAGCTGGCATTTATATATCCCTGCAAACTTCCAATATGTTTACAATCACCGTGGAGATGGTACATCTGTACTTAAATAACAAGAAAGCCAGAACACACCTCAGTCATAATGACAGAATTTTAGTCATTAAAAGTTGTTGTGAATACCTCTAAATATATATCTCTCCTTTTTACTATTTATAGAATTTAGCATCATTAGCATTTAGCTCCAAGCAACATATAGCTACATTCTTCTGTAAGAACATCCAAAAAAGCCCAGATAGAAAGTAAACATATTGTATTGATCCAAGTACGTGCATCATTTCCCCTGTACTTTTTCTCTGATTTGTTATCTAACATGGATGTTTGGACATTATATAATGTTGGGAAATGAGTACATTTGGATGACAGGTAGAAGAAGATACAGGGTTGGGCATCATAGTCCTAAAGACCTGGGTTCAAGGATAGCCAGGGCAAGTTATATAACTTCTTGATGCCCTAATTGTTATATTACATATTATATAACTTCATATTACAGAAAAGTTATCTAGTTGCATTATTGGAGGGAGTTTCTCTACACATAGGTGAAATCACAGATCTCTGTCTCTTATTCTCCCCCGCCCAAAAAAGAAAACTCATTTAGATTAAAAATCATTATCTTTCAAGGCAGCAGGAGGTATCCACTCATTTCAGTTTTTGATCCCACCATTCTGATAATTCCTCAGCCTCTTTTGTTCATTCATCATTCATGTCATGGCCACTAGCTACAGGAATAACCCAAGGCTCTGTCTTACACCCTCTTATCTTTTCTCTTTCTATTATTTGACTCCATGACCTCATCAATACCTATACAAATGACTCCCCTAGCTAGCTAGACAGCTAGCCTTAGTCACTCTCCTGACCGCCAATCTCATACACACACAGTCTATTAAACATTTTTAATGATTTGTCTCAGACACCACTAAATCAACATGTCCAAAGAGAACTCATTATTTTTCCCCAAACCTCCCCCTCTTCTGAACTTCTTTATTACAATTGAGGGAACCACCATTCTCCCAGTCCTCTAGGTTTGAAATTTAGATGTTATCCTTGACTACTCACTTAAACTAGCCCTATTTTCATTCTTGTTGTTGTTGATGAGGTTCCTGCCAATACTGCTCCATCTATTCCACCCAACACCTCTCACATGTATATCCTTTTCTCTATTTACAATCTTCCCCCCATTCCCCAGTTCAAATCATTGTGGCTTCTTTCCCAAAGAAGACGATAGCCTCCTGTTTGGTCTCCCAGCCTAAAGATTCTTACTTTTCCAATCCATTCACTACATAGCCACTAAAGTGATTTTTCAAAAAGAAAAATTTTTAATCACGTCATGGCTCATTCCTACTCAAACTCCAATGGTTCTTTATTATGTTTGCAATCAAATATTAACTTCTCCTTTTTTGCATTTAAATCTCTTCAAAACCTGGACTACTCATTCATTTCGGATCTTCTTAAACACTATGCTCCCTAAATTCAAGGCTCCAGCCACATTAACCAGCTTGCTGTTTCTCACACATTTCCTGTCTCTGTGCCTTTACACCAAGCATCCCTCATGCATGGAGCATTGTTCCCTCTTCCTCCTGATTTCCTTAAAAGATTGATCTAAACACTTTACACCTAAAGAATTTCCTAATCAGCCTCTCTCCTAGTGTACCCACTACTTTGTATTTATTTACATGTATTATCTATAGATTAAAATATTGCTGCTTTTCAGCTTTTTCAGTTAATGTCCAGCTTTTTATGACCCTAATTGTGGTTTTCTTTCCAAAGATACTGGAGTGGTTTGCTATTTCCTTCTCCAGATCTTTTTATAGATAAGGAAACTGAGACAAATTCAGTTAAATGACTTGCCCCAAGTCACACAGCTACTAAGTATCTGGATTTGAACTCATAAAGATGAGTCTTCCTGACTCCGGCCTACCACTCTATCCACTATACCACCTAAAATGTATATACTGTTAAATGTGAAAAAAAAATCTAAGTTCTTTGAGGGCAATGGATGTCTTTACTTTTATTTTTCTATCATCAGTGCTTACTATGGCATTTAACATATATTATTAAATATTTAATAAATACTTGTTGATTGATCAATTCCTATGAAATCATCTTTTTCATTTTTTTTTCCAAAATCAAAAATCAGTCTTCCCTTTCCTCACTTCCTCCAAACAAAACCCTTCTCACCAATATGTGTAGTCAAACAAAACAAATTCCTGTCCTAGCTTCATCCAAAAAAAAAGCCTAATTCTATATCAAGTCCATCACTTCTCTGACAGGAAGTAGGTTGAATGCTTCTTCTTTTGTCCTTTGGAATCATGGTTAATAACTGTGTTCATCAGAATTCTAAAAATTTTTCAAACGTGTGTTTTAACAATTGTTGTATATTGCCACTGTTCTATAAATTGTTTACTAAGTTCTTCTTATCTCATTCTGTATCGGTTCATAGCAGCCTTCCCAGGTTTCTCTGAAACCATCTCCTTCACCTTTTCTTCTATCACAATAGCATTTTATTTCATCTATGTCCCATAAGTTGTTCAATCATTGAAAATTTGATGCTCATCCTTTTAGTTTCCAGTACTTTGCTACCACAAAAAGAAATGTTATAAATATTTTTGGTACATATGGGCTCTTTTCCTTTTTCTTTTACAATAAGATCATCTTTTGAAGGGAATGGATTCTTCTACTCTGGTAGCAGAAAGTGCCCAGACATGATCACCCCCAGCTTGAAATTCTGGCAGAAAAATGGTGTAAAAGAGTAAAAAAAAATTTTTAACTGCTTTTTTTAAAAAAATCCATGTACTTGTACCAATTTAGAAAAGCACAATACTTTGATTGTTTCACTGGGTGACTTTTATATCACCAAGAGGCCATTGTTGATTGATCATAAAGAGTTGGATGGTATTCTCATTCTTGCAAGCCTTCTTTGTTTTTGTCTCCCTTGCATTCCGTGGCCACAGGTGAAAGTACGGTTTCTTTCTTCTGCAGCCTGGTGACTGAGTAGAGAGAAGCCCTCAAATACTAAGGGCAAGGTGGTGTTAGCCATTGCTAATCCCTGTTTATAGGAAGGATTTAGCTGCCTCAGGTTTTTAGTTCTTATAGAATGACAAAACTTAAGCATAAGAAGGGGCTTGGAGATCATCTAGTCCTACTATTCATTTTAGAGGTGGGACCTAGATGGGGAAACTTATTTAAGCAAAATCACAAGGATTTTAATTGTGACAGGAGAGCCGAGATCTGAAGCAAGATTTGAATCCGAGTCTAATGCTCTGTTCACTAACTTGCACTGCATCTCTTTTTAATGGACATTCAGATGGAAAATTCTAAATCTTCTTTCTTTGCCCACAGGACCTAGAGATTTAGATCAGATGTTCTGCGATGCCAGAAAATATAACTAAGGAATCTTCTGAAATCATTTTTACCACAGACATTTTAAAAGACAAATACCTTCCCAGGATGCCTGACATAGGGGAGATGGAACCGGTGTGATCCTTTGAAGTTCTTGCTGTGTCTGGATGGATAAAGGCAACTTTCATTGGCTTTGAGAAATGATGAAGGATTAAGTAGATAAGGACAGAAAAAAATGTTCTCAAGTTGCCATTGCTTGATCTTGAATTGGTATTAAGTATTTCCGTAGAAGAAGCTTAACATCTGGGACTGAAACTTCCTAAGCAGCAACTGTTCTTCCTAGGGTATGGAGCCAAGATATTTAATGCTTAACCATTTAATCTAGTTTTGTAAATTACTTTCTGCTTATCTGCCTTAATGTTTTGCTTAATGGGTTCTTGAGCCACACTGGGCTTTGAAACCTAGGATACCAGGGCTGATGTTACAACTAGCTCAGTAGAGAAACCCTGAGACTCTCCACAGTTTTAGAGATTCAAATACCCCAGTTCCATTTAACTAATTAACTTAATTAAGTCAATACCAGGTTCGCTTTTACAAAGCTTATTTTTAAATTTTAATTTAATTTTTAAAAATTACAGAGATATGGAAGAAACAGACATGCAAACATTATCTTCCATTATCTCTGGTACAACATCTGTTTCTAAGGAGGGAAGAAGCTTCACTTTCACAATTTAGCTCAAAACTACACAGCATCAGTCCCGCTTTGCCCAAAGTCAATACCCTCTGGGTTTGGCTTGAGCACCTCTGGGCTTGCCTTAAGCACCCTAGCTTCTGAAGGTTTCCTTCTGGACTGGCTGACTACAGCATCCTGAGCTCCCCAAGGTTCGAGCCCCTAGGTCCTGGACTCCATTCCCTACACCTAAAATAAAAAGTACAAATGAGACCACACCCCCAAGCTCAACTTCCAGTTCACTTCTCAGGGCCATCTGATCTAGACTGGTTGTTGCCCTCCATTCTCTATCTAGAAGAAGGGGAAGGGAGCCTCCGATCTTTCCTTCTCTCCCCCCCCCTTTTTTTTAACTGCAGGACTGGTCCGCTACAGGTGAGAAGTCACATAAAATTGAGAGATCAACAAAACACTCCCAGCAGATACATTTGAAGATGCAGGCAGTTTCAGGGATAGGGATAGTGGAAAGAAGAGGCTCCCTTTCACATGGTAGATTGCTCAGCACTGCCAGCCCTCCCTCCCAAAAGCATCTCCTACCAAGGGGCCTACATCCTAGGTGATCCAGGTATGTGCCAAAACCTCATTACATAAGTATTTTGCGAAATGAATGGAAAATAATCTTAAGAGAATGAGATTAGGAAAGGACAAAATATGTTCTCAGATTGAAAATAACTCAGCAGATGTTCTGCTAACTCTTATTTTGGAAAGCAAATATTGTTAGGAAGATGGGAAGACAAGGATACTGGATTTAAATCTTGACTTGTTTGTAGTCTTTAATAAAGCCTATTTCCTTGGTCTATAAAATGATTGGTTATAAAACAGCAGGTTTTATCTGTCCTACGGCACCAACACTAAACAGCGTCATGGACTAGGGATGATTTGGACTGGGGAAAATAGAAGGGGGTCAGGGATGATTCCAAAAAGATTAGAACTTTCCAGCCCAGACAACTAAGAGGCAGGAGTGGATCTGATCTGAATACAATTGTGGAGGTTATAATTAAATTAAACATATATTCATTCATCAGATTCCTCAATATGAAAACTAGGAGACATCCCTTGAAGTTTGAGAGCAGTCAATTAGGAACACATAAAACATATCATAATTCACTTTGTGTGGGGGGAGGTACTAATTTCTGAAACTCTAACACCTACTTTGGCCCAGATTACCAATAAAAATAGATTAAAATTGTAGAAACAAATTCATGAATGACATCTAGCATAAATCATTAAAGGAAAAGAAGATGTTTGGTTGCTTATCCCTAATCTTTGAGACTGATGTGAATTTACTCTCACAAAAAAAAGTTCCTATTGACTTCTCTCAGAAATATTAAAGGGCTGGGTAAAATATATTATCTAATAAGGCAATTTTTATAGCATTATATTTTAATCAAACCCTGCTATCCACAGGCAAGTCTTATTTTAAATACCAAACATATATCAAAGTTTTTCTCTTCTTCCTCCTCTCCTTCTCACTTCTCCCTTTCTCTCTCATTTTTCCTCCTTTCAGTCATCCTGTCCTCCTCATTTCTCTCTTTTCCCCTCCCCCTGTCAATTGATTTTTTTTTTAGAAAAGTACAGCAAACACTAAGGTTGAGATACATTAATGTTCGAGATCAAAGAAACTAAATCTCATTTTACTGAAGGCAATCTTACTCAGATAGACTTATCTCTAAAGCACATCTCATCCAAGGAATAAAAAGAATTTGAAAGCAGTGGTTTAGGTTTCCACAGTGACTTGTTTGAATAGATGTATTTTGAAAATTAATGAATACATATTTGAAAAGCACATTGAGGTCCATTATAACTATCATGGATAACAGTTATATTGTTAGTCTGTGAATCAGCTGAAAGAGTCCAAATCTTGTACTAAGCCAATTTACTTTCTATGTATTCATGTCTTAAGTTTTGCTTTTTTGCATGTTTGTTTCCCAGCAACATTGCCTACCACAGAAAAGAAAGGCATGTATAAAAGCTTCTGCTTTGCCGTCTCCCCATTTTTGAAGACGCCTTGTGCAAGACACAGGATTTTAAAAAAGAATTCCATTTTGAAATGGCAATTGAAGTCCCAAGTCCAAGGCTACAGACTGAGCTATATTCCTCTGCCCATAAAACTCATCTCAGTTCTCTTTGTGAGATGAATGAAAATTCCCAAGAAAAAGAGTTTCTGGATAATTAATAATCATTTTTAATTAGTCTAGGCAATCAATAAATAGTCAGTGGTTTCTCTGGTAACCAAAGACTACCTTAAAATCTTTCTGAAAGGGAACTCTGCTACAAGTGAAAATCAAACCTGATTGGTAGAAATTTAATGAGATGGGATAAAAAATCTTGACTTCCTTCTGCTGAGAACCATGATTTGATCATGGGGTGCATCAGCCTCAAAGTATCTGAGCAGGAGAAGAAAAAATTCATACAGACCTTCCTGATTAGGTTTTTCCTTCTTGAGCTAGATTGCCCTACTCTGTAATGGATGGGATCAAGGACAGGACATTCTTCCCTCAAGAAAAGGCTCACCTAGACTAGATTCTGTTTATATTCTGAAAAAAAAAAAAAAATTAGGTCTCCCAGTTGAACAGGACTTAACAAGCATATTTCTTGAGGGTTAAGGGAATTTAATTAGTCAACCATGGCCTTCAGGGGCTTATTGATCTTTTCAAGAGTTGGACCTTAACCCCAAATGTTCATAGGGACTATTTGTGTCCGACCTGTGGCAGACAATTTGGAGCTAATGTTGGTCTCATTAGCCAGTCGGACACATGGCAATTTGACCTGAACCTAGCAATGTCAATTTGGTCTTCTTCAAGAACTAAGAACAACCACCACCTTAACAAAAATAGGAAGATTAATTATTTAGTCTTGCTTAATAATTAATTATTAATATAATCATTAATCTAATCATATTATTAATTTCTCCCACTTAGAAAAACCTTTTTGTCAGGCTTTTCCAGTCATCAACAAATTTCTTTCATGAAAGGACAAAGTAAAGTTGTTCCTCATCTGGCATCTCACCATATTCCAGTTATTTGCCAATGAGACTTGCCCAGCCTCCAGCTTTCAGGGAGAGTGGGGTGAGAGTCTCCAAGGCCTCCCTAGAACAGAGCTCATTGAGCCTGAGGCTTCTGGCGAACATCCCTTCTTGTGTATTTTTGCCATGTATATCATTCCATAACTAGAAGTCTCTCAGGCAGCTATACTCTGGACCTCTTAATTGGAACCTGATCTCCGATTAAGTTGTCAAACAAGCTAAAACAATAGTACTGTGTTAATTAAACATTTTTATAGTAGATCAGAAGTAACACTGTAGAGAATTTTAAAAGATAAATTGGTTCTTCTGATAGGTTACTTTTCAGTCTATCTTCAGATTAATTAAATTGAAGTTATTCATGCAAGATTAGCAAAGAATGTGACAGTTATAATATGTAGTTAGCACAAAAACAATTCATTAAATTGCATAGCATAAATAAGAAAAATACAAAGAAGGCGAGTCCTTGAAATGATAACCAGTAGCTGAAATGAAACGTTTCAAATAACAATTAAACCTGCCAAGACAAACCAAAGAACTATACGGACACAATTACAAAACACTTCTTACACAAATAAAGTCACATCTAAACAATTGAAAAATATCAATTGTTCATGGGTAGGCAGAGTTAATATAATAAAAATGGCAATTCTGCCTAAATTGGCCTACTGATCGGTGCCACACCAATCGAACTGCCAAAAAAAAATTGTATTATTGAACTAGAAAAAAAAATAACAAAATTCATCTGGAAAAACAAAAAGTCAACAACATCAAGGGAATTAATGAAAAAAATTACAAAGCATGGTGGCTTAGCAAAACCGAACCTAAATCTATATTATAAAGCAACAGCCATCAAAACCATTTGGTACTGGCTAAGAAATAGAATGGTGGATCAATGGAATAGATTAGATTATACGCAACACAGTAATTAGAGCCTATGGCAATCTAGTTTTTGATAAACCCCTAAACTCCAGCTTCTAGGATAAGAATTCACTATTTGACGAAAATTGCTGGGAAAATTGGAAAATAACACGTCAGAAACTTGGCATAGACCTACATCTCACATCCCATACCAAAATAAGGTCAAAATGGGTACATGATTTGGGGATAAAGGATGATACTATAAACAAATCAAATAACAATTACAATTTGAATGAAACAATCTATTTTTTTCACTCCACTGTTCAGCAAATCCTCAGTACTCAGAGACGTATAACTAAAATGGAGTCAGACAGCTCATAGAATCTATCTTCCCAGTGTTCAAAGACCTCTGATGCTTCATTACAGGGAGATAAAAATCTACTCTACTTCCAAACACCTTCAGAGAAGGAAATTATATAATAAGTCATTTTAATTAAAAAAATTTTCATATTAAATAAAACCCTCCATTCCTGACTTCTTTATTTCTATTAATGGATGCACCATCTTAAAATTCTTAACTCAGCATCAATCCACATATGCAAACAGTTGCCAACTCCTCTCAATTCATATTTTAAACATTTTTTTCACATCTCTCTCCCGCAACCATTCTAGTTCAAATTCTCATATCAATTTACTTACCCTAATTTTATGCCCTGTTAACTAATCTTTATTTTCATTCTTTTCCCTCTTTTGTCCATTCTTTTTATGCCTGCCCCAGTAACCTTCCTAATAAACCATTCTAATTGTATTACGACTTCACTCAAAAGATTTCTGTAATTTTTCAAGTTCCATTGCGACCCCTTGTAGCCCAAGAAATTTTTACAAGACCCCAGCTGTATAAGTATTTGATATAGTTATAATAAATCAAACATTTGCTGATAATAAATCATAAAGAAATTTATTTTTAAATAATTCTTTGGTATACATATAGTTTTACCATTTATTAAAGATGAAAATAAATTTGCATGCTAATGAGATAGATGTGCTTATTTATTTTTACATAAAGAACTGAATCTTGTTGGAATATCTGATACTTTTTACCTCCCCCTTCAGTTATGGGATGCCATTATGGATAAGTTTAAGATAAATTATATAGGAATACCTGAATTTAGCATTCAAGATCTTTTCTGATATCCATGCTCTTTCACTTCTCTGTAGCATTTCACACATGTAACCACTCCAACCTTCTTGATATCTTAAATTGCCTCTATTTCTAAATTTCTTTGGGGGGGGAGGATTTTAGGATTTTAGATTCAGGGCCAATTCTTCCTTTTTAGGATTTTAGATTCAAAGCTGATTCTTCATTTTTCTACCCCTCTGACCACTCTTTCCCTTGCTCCTTTTCTGAATCCTCAATCCCTCCCCTGCTTTGTGGGTTATTCTCTTTCTCTCTCTCTTTCCACTGCCCCTGGTGATCTCTTGAAGCCACATTTCTAAGTATTATTTCCAATTTCTCTCAAAATCTACCTTCCAGTCAAACTGTACTTGTTTATTCATCTTTGTCCTTCCCTCTTCTTTCCCTGTCTGTTCACACACTCATCTTGCAAGGGACTCTCCCCCCATCTCCATCTCCATCTCTAATTGTTGAAGTCAATGGTCCACAGTCCAATGTCAACAGTCTACAAAGCCTTTTCTGACTCTCCAAGATGAAAATGATCTCTTCCTTTTAAAATTCTTTATAGCTTTTTGCCTGGATTTTTTTTTTTTTGCACTTCTTTCACCTTCTCTGTATTATATTTATTTGCCTACTTGTCTGTCCAATTTCACGGTAGGTTCTTTCATAAAAGTATCTATTTTTGTCTTTTATTTTAAATGACTTCCTCAGGGATTTTTTTATATGTTAATTGCTTACTTATCTTCAAATTACTTTTGAAATAAGTCTTATTTTGTCTTAATTACCTAACAACAGTTTTTGTCATTAATGAGACACAGAATGTTGAAGATTTATTGTTTCAATCACTTTAATTTGACAAAAATCAGCATTAAAAATTCTCTCTCTGAGAGAAAAACATGTTCTAAAGGATAGCAATTATTCCCAATGTTATAACATCTGGTAATGTTTGAATTGGAGATGCTCTCTGGGGATAGCTAACATGTCGCAAAAACAACTATAGTGAATTATTTGAGGCAACCAAAAGACTTGGTCAAAATAAAGCTTGTTATTTTGTGTAGATATTTTTTGTCAGCAGCCTTTAGACATACAGATCCAATGCAGCACATATTTGCTAAGCACCTATTACGTGCAAAGAATTTTGCTAGTAACTGGGAAACTCAAAGCAACAACAACAACAAAATTCCCTGCCCTCAAGAAATTTACATTTTACTGGTGAAGTGCAACATGCTTACAGTTTATATGTGCATCTTATCAATCTATTTATCTAAAGTGCTCTTCAGAGTTGTAATATATATGTATATATAACATTCATATATGTATATGCTCCTAGCACAAAATGTATCATGTACAAAAGTGTTATTTCTGCTTTGGCCAGAAACCCCAAAAGGTCTTCCCCACCCAGATTCATTCATTCCTTCAGATTTCTTTTTGGATTAAATAAAAAAAAGATTCTTTGCCTCAATTGCTACCTAGCCTTAATGTACAAAATAATGCTTGCTATTAGCTAATAGAAAAATATTTTATATCATAGATAGTTATATTTTCATCAGCTGATTAGGAGGCTAAAAATTTAAAACAAAAATTCCATTCCTTAGTAAGAGAGTTTGTACAATTCTACCATTTGTTTACGTGAATGGGAATTTTGATTTTATTCTTGTTTTAAATTAAAATAGAGAACTAAAATCAATGCAGAACCAATCTGAAAGCTATCTGGTGTTAAACCACATATTGCAAGATTTTGTTCAAATAAAAAAAGCTTACATCAAAATAAATTTTACACAAGATTTCACTTATGTTAAATATCTTCCAAATAACTTGTTTAATTCAAATATTATTTATATTCAACAAAATATATGAAGTCCTATGGTAGTACTGGGTTACTTCTTTTCATTCTTATAAGCTGTCCCACATAAAATATTTGTAATTATTTTATAATAAGGTTTTACTATTTCATATTCAGTATTGTAATAATTATAGTTGGATAAAATGTTATAACTATAATTACATGATATAAATTTAATTTGAAGCTTTGAGAAATACAAATTATTATTGTAGTTATCATATTTAATTTTAAAAATCTAAAATAATTTTATGAGGAATATATTAAATTATCCTGAGAGTTCACAACAAATTTTGTCGTGGTAAAGAGGGGTTCCCAAAACAAACATTGGCAACCACTACTGTAGGACACAATCCATAATCTGAGGCTTAAATCTAGATTCTAAGGGCCAGAGGTGGGGAGGAAGTATAGAACAGTTATGAAGAAAAAGCTGGTGCAAAAGCAGAAAGTATTCATTTTGGCAGAATAGCATGGGAGCTGAGAGATGGAGTGAATTTCGGGAATATTAAGGAGACTACTTTGGCTAAAAAGTAACTATATGCTTCTTTCTCTTTTATGATAAATCAACTCTAAGAGAAACATTTTCTCATACTCATAAGAGCATGTCCTTTTAGAGAGATTATGGTTTCTAATGAGGCAAATTAACCTTAAACTGAAACCATGGTTTTCACCTGGTTGGGAGCTATTCATTTTCCCATGTCCTCAAGCAACTGCAAAGATTTCTGTGATTCTTGATACATTTATTCCCTTTAGCAAACATAGAACCATTAGCCTGCAGGACTAAGTAAAGTAAAATACTCAAATCACATTTTCTGGTGAATCTGATCCTTAAAAAAAAATAAAAAATAAAAAAAATAAGGAACAGGGTTACACTATATCCCTGAGCTTTGGAATTGAACTTTAATTTTAATAACAATGCAGTCTTTAGGGCAGATTTCATTACCAACTCTCTGTGTATTGCATAATTAATACTAATTAAATTATTTTTTCCCTTTTTAATCCTAGTTCAAATAATTACACTGTCAATTAATTCACTCCTCCAACTGACTTCTAGGAGCAAGGAAGCCTCCCTCATGAGCCTCCCTCAGCTGCCTTGCATGTGGCAGACAATACAGGGGCTACAATCCAGAAAAGGAGTTCAAAGTAAAGCATTTAATTAAATTTTCATCACAGCCTTTACTTCTAAAGATCAGTGTGTGCTAATCTCTTCCTTTCATAGTAATTGAAACGAATGCCAAGGGCTCAGTGCCTCTCAATTTAGGGGTGTGCTGAACTCTGAGGCTCGATGTCCAAGGCTGCTTGGGCCGTGCTCTTAAGCAGTGGTTCTCAAACTTTTGTTCTCAGTATCTTCATGTTGTTAAAAAAAAAAACTATCGAGGATCTGTTTAAAGAGTTTTTGTTCATATGGGTTATATTTATAGCTATTTGCTATATTAGAAATAAAAAATAATTTTGAATTTGTAGACCCTCTGAAAGGGTTTCAGAGACCCCAACAATTCTTTGGACTACACTTTGAGGACCACAAGCATTCCATGCAGTTCTGAGGCTAAAGTGGGAGAATGTGGTCAAAAGGGAATCCAATTACTCCGCCTGCCAACTCATCTCCAAGAGATGGCAGCCGAATCTGTCCCTTTGACTTCAGCTTAAAACAATAACTTGACATCTTGTCAAAAACAAATACAGCTAGCTTATTTATGAATATCCTAGCGTGGGATACCTTGCTCATGTCAATGCAACAAATGGCTTTTAATCTTGCCAGTAGGGCGTGCAGTATATTAGGGAATAGAAACATTCTCAAAAACTCATCTCGGCCATGACTTCTCTAAGTCAAATTATGTTTTTGCTTTTGGGGTTCCCCCCACTGACTCCCATTACAAAATTGCATGTGCAATTTAAATGTACACTTAAAGATTGGGTTGGGTTTAGTTTTGGTCGATTTTTGGTTTTTGCTCTAAGATATAATAAAAGTGACATTTTTAAATGGAGCCATTTAAATCACATAACTTCATCATCATCATCAAATAACAGTTTTCAACAGAGAATTAAAATAGGAACAATTTTAGGATAAGCCTATCTTGGGGCTAGATCCTATAACAAAGAAATATATAGCTTGACTATTGAATGGCTCTTTAAATACATTTTTGGCTATAGATTGAAGCAACATAAACATTTCTTCTTACACCCCAAGCTTTAGCTATTTGTTCTAAAAGCTGTTTGATTTATGATTAGTATTGTTTGCTCCCTAAAGACATACATGGCATATCCCTTGCTTTCCATTGAAACTTCTATACAATTGCTCTGACAATTTCTTATTTCAAATTCACTCTCCAAGTATTCTAACCTCACCTAGTTCTTTTGACTTAATCACTTTCCCAGCTTTCTCAATTACTATCATTCTACTATCATCTTTTTTCTACATCCCTTCCATCTTCATCAGAGTGTCTCATATCTGCATTAGTGATTATTCTAACCTTCAATCATCACAACGAACTTCACCTGTGCTCTAATTCAACTATTCACTTAAAGGGGCAAATTCTAAAACTCACAATTACTGGATTTTCCTCCAAGATGCTCAACTCTGAAATCGGCATCTGAACATAATCTATAATCTTTCTATTCTCACTGTCCTTACTCATTCTTCATATTTAAGCCCCCTCAGTCTTTCTCTAATCTAGAAATCTGTTAACCATGAGCTTCACTTCCCTCTCTACCCATGCTTAACTATTCAGTCAACCACTTCAGTTCCTCTCCGCTCTTGACTCTGCTATTTTCTGCTATTTCCACTCTTCTACCCTCAACCTTATGTAACTCACATTATCTGGCTCTCCTGCTCCTACTTGTAAATAGTCAGACACTGTAAAGGAAAATCATAAAATATCAATGCCCGAGTCAACTAAAATTTATGCTGTCTTACCTCAACTGAGCCTTTTCTGCTCCTTGGAAATACTTAACAAATATATATTTGACTCTTCACATACCTTACAGATATCTTCTAAACCTTCTCATCTTTCCTCAAACTCCAAATCCCACCCTCCTCTTTGTCACTCTCAACAGCTGTTTATACTTTTTACTTCACAGAGATGCCCAGATACTACAAAGGAAGAATTTTCATCTGCCCTCGACCTGAACTCTAGGCTTCCATTCACTTCCACCTTGGATGCTACTTCTTGTATCTAGGAAACCAGAGAGGTGGATGAGATGGCCTCAAAGACCTTGTCCAGTTCTACGGTCCTTTCATTGCTTCTTTGAGGCTGTGGTATCAAGCATCTTGGGTCTATCTATAGTGTATCTAGTGTAGATTCCATCCTCATCTCTGGTATAATCCCTCAATCCATTCAATAGTCAGTTCTGAGACCATTTCCTCTACTTCTTCCATGAAACCTTCTCTCACCACTGCCCCTTCACCCACAAGTCAGAGTGATCTCCTGTTTTTCATACTTTCCATCCCCTTTACTTAGGTTTCTCTTTTATACTCATCGGACTCTTTTGTATCTTTCATAGTTTTTGTCCGTGGATATGTCCATCCCCCACGTGGATTAAACTCATTCAGAGCAGGTCCTGAATCATAGCAGTATTTCTATCTCCTTGCACAGAATCTGGTTAATAAACGTTTATAGAAGTGGATTGGTTGAAGTACTTGATATTTAAAAGGGTACATTTTTGAAGGTTCATTTGCTTGCTATCTTTCACAAGGTTTTATCATCATAATTTGGCAAGGTCTTCTACACAATTACACTTCAGATTTGTGAAATACATTATTCCCATTGCAGATTTTCACTTATCAGCTCTTTAAATGGAGGTCTGAAAATATATATTTCACTCATTCCATTTACATATCTGCATATGAAAAAATAAAATTTAGTTTCTCACTGAATTGTATCTCTCACTGGACTTTTCAAAACCACTATCATTAAATGTGATGCCTACTCTATTAATTTACCTTCTTCCTTCTCTCCTTCCTCTACCTCCTCCCTTTCCTCCTCTTCTTCCTCCTCTTCTTTCTCTTCTTCCTCTTCCTCTTCTTCCTCCTCCTTTTCCATGTCTGTCTGTCTCTGTTTTTTTCTCTCTAGTACTTTTATTCTATTTGTCTCTCTGTCTTTCTCTTTCTCTGTCTATTTGTCTCTGTGTGTGTGTGTGTCTTTCTCTTTCTATTTGTCTCTCTCTTTCTCTCTTTCTGTATTTCTCTCTACTCCCTCCTTCCCTCTCCATGTCTCCCTTCCTCACCAGACTGGCTCTGCAAACTTCCCCTCACAGATTCATCCCAAAGCAGACTGGTGCTAAAGTTTCTCAACCATTTCATCCTCCCAATTCTTCTTCTTAGTGTCAGACTACATGTGGACACCCAGACAGCTTTGTCTTACGACACCTTAAAACTACTAAACTCAAAGAATCTACTAGCTTCAGCCTCCCCCACAGGTCTGCACCATCAGCCTGGCATTGTTTTATTTCCAATTATTTCATTACAAGACTTTTGTTTTATTCTTTTTACCACTCAGCTGCTCAGGAACTTTGTACCCTCGGCAATGTTGGCCCTGGTTATTATTTCTTTATAACTAAACCTGATTTGTTACTCTTCCTCTAAAGTTCCAAACCTGGAACCATTATGCTCCATCAGCTCTACGATCTCTAGCCCATCCCTCCTTCAGTTTGTGAAGCTAATTCGGGATTAGCACACTCACTAGAACCTACCTTATGAATGTCAAGGCAAGATGGTGGTGCTGTTTTAAGCACATATTCATTAGAAAGCAACCTATTTTTGAGGGAGTTAAAGAAAGAAATGCTTCAAACAAATGGAACGGATACAGATTGTTATCAGTCTGTTCTCAACAAATGGTTAAATAAAGAAAGAATCCCGGGAAAAGGAATCTGAAAAGGATAGGGAGTCATGTGCAAGGTTGGTTTCTAACAAGAAAGGCTGTGAAAATGAAAATGCTCCCCAAACTCAGCAATGTTTTTTAAATTCGGCTACAGGAAGAAGATAATCTGCAATTAGGACCAATGGTTACCTGATTGGTACACTAGGAGAAAGTAGCCAGAAGAAAAGAATTACTCCCTCTAGGAAGATGCTATGCTGGGACTTACAGAAGCATAAGAAGTCCTGAAGGAGCTTATAAAGCAACGGGGCCAGAAAAATCATTGAGCATATGAAGCCATTAAAGCCATGTTTGTCAGCTGTGTGACGGCGTTCAAGATACCTCACTTAGGAAGGCTCTTTGCTACAGTAGGAAGCACAATGGTTTGGGAATCAGAAGATCTGGATTCAAATCCCAACTGCCACCTACTCCCTGGGTATCCTTGAGAAAGTTACTTGACCAGTCCAGCACTTAGTTTTCTCATTCCAACGCCCTTGGAAGCATTGACACCCAAGGCTAACCAATCATTATTCATGGAGCTGGCTAGCCTGGCTTGAAGGAGGGAAAGAGATGGGCATTTGCCAGGTGGGCGAAGATTGCCACCACTTCTCCTCAGAACAAAGCAGCTATAAACCAAGATCCTGTCCCCAAGATCCTGAGGAACAAAAGAACTCTCCATAGCCACCATTGGGTGGGGCAGCCACTGGGGAAAAGTTCCTTATACTACAGCCCCCACTCCCTATCTGAGAAGCCCCAAAGCCCTAGGAATTGCAGCAGACACCCAAAATCTGTGAGTCTAGTACCCTAGCTTCCAGCCCATCTCTTAAAACCATCCAAGGGAGCAAACTTGTAGGAATATGATCTGGTAACTACCTGGAATGATCAAATGGCTCAGCTTCAGAAAAAAAGATATAGCATGATCAATAGAAATGAACTAAAGAAAATTCCCTGCCATCTACTTTGCTGCCGTCCCCTGTAGACCACTGGATCTTTCCATCTGATTTGCAGCTGAAATCACCTATATGTGTTGTCTCCTCCATTGCAGTGTGAGCTTTTTGAGAGAAAGAATTGTCTTGCATTCCTATTTGAATCCCTAATGCTTGGGGAAAATACTTTACACAGATTAAGTACTTAAGAAATGCTCTTTATTACTTTTGAGTATATAGACACTGAAGGAAATCACTCTGATCAAATCAAAAAATTCATGTTGTAAAGTAGGAAGGAATAAATTTGGATGGTAATATATAGATTGTGTTTCTTTTTTTGTAACTTAAATAATTTTCACTTAGTAAAAAGTAACTTTTTTAGTAACTTAAAGATGGTCAAGCAATAATAGATTAGAGAGTTTTAAATCATGGACTCACTTATTTAAAGCTAGAAAATGCCTAAGACATTATCTAGTTCAAACATTTTATTATTTTAGGAAAAGAGAATAAAAAGTATAACCATCATTAGGGACATTACCTCCTTTGATGCATATGTAATTCCATTAATGTACTCTCACTCCATTCTGTAGAAAATCTATCCAACATATGACAGACTCTTTTCTAGTTTTTTGTCTTTATGTAAGTGTCAGTTTAATAGTCAACTTATCCACTTGTAACTACTTTTACCAAATGCCTGAAGTGTTCTAATCATAAATTTCCTTCATGGCAATTTATAACATAGGTCATCATTAACATTATGTGGCAGTCTAAATTATACCCAACATATAATTCTCCATTTCCTTTTGGATCATTTTCAACTTCAATGTCATAGAAGCAGAAACAGTCTTGTTCTCAAAATCACAACCATGTATCATCAAAACTTTATTGAATCCATTTTTTAAAGAGGCTTTCATGTTGAAAACAGCCTGAGATCACTAAAAGTATCACATAAGTTTTCAAATATAATTCAGCATTCTTTCTACTTCCACCTACTGTCCCTTTTCCTGATATATATATTGATATGCTTACTTAATCAACAAGCCTTTAAACTTCTTGTCATTGTCTTGCCTATTTAATTCATTTGTGTATTTTTTTTTCCTTTTTGATTCATCAAAGCAATCTCGTTTAAATAACTATGGATCTCAGTAGGAAGACACTGAACTGTTCTGGGGCTTAATGTAATGAGGAAAATATCCAGAGGATAATGTGAAGAATCTCACCATCTAATGGAATCATTTTTAATTTGTCTTCCTTGTTAGAGTGCCTTCATGACAGAAGCAAATATCTTAGGTGAGCATACCTCTTTCTCATTTATGCCTCTGCTAGACAATCATCACAGGCTCAGTGAGCAGAGTAAAATCTCTTTGCTGTATGAGAAACTACTCATTGAAGGGCAGCCTAAAAGTCTTTTTTTTTTCTTTTTGTTCTGTGGTCAAATGCTTTGGGGCTAGGCAGAAGAAAATAATAGACAAACAGCAAACACGACAAAATGCTGTAATTTTTGTACTGAACTTTCAGTCAACTTTTCATATAACTGTAAAGTTGTAGAGTTGTTGGAGAAAAAACAATGAAAAATCTACAAATTACAAAGATTGAGCAAAGGGCCTTTCCTGAATGTCACTTAAATGTAAATCTCCTAATTAAAGATATTTAAAAGCCAAACAATTTAATCATGTCACAGAACAGCATAATGGGATAATATTGAACTGCCATATAATTGTTTCTAATTTTTAAAGCTAAATACAGGGCATTTAAAAATACTATTGCCAATTAAATCATTCTAGTCCTTTCAACCTTGGGTTGAATTTGGTCCCTAGAAAAATTAGCAGCTAATTTGATTGGGTTTCCAAATGGGTCAAAGGAGAACAAGAAGAAGGATAAAGAAAGAATAAATGATTATCAAACATAATGACGGAATTCCCCAAACTGAATATAGCCATGCACATCAAACTTAAACCAAAGTTGCCATCAATAAGAAAATGAGTATGATGATAGACCCGTGAAAAACATTATAACACAATCATACAAAGTATGGATGAAATTAGATTTTTGACCAATACTTCACACTGTATAAGTTTCAAAATGGCCAAGGGGAAGGGACACTTATAACAAGTTTTTCTCATGAAGATCTCATTTTTAAGACACATAAGAAACTAATTCAATTTTATAAGGGGAAAAACCCAACCATTCTCCAATGGTCTAAGGGGATGAACAGAGAATTCTCAATATCTGCAGCAATATTGTAAAAATCACAACTAATTAGAGGAATACAAACTGAAGCAATTCTGAGATCTAACCTCCTACTTATCAGAGTAGCAAAGATGACCAAAAAGTAAAATGATGTTGGAGGGACTAGAGAAACGGGCATACTGATGCACTTATGAAAGGGGCCAACCACTCTGGAAAGCAATTTGGAATCATACACAAAAAGCAAATAAAAAGTGCATGCCCTTTAACCAAGTTCTACCACTGCAAGATCTATACCCAAAAAAATCAAAGAAAGAGAAAATATTTATCATAGCTCCTTTTGTTATACTAAAAACTAAGAAGATGTTCATCAATTGAAGAATGACAGAGTAAGCTGTCACACATATCACAAGCATATCACACAAATGTGATAGAATATTATTGTGCTATAAGCAATGAGAAAACATGATACCAAAAAGATATGGAAAACTTATGAACTGATGCAGAGTAAAAAGCAAAACCACAACAATTTAGATGATAACATCAATATCACACAAATGAACAATTTGGAGACTTATTTATAAAGAACCTCAACAATTTAAACAACAACAACACTGTAAAAACAAATATATTAGAAATCTGTCAAATTATGATCGGTATGACTGTTCATCATACAAGGGGACAAGTGACAAAGCAGACTCTTTCTCACGAAGATGTGACAGATTAGAGGAACAAAATGAGATATGATGAGCCTCTATAATTTTTGGACTTGTCAAGCATCAAATATGTGTATACAACTATAGATGATTCAGACAAGAGTAAAGACATTGATGAAATGGGACCCTACATACTGCTATGGAAAGAGCATTGGGTTTAGTGTCAATGGACTAGTTCCTGCCATTTGCTATCTGGCAACTCATTTACCCCCCCCCCCCCGGGGCTCATTTTATTCAGCTATAAAATATAGCAGATTGGCACATGATATTTACTTCTAACTTCTTTGCTCCCTTCAACAAGATTTATCTTTTTGGTCTTACTGTTATTCAGTCTTTTCAGTCTTGTCTCCAGGTGGGATTTTCTTGGCAAAAACACTGAAATGGTTTGTCATTTCTTTCTCCAGATCATTTTACAGAGGAGGAAACTGAGGTAAACTTGGCCAGGATCAGTTAGCAAGTATCTGAGGCCTGATTTGAACTCAGGAACATGAGTCTTCCTGACTTCAGACCCTAGCACTTTTTCCAATGCACTATCGAGGGCCTTCAAGATTTATCTTTTTTTTTTTAATAGCTTTTTATTTACAAGTTATATGCATGGGTAATTTTACAGCATTGACAATTGCCAAACCTTTTGCTCCAATTTTTCCCCTCCTTCCCCCTACCCCTCCCCTAGGTGGCAAGATGACCAATACGTGTTAAATATGTTAAAGAATAAATTAAATACAAAATAAGTAGACATGTCCAAACCGTTATTTTGCTGTACACAAAGAATCCGGACTCTGAAATAGTGTACAATTAGCCTGTGAAGGAAATCAAAAATTCAGGCGGGCAAAAATATAGGGATTGGGAATTCAATGTAATGGTTCTTAGTCATCTCCCAGAGTTCTTTTGCTGGGCGTAGCTGGTTCAGTTCATTACTGCTCCATTGGAACTGATTTGGTTCATCTCATTGCTGGAGATGGCCACGTCCATCAGAATTGATCATCATGTAGTATTGTTGTTGAAGTATATAATGATCTCCTGGTCCTGCTCATTTCACTCAGCACGAGATTTATCTTAAAGACACACAAATAACATAAAACTTTCCATTTAAGAGGAATGAAAAAGGACTACATACATTTTATGTTCTGCCTCTTCAACTAACTTTAAGGTAACCGTACTATTTATTATTTGTGCTCCCTTCTCTCCCCAAAAAGAGAAATGTGACTCTTTATTAAACAAATAGCTTTGAATTAAAAGCAAGAAAGGATGATTGACTCCTAATAAACAAAGCAGCCAAGGAAATCCTATGAATTGTGCACTACTCTATCCAGTCTACTTTTAATTCAAACCCATATCAGAATTGTCACCTACTCCCTCTTCAAAGTGCACAATTAAGATCAATTTAGCATACAATTAATTTTTTTCTCCAAGCCATTAGATTCAAAACAACTAATAATTACCTCACACTACACAGTTAGTAAATGTGTGCAATGATAGAGTCTATTACCATAATAATATTGAGCTCATATCATTAACCCAACCATGCCCCCATGGAAACAACTCAAAACTAACTCAACTATAGGAGTACATAAGTACAGGATTTTCCTTCTACAAATCAGCAACATTTTCTTTTTGCTTTATGAATTTTCAATTTTAAAAAAAAAAGCTGCTCGGAAAATGTCCAATACAGTCCAAGTGGCTTTTCAAATTCTAAAACCCCAAGAATGTCAATGTGTGCTTTGGGTTTCCGGCTTTTCTCTGCTCTCCTCCAACGACAAAGGCATCCCAATCTGCAAGCCTTTTATCTGATTTTTCTTTCCATTAACTCTCTTCTTTCAAAAAGAAAATGGCCACTTCCAATCTCTCAGATGATTTGTCATTCTTTTGATGGAAAAGGTAGAAGATAGCTTTAGGGAGTTCATGCAGAAGTATTCAAAACATTCAATACCATCTTCATTATATCCAATATCAACAGATTTATCTAAAATAGATGAGGAAACACTTGTATACATTTTGTGCAAAATAACAACAGATTTTTCTTGTGCACCATGATAAATGTACAAATATGTATGCATATATTGGATTTAACATATATTTTTGCCATCTTTAACATATATTAAATTACTTGCTATCTAGGGGAGGGGATGGGGAGAAGGAGGGAAGAAATTGGAACACAAGATTTTGCAAAAGTTAATGTTGAAAAATTATCCATGCATATCTTTTGAAAATTAAAAGCATTTTAAATTAATTAAATAAATAATTATATATATATATGACATATATATAAATAATTGTAATAAATAAAAATAAAAAACTTTTGAAAATTAAAAAAAAGAAAAACAAAATGACATCAGACTTGAGTGCCAGAGCTGTGACTAGGCGTGGGTAAATGTTGTTTTGTCCCAGGGGAACGAGCTTCCTTTTAGACAAGATGTTCTTTCTTCCTGGGATCACTCTCATCCCACTAATCAGTATCCTCACCAGGACCAAGCCACTGATGCCCAAACATTTCACTCCCAAGGCACCTTCAAAGTGACTTTACTCTCCCAATCCATACAACCCCATCCTCCCAACCATCCAGAAGGAGACCTGGACATCTCCTTTCCTGGCAATAGTAAATATAGGTCACACTTTGCTCCTAGACCTCACTTTTGTTAAATACAACTGTAGTTTTAAGTTTGATTTTGACTCCTAGGAAAACACTCCTATTTGCATGGTGAATTCCTGCTCTCACTGTTTTTAAGCAGCAGGGTTTTAACCAAATTTCCACAAAATGACAAAAGCATGTAGAGAATGATAAAAAAAAAGTTTCCTTTACAAATATTTGCACAGTAGCCCTTTTTGTAGTGGCTAAAAACTGGAAACTGAATGGATGTCCATCAGTTGGAGAATGGCTGAATAAATTGTGGTATATGAATATTATGGAATATTACTGTTCTGTAAGAAATGACCAACAGGATAATTTCAGAAAGGCCTGGAGAGACTTGCACGAACTGATGCTGAGTGAAATGAGCAGGACCAGGAGATCATTATATACTTCAACAACAATACTATATGATGACCAGTTCTGATGGACCAGGCCATCCTCAGCAACGAGATCAACCAAATCATTTCCAATGGAGCAGTAATGAACTGAACCAGCTATGCCCAGAAAAAGAACTCTGGGAGATGACTAAAAACCATTACATTGAATTCCCAATCCCTATATTTATGCACACCTGCATTTTTGATTTCCTTCACAAGCTAATTGTACAATATTTCAGAGTCTGATTCTTTTTGTACAGCAAAATAATGTTTTGGTCATGTATACTTATTGTGTATCTAATTTATATTTTAATATATTTAACATCTACTGGTCATCCTGCCATCTAGGGGAGGGGGTGGGGGGGTAAGAGGTGAAAAATTGGAACTAGAGGTTTGGCAATTGTTAATGCTGTAAAGTTACCCATGCATATATCCTATAAATAAAAGGCTATTAAATAAAAATATATATATATTTGCACAGTATAGGAAACTTCCAACAATGGACAATTCCAATAAATTCTATTTTCTCATTAATGCCAGAGAGAAAATTTTTCAGCTTGATACTTTAGCATCTGTATTTGTGTGTGTATATATATATATATATAATATGTATATATATTTTGTAATTTTTATGACAACCCGAACTACTTATGGTCCTTTATCTCTTCAATTTAGAAACTACTTAGGTAAAATTTTTATTAAAGTAATCATGGAAACAACAAATCACCAAGTTCACTCTTTAAGTACTTAAAATTACAGGCTAGGTGACTGTCAGTGGGGCTGTGCTAAAGGGCTTGTACACAGCCAGAATGTCCCCATAAAGAAGAAATCAAAGAATCCAAGCATCCCAGTAAAAATTTCAGAAGGGCCATTATTGTTTGTCACCAGCTGGGCAGCATTTCAGACATAAAGACTAAAAGCTACCTTCCCATACCACATGATGAAACAGATGAGTTGTCTTAAAGGTTCTTTACGAAACCGTTTACTCAACCCTGCTGAGAAACTACTTAGAGAAAGAAAATTTCACAAGAGGTCCTAAGTTAGAGATATGCAATGTTTGTGGTTTATGCTTTTCCTACTAAGCTAGATTACCTGATAAAATTGTATTGAGTACTCCCTACTATGCACAAATGCTATGCTGGGGAACCGGGATGGAGGAGGTGAAAAAGCATTTATATAGTTCTTACTATGTGCCATGCAGTGTGCTGAACACTTTTTACAAATATTATTTCATTTGATCTTCTCAACCACCTTGATAAGCAAGTGCTCTTATTATCCTCATTTTACAGATGAGGAAACTGAGGGAAAAAGGATTAAGTGACTTGCCTAGGGTAACATAGCTAATAAGGGTCTGAGGCTGGATTTGAACTCAAATTTTCCAGTGCCTGAGGCATTATTGCTGTGGTTATTCAGACATTTTCAGTTGTGTCCAAAAATCTTTGTGATCCCAAATGAAGTTTTCTTGGTAGAGATGCTGAAGTGGTTTGCCATTCCTTCTCCAACTCATTTTATGGATGAGGAAACCAAGACAAAAAGGATTAAGTGACTTGCCCAAGGTCACACAGTTAGTAAATGACTGAGGACAGATGTGAATTTGGGAAGATAAATCTTCCTGACTCCAGACTTATTTAGCACTCTACTTGGCTGCTGCTTAAGGCCTTTTAGAGAGTGACAATACAATACAAGGGGGGCAATATCCACATTTCCTAAGAATGCATAAACAGTGGCCAAATCCTGGTAAAACCATCTCACCAGTCGGACTACACCAAGTTAAGGGTATAGGATGGGTCTTAAACCTGTTGGTGAGTTACAGATGTCTTTCCCAAGAACGTGAAGCTTGCGCCAGTGGAATGGAAGGATGAGAACAATTTTCCAATGCCATTGAAGGCTACTGAAGGAGGCACCGTGGAATGCTGAGAAGCTGGTCAGACCCTGAAGACTCTGAGGTCCTCCACTGAGTCCTAGGCCATTGTCAATAGTCTTGATTTTGTTTTCCAAATGGACTTCTATGATTGGAAGAGAGAGTGACTCTGTGCACCTTTTCCTCACTTAAATCCAATCCATCTGTGAGACATCACCTCATGATATCATTTGTCTTTAAAAAAAAAAAAACAAAGGATAAACAAGAAACCTTGCTAAGATCTTATAGACTCACAAGTAACAAAAAATAATCATAAGACAGGGTAACCTCGTAAAAAGCTCACAATAAGGTAAGATGAGACATCATTATGAAAACTGTTTTAATACAAAGTGGAGACTGAAAGTTCCTCAGAGTCACCAATAAAGTTCTAAGACTAAATGATGTTATTTTTGTACACTTTGATGGTCCAGACTGCTACTCTTTCTTCCTCTCAAACAACTCCCAAAGCTGGCATCTGTCCTACTATATTTTGGTCACCACAAAGCATATATTCTCTGAGTTCAAAAAAGAAAAAAAGTCCCCCATGATTGCCTTCAGAAATGTTGCTGAGAAGGATATTCAGCTTAGGGTGAAAATGGCCTTTTTTCACTCAGGGACTCCCAATATTCAAAATTGAAAGAATCCTCCTGAAAAATATCCCAAAATGCAAAGTCTTAAAAATATCATAACCCAATACCAGAGCTCCCTGGTCAAGGGGAAAATATATCAAGCATCCGGAAAGAAAAAAATCAAATACCAAAAATTATCCCAGTATTCAGAAAGTCTACGTGGAAATGTTAAGGAATTAGCAGATGTTAGATTGGGCATATTAACATAATGCATCCCTCTGTAGAGCACCAAAGCTCTAATAATGCAAATAAAAGAAGTGTAGAAATGGTGCTTTTTCCATAGACCCTTTAGGACAATTGAATTTATTTTCCCTCTTTTCTTTAGCTAAAATGAAAATATTAGGGTCCCATGCCTGGCTTTTCCACTGACCAATCCACTTTTCCTCTTTAGGTCTCAAGTAAAGTATTATGATCACACAAGATTTAGCAGCTACAACATTAAAAGAGCTGAGGGCTTGGAATATGACTTTCCAAAAACCAAAGGAACTGAGATTACAAACAAAAATAGTCTATGCCACAAAACTAGAAAAGTAAATACTTAATAAAATAGAGAACTTTCAAGAATTTCTGATAAAAGACGAGAGATAAATAGAAACTCTGACTGATATAAAACATAAAAGAAGGTTAAAAAAGATAAACATGAAAGAGAAGTCAAAAAGAATTCAATATGGTTGAACTATTTGCATTCCTATAACAGGGAGATGGCATATAACTCACAAGAACTTTATTATTATTAGGGCACTTGGAAGATCTCTATGTAAACAGAGAGCATAGGTTTGAACTGATTATTTTGAGGTGACCTCAGAAAAATGGCTAAGAAAGAGGATAAATAACTAGAAGAAAGGAGAAGGGAGATGAAAAATAGAAGAAAATTATCTCACATAAAAGAAGCATACAAAAGAACTTTTATGATGTAAGTCAAAATGGTGGAGGAAGGATGAACAATGCTTGAATTTCACTCTCATCTGCTCAAAGAGGAAAAATATATTTATATGTATTTATGCATATACCTATGTATCTATATATACACACAGAGAGTTGGGTATAAAATTTGTCTTCCCCAATACAGAAGTAGGAGAGGAAGGGGTTAACAGAAAGGAGAGGTAATTTAATAAAGGAGGGCAGTTTAAGGGAAGCAGTGCTCAGAAGGAAAATAGATTTTTGAGGAGGGACTGGGTAAAAAGAAAAAGAATGACAAAACAGAAGAAAATAGAATGGAGGAAAATAAATAATTGCCAATCATATCTATGACTGTGAATGGGATGAATTCATCCACAAAACACAATTGAATAGAAGAATAGATTAGAAACTAGAATCCAACAATAAGTCATTTCCAAGAAATATACTTGAAATAAAGAGACACGCAAAGTTAAAATAAGGAGCAAGAAAAAAAATTTATTTACTTCAGATGAAGTAAAAAAGGGAGGGGTAACAATCATATTGTTAAATAAAACAAAAGCAAAAAGTTATCAAATTAAAAGAGAGAAGCTGGGAAATCACATCTTGCTAAAGGTACCATAGATAATGAAGTATTATCAATACTTAAAAAAAAAACAAAAACCATATGATCCAAATAACAAAGAAACCAAATTCTTAAAGGAAACGTTAAATGAGTTATAGAAAGAAATTGTAAAACTATACTAGTAAAGACTAACTTTCCCCTCTCAAAGCTAAATAAATCTAACATAAAATAAATACAAAAGAAATTAAGGAGATAATAAAATTTTTGAAAAGTTAGCTATGTTAGACTTTTGTGGAAAATTTAATGGCAATAGAAAGTAGGTCTTTTCCCCAGCTGTACAAAAATTGATCACATATTAAGGTATAAAAACCCTCACAAAAGAATATAGAAAAACTAATGCACTCTTTTCAGCTCACAATGAAACACAAATGACATTCAATAAAGGGTAATGGAAGCATAGATCAAAAATTAATTGGAAACTAAATAATGAAATCCTAGAGGACTAAATGTGTCAAAGAACAAATCATAGAAACAATCAATAATTTCATTAAAGAAACTGACGCAATCAAACAAAATACAAAAATTTCAGGATTCAGTAGAAGGAAATTTATATCTCTAAATATATATAATCAATTTTTTTAAAAAAGCAAGATCAGAACAATGAATTTGACAGACAACTTTAAAACTGGAGAAAAAAAACAAAAAACAAATTAGAAGTGGTCACTTTGCTTCCAGGAAAATGACTGAGATGGTCCCCATACTACCCTTTCACAAAGCACTCAATCAATCAACGAACATTTATTAAGTACTTTAGTACTTAATAAGTAATAAATAAGTGTTGACAGGCATTTCACACACACACACACACACACACACACACAGCCATACAATCCAAGACAGTGCTGCTTAAACAAGTATTCTTCTACTGAAGGAAAATCAGATTTATTGGTCTTGTTTCCTTGAAGAATATTATTATTATATTGCCTTGACATTACAGCAATTGTGGATTAATTAGTGCTTGAATAATTAGGGATTAATTTATAACTACTGTACTTCAGAAGTTAAAGATGTAAAGATAAATCATAAATAACCTCAAGAGCATAAAATGTGGATCAACCAATCAACAAGCACTTATTGAGTTCTCTACTATGTACTAGGTAGGGCCCATGCTAGGGACATTTAAGGTGACAAGTTAGACTTTGCAGAGAAGAAATACATGCGATTTCTCTGACAAGGTGGGGAGTTGGTTGAAGGCGGGGACCCTGACTTTTGCGGCTTTGTATCTTCTACAGCAACCAGTATAGTACCAATTTTTGATTAATATAGGGTTTTTTTTTAATCTCTTTAGCCGTTTGTTTCATCTTTCTGCAAGTGTAAGAAGGTTTCTGCAATATAAAGGTGATTTTTCCCCTGTTCTAATTGTAATTGTATAAGTTATGGGAAGCTATAACGGTTTCTTTGGAAATAATTTTTACGAGAAAAAGAAGCACGTGAAATAACAATTAAGCTTAGTATCTGTACAGCTTCTTATATTTTGCCCAAATACCTTGCAAACACTATATGGCAGACAGATTTATAAAGCTGCTGGTATAAGTGCATATCAAAATAGTGTCAAAGGAAAATGCAAATTTGGGCGCCTGAGGCAAAAATTATCCCAGTATTCAGAAAGTCTACTTGGAAATGTTAAGGAATTAGCAGATGTTAGATTGGGCATATTAACTTAATGCATCCCTCTGTAGAGCACCATGGCTCTAATACTTGCAAATGAAAGAAGTGTAGAAATGGTGCTTTTTCCATAGACCCTTTAGGACAATTGAATTGACTTTCCCTCTTTTCTTTAGTTAAAACGAAAAGATCAGGGCCCCATTCTTGGCTTTCCCACGGGCCAATCCCATTTTCCCTCTCTAGGTCTCGGCTATGGATCTGTAAAATAAGAGAGCTGATGACCAATAATGTACTTTCCAGATCCTACATCTTAGGATTCCACCCTCTGTCTGTGGAAGCCCCATTCCTTCTCTAAATTATTTTTCCAGGTTCATTTGATGATTCCCCTCCAACATTCTACCTTCCCACCAAAGGCTAATAGCCTTCTAACTGCAGCTCTCCTCTCATCATGGGTCCATGTTTGGAATATATTTTCTCGTCATCTCTGCTAACTAGTGATCTTACCTTGCCTCCAGGATCAACTCAGTTGCTGCTCCCTGCTGCTAGAGCAGCAGAAGTTGGAGCCAAGATGCTTCTGAGTTCCAATTTGATCACAACACTTACTTGCTATATAAATACTTCTCTCTGCCTCAGTTACTTCAATGATAAAACGGGGGTGATAATAGTATTTACCTTGCAGAATTGTGGTGAGGAACAAGTGAAATATTTTTTAAAGAGTTTAGCACAGAACCTGAAATATTATCAAGGTTTAATAAATGTTTCTTTCCTACTTTTCTCTCTTTCCTTACTTCTGTTATAATACCAGTAAAATGTAAACTTGAGAGCAAAACTTTTCTTTTTGCTTTTAAACATCTGCGACAAAGTGTCTTCAACATAGTATTTTGTTTAACTTTTTATTTTTATTAATATATTTTATTTTACATCACCTTCATTTTTAAATATATTTCCCCCCTCTTTTAACAAGTCAGAAATCCTTCATAATAAAAAACAAAAAGAAGGGAGAATTTTTGTAGTGAAGCAAAGTTAACCAACATATGAACTTAAAATGGCAGAATATGGGATGCTCCATACGCATAGACTTCATAGAATGAAGGGAGAAGAAGAAAGAAGTAGCCAGGATAAAGGGGAGAAATATTATTGAAATCTAAAACTTGTCCCACAGGTACCCAGCATTGTCTTGCTGCTAAAACGCTAAAAAGAAAAAAAAACAAAAACAAAACAAAACATAAGAAATTCTGTGCATTGTACTTTTTTCTTTACATTTGTTTGCTCAGTCTTTTGTTATTCTTACTATACTAAGGTAATCTAGGAACACAGAATTTAGAGCTAAAAGAGACCTCAGATTTAATCTAGATCAGGGCTTCTTAAATTTTTTCCAGCAGTGACCCCTTTTTAATCTAAGAAACTTTTCTCTAGATCTCAATAGACAGGTATACAAAATACGTTTACAAATCAAATACTCACTGATGATAAATCATAAAGAAATTTATTTGAAAACAATCCTTTGTCATACATATAATTTTATCATTTATTAAAGACAAAAGCAAATTTGCATACTAATGAGACAGATGTGCTTGTTTGTTTATAGATAATTAAATCTTGATAGAATATTTGATACCTTTTATTGCTACCAATTTTTTTTTTATGATCCCCACATGGCGTCGTGTGACCCACAGTTTAAGAAACTTTGATCTAGACTTATCCCATTATTTTGCTTATGAGAACACAAGCACAAAATAAGCAAATTACTTGCACAAAAGGAGGCAGGTAATAAATATTAGAGCTATCAGAATTAAAACGCTGGTCTTCTGGTTACAAATTTGGCACTTTGAAGATGTTCTAAGTCACATTAAATTTATGCAAGAGTAGGGAAACAAGCTGCATTGAGAGGACTCAGTTCTAATTATGAGGAAAGGACCTCTGTCATTATCTAGTTCCATGAGACAAAAATTTCAAAGACTAAAAAAAAAAAAAAAAAATTACAAGGAAAGGAAAGGATTGATTCCCACCCAATTATTAGGGCAGGCTTTGTTGTCATATCAATAATTATAAAAATGAGTCAACAATATAATGGAATTTTTATCAAAGCATAAAGTATTCTTTTCCTCTTTAAATTACAATGTGCCTCCCAGAAGTCTCTGGATCATGTTGAAATTATAAGAAAATTCTAGTTGTCCCAGTAATTATTTTCAAAAACCACAGATTCCACTCACATTTGTATACCGAGGTTCTCTATTAACTTAATAACATCCAACAAAAACGTAAAAGGATCTCTCTATATCACATAGAGAGAAGAAAATCAAAAGCCCAAAGAAGTCACATGATTTGCTTAAATACTTTAGTAATTTATTCTTTTTTTTAACAATGTGTTAATTAGTCTCAAAACAGCTTCAATCAAATAAATTATATTTTTAGAAAAAAAAACATTTAAACACATGTAGAAATTGACATTTTTACTTTAATCTCTGAATGTAATCCTACATCTTCTTAATGAAGGTCAAGACTTTGCCAATTAACACTTCTAAGGAAGTAAAAATAATCTCTTTTTTCTTGTTATTGAAGCATTCTTATATCCTTGGGATATATTCAAAATGATCCCAGTAAGTTTTCTAATCATTATTTTAACTTTTGCTAATATTTTATTTAAAATTTTTGTATCAATTTTTTTTAGGGATGTTGGTCTCTGAATCTCTTGCTTTGTATTAACCTTCCTAAATTGGATGTTTTTGCCCACAGGTGGTGCAGTAGATAGAGCACCAACCCTGAAGTTAGGAAGATCTGCGTTCAATTCTAACCTCAGACATTTAATACTTTCTAGCTGTGTGACCCTGAGCAAGGGTTTAAAATATTTATATGATTTAATTGGACATATATTTATTTGGGGAAATTAAAAAATGTTCTAATATCAGAAACACTGAAGGTAGTTTACCTGTAAAAGAGATAATCACCTCATTGAAATGACAAGGGCAAATGCTATCCTACTGAGCTAAAGGACCCATGTTGTTATGGAGAAGACTGTGCTGTTTAACTAAAATCCTATAACCCTGTCTCATATATACTAGTTCATACTAACAAGAACCTTAGTGATAAGTTTTTATTTAACAAGGGATTGGGAAGAACCATTCATATACAACACAGAAAACACTGAATTTAAAATTAATACTGAAGAAGGACAAGAGGGGCCACTTCTCTTTCCATGTAAGCACTCTTATTTTGGAAGAACAAGAATACTATGTATCATGAAAGAATTCTACTAGGAAAGTCTTTTATAGGGGAATATCTTAGTACTGGCCTGGGATATTTTAAGAGGGTTGGGAAAGGTCAACAAGAGCAAAACGTAGACTGCAAGAATCCCTTTATCAGAGGAAGATTCAGCTTGGATGGAATATGAGCTTGCTAGTCAATAGTTCCATGTTGCATAAATGCCAGATCCCATGGACCACGGATTCTCCAATAAAAGATTCAATATATATAGACAAAGTAAAATTATTCACCTGAAACTGTTTATCCTTTTTTCTAGGGAGCACAAATCCTTACTGCTTATATTTATGTTATATTTGGGTATGACATATAGACACAGCTCTAGCAAGGAATTTCCCTGAAATTATAATGTTTTAAACTGAATTAAATTTTTAAAAAATGGTCTTTTCTTGTAGGAAAGACTTTGAAGGTCTAAGTGGTAGAATACATGATTCATCCAATAGATATTCAAAGAGGGGGAGAATACTAATTAGGTAGGGACCCCAGAAACTATTTGTAATATATTTAACTATTTCTTCTCACATTGCAAATGAAAAAAGAATTATCTAAAAACCTGGTTATATTTGTGCAGCTGTTCAGTAGGACCTCAATTTTTATATACATAAAAACACAGTTAAAAATTCCACCTAGATACATCAAACCTTGTCATTTGGTTGGAATGGTACTAATTTATTTTAGGAAAGAGCAGCAAGGGGACGATCATAATTTTCTGAGAAAGATTTTTGTAATCATATTTAAATTTTAAAATGTTAATTCTTATCTCGCTGCAATATCTGTCTGCTCTAAAGCATGTTTAATGAAAATAAGTGATGATGGCTGTCACATCTTAAGTAAGTTAAATTTTATCTTATGTCTGAAAATCACTAGGAAATGATCTTTAATTATAAAACTGGGAAACAGAATATTTCAACACATGTAGAGTAAAAGTGATCCTGTGGTTCTTACAGTGGAGATGTGTTGAAAATTACCTACAACTGGTAAATGCAGAAAAAAGGAAAGATTTTCATTATCTTTGGCCTTGAAACCATTTTACAATATAATAGAAACTCCTGATTTCCTGAGATACAAAATATGGGTGATAACCCACCAGAATTTACTTAACAAATTTAATCACACTCTTAACAAATTATGTGGAATTTTGGAAAGAATCTTATATTTGGAGTCCTAAGCCACTTAAGTCTTTTGGCCTCAGTTTCCCTTTGTAAGTGGGAAGGTTGAACTAGATGATTTTTATGGCTTCTTCTTAGTCTAAATCCTATGATTATGCTAAATGCCTATTTTACACAAACACATAAACTGAATTAACAGTTGGACAATAGGGAAGAAAATGTAATCAAGTTGTTGTTTTGTTTTGTTTTGTTTTTCCTTGAGGACTTTGAAATCTGGGAGACTGAAAACTAAAAAGAAAAGAAAAAATTTACATATGTTTATTAAAATCAGGTACCATACAGAGTAAGTACAATCTAAGAAGAAAGTCTAGTGGTCTGAGTAGCAAATAGAAAGCCCCAGGTTCTGTTTCAATTCTGCCCTTGGGAATTTAGCTATAGAAAGTATAAATTAAACATAGAAAATATGTCTCCAGGTGGTCTCCTCAACCAAGTCAGCAAGCAGTACAGCCCTAGCTTATATAGTCTTTAAAACAGAAAACCCAATTCTGAGCTGCCTTCCATAATTCATTCAGAGAGCACTTACAATGATAAGAATACAATGGAGAATTAACATTTTTAATCTAAATTGTTTAACCCCACACCATCAAAAAAATTCTTGTAAAATTCCATAATAAAAAGGAAATAAAAATCTTTAGAGGGAGGAAATTCCCATTTCTGTAGATAGAGGAGAGAAAAGAGAAAAAGAGCTATTCTCTCTTGCCTTAGCATTTACTTAGCAGTGGAAAGAGTCTGCTCCTACTACCCAGTGATTATTGATGCTCTATCTGCCTGAGATGAATATCTGGTCTCATTCAGGCTCCTTTTCCCCTCTACAATCTTCCCCGAGCCCTCAAACTCCTCACCACTACAAGACCTCATCATCTCTCCTCCCCAAACACTTCAGAGTTAAGATCTCAAACTTCCTTCTCACATTCATTCCAGGAACTATCACATTATTTGGTGGAATCTTAGGAGGAGAAGTAGTGGAATAGGGGAGGATTTAGTGGGGAACTTTGGATGAAAATAAATTTGGAAGAAAAAATGTTATTTGTCATAAGATTATGCAAATAAAAATCACCTAGACAGAAAAAAAGAAATAGGAGGCTACAGGAAATAGATGGTAAACCTGACATGAAGGGGCAATTTAAAGATGATGGGGTGGGAGGAGGAATTTCAGTTATCTGGACACTTGCTAGAACTATCTGTCAAAAGCGACATAGCTAATAAATTCATCATTTGCCCTTATAACTGCATCTTTCTGAAGTTATAGAAAGCAAGGAAAGTAACTGCTATTTCAGACATGATTTTTATCAAAATAGAAGAACTGGTTATTGATATAAAAATGATGTCACCATTCCATCTTCAAATTGCTAATAGAATCAAACATGATTTGACACTCACTCTAAACTTGGAAATTATGTTCATTTGAAAATGTAAAGAATTATACTAGGCTCATTTTTGGAGTAATTGGCCAATTACAATAAGCTTTTAAATTTTATTTTAAAAAAAGTTAAATCTGAACATGATATTTGTAATCATTATATCTAAATTTGTCTTTCAGACATAACTCTTATGTAGGCCCCTAGAGGAGTCTCAGAGGACTTAACAAATACACAGTTTTCCACTTAAACATAATTACCATCTTATAGACTTTTCCATAATTCATACATCATCCCAATTCAGGTACAAGCATCAAAGTTTATATGATATACTAGATGGAAGGAAAAATTACATCTATTTCTCTAATGCCCAACGTGCATCCTTTTCCAGAAAGTCTACATGCTACTAATAGAGTACAGCAACACAAAAGGAATAAATCCAGGTTGCCCAAATAACCTTTACTTTCTGTGCCAGAAGCTTAAATTGCCTGGCCTTTTGCATCTCTTAATCAAATCACGCCCTGAGGCAGCAATATTTTATAGTTCCCTTAGAGCTCCTTAAATGAAGGATGAATGGCAACTCTGGGTATGTTTGCAAAGGGCATTTTAGTCCAGCGATCAGTTTGACTAGATAGACACTGAAATCTTTCCAATCCCAATATTCTGTGATTCTATTGCTAGTTCACTAGCAATATTCATTTCCTGTATACCACTTTGGTAGGCTGAAAACAGTCAGACTAATTACTCATGAAACATTCTCACCTTCCACATTTAAGTTTCTTCCCAACTCTGATGGATCACCATAGTTACCATTCTAAAGACTCATGCTGTTTTGACCTGTATAACCTGGAAATGTTACTTCATGCTCAAATGAAGCTGTCACTCAAATTGATGGATGAAACTCTGTGACAGTAAAAAAAAGATTCTAAGCCAAAAATTCATGTTGGACACGATTCTCAATTTTTAAATAGCTGATTAGAGTGTTTCCAGCTTTTACAAAAAATCATTAGCTCAGCAATGAATCCAGTGATTGTTGAAAAATCAATGAGATCTAGTCACCTTCATGACTGAGACAATCGGAGACAATTTAAAGATTTTGTTCAAAGTTTCAGACTTGATCAAATAGCTTCTTTAACAACTGAAATGAAAGCTGGATGTTTAACCTGTCAAAGACTGAACCTATAAAAGAGTTGAATCAGGATTATAAGTATAGTTTGTGCCACAGAAAGGAAAAATTGCTCTAGCTTTAGAAATCACTTACTCAGGTTATGTCCCACAAGAAGAAGGGAAACAATTGCATGGCTTAATTACACATCTTTTTTTCCCTGTACATTTTGATGTAGTGGGGAAAAAATGAGTAATAATATAGACATAGCACATAGAGAAACATCATTACATTCTAGATTTCCTTAAATTTCAAGGAAGCTAAGAGGCTGAGTTCAAAAATCTCATTTTATAAAGAAATAGAAAGCACAGAGAAGCAAAGAAACTACCCAAATTCACAAAGCCCAACATGATTTGAATCCAAGTATTCCAAGTTCCAAGTCCAGTGCCTTATTCACAAGCCCATTCTCCCTCTAAAGAGAACAAGGCATAATTTCTTGCCTCAAAAATGATCTGCATGGTGTTTCTACTGGGCTTATACCCCAAGGAGATACTAAAGAAGGGAAAGAGACCAGTATGTGCCAAAATGTTTGTGGCAGCCCTGTTTGTAGTGGCCAGAAGCTGGAAAATGAATGGATGCCCATCAATTGGAGAATGGTTGAGTAAATTGTGGTATATGAATGTTATGAAATATTGTTCTGTAAGAAATTACCAGATGATGGACAGAAGCAGCTACACCCAAAGAAAAAAACACTGGGAAATGAATGTAAACTGTTTGCATTTTTGTTTTTCTTCCCGGGTCATTTTTACCTTCTGAATCCAATTCTTCCTGTGCAAGAAGAGAACTGTTTGGATCTGCACATATACATTGTATCTAGGATATACTAGGACATATTCAACATATATAGGACTGCTTGCCATCTAGGGGAGGAGGTGGAGGGTGGGAGGGAAAAATCGGAACAGAAATGAATGCAAGGGATAATGTTGTAAAAAAATTACCCTGGCATGGGTTCTGTCAATAAAAAGTTAATATAATAAAAAAAATGTTCTGCATGAAAGAGATCATCAGGTCAAGATTTTTTGGACACTGAAAGATCTGAATTGATTATTGATACAATTTAATATTCTACAAAGAATTGCACACATCAAAATGAAGTCAAACCTCCTTCAAGAGGTCACGCTCCCTTTCAATCATATCACCGTATATTGTTGCATATTCATCTCTAGTAAAATTTGCCCAACAGCTCATCCAAAAGTTCAAGTATTTGCTATGGATCAAATACAAACTCCTTACCCAATATTTCATTATAAATCAAACATTTTCTGAAAATTAAGAGAACCTTGCGCAGATATCAAATTTTTGCTTTCTTTTTAACATCAATTCAAAATGAACTTTTGTATTAATTAAGTCACAAGCTGCCACTGGTGACCTAAGAGAAAAACGACTTGATTTTTTGAATTGTTTCCTACTTCGACATTTAGAGAAGCAAAAAATCAGGAACTGGTTCTCAGGGAATTTTGAGATCAGTTCCTAGAAGTTCTTGAGAACTAACTTTATAGAGAATATTCTTAAGATTATAAGGTTGCAGAGCTAGAGATGACCAGGTCCTGTCATTGTAAAGACGGAAAACTGAGGCTCAAAGACCTCTCAGGGAAATTTGTAGAGAACCGGGAAGAGAATGGAGTTTGGCCGCCTCACAGTAGAGTTTCTTGGCTTTAGCCGGGTTTCTTTTGGAAGCAGCGAACCAAATCGCAACAAGAAATAGAGGACTGAGGGAGGGAAAAAAAAAAGGCAGCCTTCAGGGCCTTGGGGCTAGCTGGGGTCCGCGGGGGCCTCAACCTGAACCACGGGAACTTTCAGCTCCCGGACCACGTGAGGAGTCAGCCCGAATCCCTGGCGACCGAGGGAACCTGGGCTGATGAGGAACACCTGGTCCAGCTGGGCAGCAGAGACGGTCTGTGTGCGGGAAGGAGCCAACACACCGGGAAGGCAGAATAGGGGAGAGGGGGAAAGCGCGGGGGGGGAGGGGGGCAGAGATGCTGATGGCTGGAGTGGGGAGCTCTTGGTTTGGGGTTCCAGATCAGAGGGAGGCACTGAAGGAAAACCAGAGGCACCATCCTCCCCCTCCCCAGGTGTGTGTGTTACAGTAATAAATTATTATTTTAAAAAAAAAGCAGGTAAAGGAGAAAGACCCCCAATCATAGAACTCTCCCGTGGGAAAAGAGAAGACCAGAGTTCATCTTCAGAGGAGGATATTGAAGTTTTTTTTTTTTTTCTACCCCAAACAGAACCGTTAAATGGCTTTCTACCCCCAAAAGAATTTATAGAACTCAAAAAAAAAAAAAGACTTTAAAAAGTAAATGAGAGACTGAGGAAACACTAAAAATATAAATAAATAAAATAAGAGCAATCCAAGAAAAACAAGAAGATGGTGAAAAGAAAATCAACCAACTAGAAAAGGAGATCCAGAGTCTTAAGGAAGAAAATGATTCTTTGAAAATGAGAACTGGACAAAGGGAAGCCAGTGAAGCTATAAGAGACCAAGAAATAATAAAACTAAATAGAAAGAATGAAAAATAGAAGAGAATGGGAGACATTTCATAAGAAAAACAACAGATCAAGAAGAGAAAACATAAGAATTATTGGATTATCTGAAAGTTAGGACCAAAAAAAGAATCTTAATATGATAATACAAAAAATAAAAAAAGTGTAAGATTTAAAGATGAGAAAGTAGAAATAGGGGGAAAAAAATCCATCAATTATCACCAGATCCTACATGCTAAATTTCAAAGTCCCCCAGATCAAGAGAAAATGTTAAAATCCACAATAAAAAAACCAATTCAAATATGCTTGGAGTTACAATTAGAGTCACACAAGATCTATTTCAGCTACAATAAACAAACAAACAAACAAAAAAGCCACAGTCCTGAAATATATGTTGACAATCAAAAAGCAAAACAAAACAAAACAAACAAACAAACAAACAAAAAAACTAGGGTTGCATCCAAAAATACTATATCCAGCAAAATTAAGTATAATCTTGAATGAAAAAAAACAAAAACAAAATGGACACTCAGTGAACTTTCAGATTTTCAGGATTTTTTCTAAAGTAAACTTGAACTCAATAGAAAATGTATCATCTAACCAAATCATTTCTAATGGAGCAGTAATGAACTGAACTAGCTACGCCCAGAGAAAGAACTCTGGGAGATGACTAAAAACCATTACATTGAATTCCCAATCCCTATATTTATGCACACCTGCATTTTTGATTTCCTTCACAAGCTAATTGTACAATATTTCAGAGTCTGATTCTTTTTGTACAGCAAAATAACGTTTTGGTCATGTATACTTATTGTGTATCTAATTTATATTTTAATATATTTAACATCTACTGGTCATCCTGCCATCTCGGGGAGGGGGTGAGGGGTAAGAGGTGAAAAATTGGAATAAGAGGTTTGGCAATTGTTAATGCTGTAAAGTTACCCATGTATATATCCTGTAAATAAAAGGCTATTAAATTAAAAAAAAAAAGAAAATGTATCATCAATAAAGATGAAATTTTAAAAATTATTAGGAATTACTTTGTTCAACTATATGCAAGTAAAAGGGACAGTAAATGAAATGGATGAATGTTTTACAAAAAAACATAAACTGCACAGATTAAGATAAGAAAAAAGAGAATATTTAATAATCTTAGAAAAATAAATTGAAGAAATCATCAATGAGCTTCCTAAGAAAAAAATCCCTAGCGTTAGATGGTTTTAGATGGATTCCACCAATTATTTAAGAAACAATCAACTATCATACTATATAAACTATTTGAAAATAATAGGTATATTAAATTATGCTTTTGATACATAAAACAGAAAAAGGAAAAAACAAAATTATAAACCAATTTCATTAATAAATACTGATGAGAAATTAAAAAAAAAAAATACTAGCAAGAACATCACAACAATATAGCACAAAAGTCATACACTATGACCAGATGGGATTTATACCAGAACTGCAGGACTGGTTCAATATTAGGAAAATTATCTGCCAAAGTGACCATATCAATAATTTAAACAACAAAAACGGTATGATTATATCAATCATGATCAAATATATGTTAATATGATTATATTAATAAATGTGGATGACAAAATACAATATCTATTCCCATTAAAAACACTAGAGAGCCTAAGAATTAATGAAGTCTCTTAAAGTGACAAATAAAACCTATACAAAACCAAGGGCAAGCATTATCTGGAACTCATACAAAGTAAAGTGAACAGAATTAGAACATTAAACACAATAGTAACAATATTGAAAGGACGATCAATTGTGAAAGACTTAGCTACTCTGATCAAGACAAGGATCCAAGACTATTCCAAAAGACTCATGAAACTCCCAAAGAAAGACTTAATTCTGAATGTAGATTGAAGCATACTATTAAATTGCTTGCATTCTCCAAAAAGTGGAGGTATGGAAGGGCAATAGAACTTTGGAATGCAAATTTTAAAAAAAGTAATTGGAAAATATTTAAGGAAACAATTTAAAATAACTTTTTAAAAATGGCATTTCTATGCTGTCAGGTAGATCTTTAAAAATTCTGACATCCTCTTCCTAAGACCCTGCTTCCCACATTAATGTCCTCCCTATTTTGACCTTTTCTTTTTCCCCCAAAGTACTTGACAAAGCACCACTCTCTCACCATTTATCTCAAACAAAAAGCATCCAGAATTCTTTTCAACCTGAATTCTATCTTTGCCATAGCACAGCAACCACCCTCTTCTCTGTAGTTCACAACCTGAACTCTTCTGAATGCTTTCAGGACCTGTTTCTTTTTCAAGAAAAGCAGTAAAATTTCATTAACATTGGATGTCAGGAAATTTATTGCCTTTAATATTTTGTGTTAGACACATAACAGGATTGCTTGCTTGAAATCTAGTCTATATAAAGATATTTACAATATATCAGTAGTCTGTGAGATTAAATCACCTTGACAAAATGGTTGGAGCTTGAAATATTAAAGTGAGCTCTCTCTCTCTCTCTCTCTCTCTCTCTCTCTCTCTCTCTCACACACACACACACACACACACACACACACACACACAAATTTCAAATTTAAAGCTCTTAAAAATCAAGCCTAACGTTTTGCCCTTTCACACCATATCACAAAGAAAACAATTTATTGTGAAGTATGTTGTGAAACACAGGAAACACTCTTGCCTGAGTTTCTTCCCCATAGTTGAGAACAGAAATATCCAAATGAGACCCAAATCTTAAATTCTGCACTTACTTTATAGTGCTAAATTTAAGAAGCTTTGCACATATCATGGACATGAGATATGCCTCTGTTCAAAATATATTTTAGGAAGAAAAGAGCCATCTGTCCGTCTTTGCATTTCGCCACCCTCACTTCTATTTCCCTTTCTAACATGGATACTTATGTTAAATTTTAAAGCTGTTGTCTGGCCAAGTTTTGATGTTAACCCTTCTTTTAAAAAGAAGTCTCGATTCTTAGTCATTAAAAGGCCCATTGCAGGCTAAGTGTTTCCTTATGGGTCATCATCTATGCTTTGAGTAGAGTATTGGGTAAAACAAGCATTTTGATAAACAGCATGGATTTCTTGAATACACTTGAGTGTCAGTGTGAGAAGCTGTCCAAATTGAACTGGAGAGGACCATAGAGTGGTACAACCATTCTGGAAAGCAATTTGGGATTAGGCAAATAAGGTGACTAAAAATAATGACAAAATAAAGTCCCTCGAAAATCAAAATATTTAGAGCAACACCTTTTGCAGTAGCAAAGAACTGGCAATAATGTAGTTGTCCATCATTGGGGGATTAGCAAAGCAAAATGTGATGAATAAATATAGTTATCCCTTCCACATTTTGGAATCCCTGAAATTGGAAATTTTCTATAATTTTTTGAACCTCCCTTTATACAAGAAAAGAAGCCTGAGTTTTTCCCCTTTTTCTTGTATGAGGTATTTACAGCACTTTATGTAAAATTTGGATTAACATTATACAATTCTATACATATATTTTATACATTTCTGAATTTTTTGTACTGTATGTGTTGACAGATTCTGCAAAACTCACCCAAAATTTCCATTTTATTTCTTATGCTCATCCATGATATATTGAAACTGCAATGGGGAAAATCACTTAACACTATTTGCCTCAGTTTCCTAATCTGTAATATGAGCTGAAGAGGGAAATGGCAAACTACTCCAGTATTTATTAAGAAAACCCCAAAAGGGTTTATAAACATGACTGAAAAACAACTAAATAAAAATGAAAATTAGGACATTATTGAACTGTTACAGGATGATTTTAGAGACTCACAGAAAAATTTTCATGATCTGATGCAAAATCAAGTAAATAGACACAGGAAAAGGGAAAGGGGAAAGGTACCCTTTGATCCAGCAGTCTTACTATTGGGCTTATATCCCAAAGAGATATTAAAGAAGGGAAAGGGACCTGCATGTGCCAAAATGTTTGTGGCAGCCCTCTTTGTAGTGGCTAGAAGCTGGAAATTGAAGGGATACCCATCAGTGGGAGAATGGCTGAATAAATTGTGGCATATGAATGTTATGGAATATTATTGTTCTGTAAGAAGTGACCAGAGGAATGAATACAGAGAGGCCTGGAGAGACTTACAGGAACTGATGCTGAGTGAAATGAGCAGGACCAGGAGATCATTATATACTTCAACAACGATACTGTATGAGGATGTATTCTGATGGAAGTGGATTTCTTCGACAGAGAAGATCTAATTCAGTTTCAACTGATCAATGATGGACAGAATCAGCTACACCCAGAGAAGGAATACTGGGAAATGAATGTGGACTACTTCTACTATGTGTTGAGTACCGTGCTAAGCAGTTTTTACAAATATTATCTTATTTATTTCCAGCAACAATCCTAGAAGGCAAATTCGATTATAATACCTATTTTACAGATGTGAAAACCAAGGTTTGGTGACTTGGCAAAGATCATACAATCAGGGAGTGTCCAAGGCTTCATTTGAAGTCAGGTCTTCCTAATTCCAAACCTACAACTATCCACTGTGCCATCTAGTGGCAATGTATTCAGTGACTACAACATAAATAGAACAACCAAAAGAATTGAAAATAAAAGTTACAAAATTACAAAGAACACACTTGTCTCCAAAGAAGAGAGAAAAGGGACTTCTACTCTTCTCCAAAACTAAAGCATGTACAGATTGGAATATTGTGGGAAATTATAAATTTTCTTAATGTGGTGAATGGTTTTGCTGAATTTTTTTTCTGCAGTTTTTGTGCTTTTGAAATATTCTTCAATACAACTGAAGACTACTTTCTGAGAAAGTAAAGAGCAGAGACATGGAGGGAGAAGAAGGAAATCTAGACAACATAAAAGAAAAGCAATCAATGAAAATCTTCTTTTAAAAATAACAACTTAGTCATTGATAATGAACTTATAAGAGATGAGGTGAAAAAATCTGGCAAAGATCATCCTGGGTAGCTCTATCTATCTATCTATCTATCTATCTATTTATCTATCTATCCTATCATCTATATATATTGTTTGATATGCATTGAGAAATTGATGCTTTATCAAGAACTTTGTAAAAAAAAAAAAAGGACAAGTCAAAGTAAGAAGAACATTAGTGCAGGAAAGCAGTCCTCAAGAACAGAATGTCAAGAGAGAGAGAGAGAGAGTGTGTGTGTGTGTGTGTGTGTGTGAGAGAGAGAGAGAGAGAGAGAGAGAGAGAGAGAGAGAGAATCCCAGAGAAAGAAGGAAAAACTATACAGATATTTACAAACCACAGTTCTACAATTGTGTTCAAGTTTTTCATAAAAGAAATCTTGGATTTTCAGGGTTAAATAAAGGCCATTATAAGATTTCATATTTTTTGTTTTAAGTCCAGATTTTTCTTTATTGTTTTTGATTAATAATTCTTCTATAAATTAGAGTCTTGAAAAGCACAGAAAGGATAAAAATGGTCCATTTCCTTAGTAAAGGTCCATTTCTGATGAACTCTCAGAGACTAAGGGTTGAAGTAAACAATTCATTTAATAAAACATACTTGTGTTCTCTCAGGTAAAAGCAGTTCCCAAGACAGTTAAAAATAGTCCAGAGGGAAGTAAACGGGAGCAAAAGTTATCAGTAAGGATGTTAAGAGCAATGATCAAAGAAATTTTCTGAGGTCTTGAGAACTTCCTGCAAGAGTTTTAGAGTTTACTCAAGCTGGCCCACAAATGGCTATCAGATTAATTCACCCAAATCAATCCATCTCTTCTATAACTTCTTTAATCACAATAGTACCAGTTAGTATTGTGGGAATGCAAGAGGTAAACTCTAATATACCTTCTAGCTCTAAAAGTATTATGAATATTTGAAAATGGTAGATGGATAGATAGAAACATTCAATCTAAGGAAATAGAATTGTGTATTGATTTTATTTAAATGCTAAAATCTAAATTTATTACAGTAAATTCTTGATTTCCACTATGAAATCTGGGTTGTCCACACTGATAAAAATTGTAACTTTTTGACATCCAGTTTGTAATAAGGGAAACTTCATTATGTTAAAAAAAAAAACCCTCAATATTGTATTTGTTTTATTCAGAAAGATCATCATATTTCTGTCCTACTCACAATGCTCAAACCAACAAATCCCATTATCCTACTCAAGTTGGTAACTCTTTCTTCATTATAATACAAGATGCTCATAAAGATCTGGGCTGCCTTTTATCCTTTTGGTTACTTGGCCTTTGTTTTCCAAATGTTTGAGCATTTGAAATCATGCAAAATATAAAGATTACAATCTCTTAAATTGCTTATCAAAATGCTTGTAGAGATAAGAAAGACTAATTTCTGGTAGTGAGACATCATGATAAATATGTTCTAAATTCATTAAAAAATACTGTGTTGCAATTTTTTTTTGAGGTTGTAATCCAAGGCCTCAGTCAACTACAAAGACAAACCTCTAAAAGAATAGTAAAATCTTAAATACCAATGTAATTTCAGGAAAAAAAATGTGCCAGGGCAGAGTATACCACAAAGAACTGTCCATACATTTAATTGATCCAAGTTACAAACAAATAAAACCTGCCACATTTCAATGAACTATTAGAAATAGCAAAACCAATTTGAATGTGATAAAGTACTTTGGGAAAACTATAGTTCCAGGCAATCTTCTATAGAAAAGAATACATTTTTATTTGTCCTTCTTTCTCCAAGAGGACCATGACAGCAACATGCTAATCAATTGGATGCCAATGACAGAAGGCTGTGCAGTCACCAGCCTTGGTTCCCCTCCAGAGCCATTTAGGTCCAATGGCCAGATATAGATCAGGAAAACTGGAGATGGCCCTGGAGGCAACGGGAGACCTCAGCCTTTTTAAGCTAAGGTCTCAGTTTGATTGAAGTTCCATCCATTCAGTGATTGAGGCTAAGGGAACAATTAAAGCAAAGACTCTCCTCTTTTACCTGGTCCAGAAAAAATCTAAATAAATAAATGAATGAATTTGGGAGGGGAAGATCCTCAGGGTTTCTGCTTTTTAATGATCCAGGAAACATAATTCAAACAAGAAATTACCTTGAATAGCTCAGACTCAAAATGCAAGAATCTATGATAGCTGGAAAAATATAACAAGGATAAAAGAACCAAAGATCTGATCTTTTGATGTGAGATAAACACAAACACTACAGTATAGACATCACATTATAAACAATTAACCTATGTGGGTATATATATATATATATATATATATACACATATGTGTGTTTATATATGTATATGTGTGTGTATATACACACATGTAGTCACAACAGCAGCTTGCAAGGATATTGGCATTGCATGCAATGGAAAAAGAAACACAGATTTTTGTGAACAAGAATCTGAATTCCAAAGAGTGAGCTTCAGAAAATGGAAATCAGGCCACATAAGGATGTTGTCCCAGAGGCTAAAGACAATAGAGATAAAAGAACAATTGGGAAGGAGGGAAGATGAGAATAATCCAAGAAAATCAGGAAAAGAAACACCCGAAAAACAAAATAAGCCAAATGGTAAAAGAGACACAACAATTCACTAACAGAAAAACTCATTCAAAATCAGAATTGGATAAATGGAAAATGAGGTACAAAAACTCAATGAAGAAAATAATTCCTTAAAAATTAGAATTGAGCAAAGGGAAGCTAATGACTTGTGAAACATCAAGAAACAGACAAAAATCAAAAGAATTTAAAAATAGGGGAAAATGGAAAATCAACCAACCTGACAAATAGATCAGTGAGAGATAAGTTGAGAATTACTGGACTACCTGAAAGATAGGATTAAAAAAAGAGCCTTGACATTACATTTCAAGTAATTATCAATGAAAACTGCCCTGATAGCCTAGAACCAAAAAATAAAATAGAAATTCAAAGAATCTATCAATCTTCTCCTGAAAGAGATCCCAAAATGAAAACTCCCAGGAATATTATAATCAAATTCCAGAGTTCCCAGGTCAAGAAGAAAGTATTGCAAGCAGTCAGAAAGAAATAATTCTAGCTGGACAAGATATCAAACTAACTTACAAAGCAGTAATAATCAAAACAATCTGTTACTAGCTAAAAAATGAAGTGGTGGATTACAGGAATAAATTAGGTATATAATACATAGGAGTAAATTACTATAGTAATCTGATGTTTGGTAAACACAAAGATCTAAGACTTTGAGACAAGGTTCCATTATTTAACAAAAACTTCTGAGAAAATTGGATAGTGATTTGGCAGGAATTAGGAATAGACCATCATTTTATACCATATACCAAGAGAAGGTCAAAATGGGGGCATGATAAAGAGTGATACCATTAGCAAATTAGGGATCATGGTATAGTATATCTATCAGATGGATAGAAAGGGAAGAATTTATGACTAAAGAAGAAATAGAACCAATACAGTTTATAAAACTGTTAATTTTATTACATTTAATTAAAAAGGCTGCATAAACAAAAGCAAAAGTGGCCAAGATTAGAAGAAAAACAAAACTCCTTGAGGGTGGTGGGGTTATATCAAGTTTCTCTGATAAAAGGGTTGTTTCTAGAGAACTGAGTCAAATTAATAAAAATATAATTCATTCCCCAATTGATACATGGTCAAAGACAGTTTTCAGAAGAAGAAATCAAAGTTATCTATAGTAATATGACTGAATATTCAATAACTGAATAACTATTGGTTAGAAAAATGTAAATTAAAACAACTCTAATGTACAACTTCACACTTATCAGGCTGGCCAATATGACAGAAAAGGAACATGGCAGATTTTATAGGGTATGTGGGAAAATTGGAACATTGACATATTATTGGTGGAGATATAAACTGATCTGACCATTTGAACACCTGTTTGGAACTCTGCCCAAAGAAATATAAAAACTGTGTATATACCCTTTGTCATAGTAACACTACTACCAAGTCTGTATCCCAAAAAGATTTTTTTAAAAAGAAGAAAGTAAAAAGACCTATGTATAAAAAATATTTACAGTAATTATATGCATGTTTGAAAATTGATGAGATGCCCATCAATTGTGGAATAGCTGAACAAGTTGTGGTAAATAATTGTGATGAAATATTATTGTGCTATGTGAAATGATGAGCAGGATGCTTTTAGAAAAAAAACTATAAACTGATACAAAGTGATTTTATTTATGTCTTCCACAGATCCTATGGGCATTGATGAAAGAAAGTGATTTGGGTTATGTTATGATTTTGCTTGCTTTGGTCTTATGTTTTTGTAAATGTTCATGATTAAAAATTAACAGCGTCATCTTGGCTGATTTGTTTAAATGGGAAGTACTCTGGTAGTTTTCAGGAGCTAGTTATGAATAGTAGGTATATAAATCCTTCTACACAGGATTACCCCTTGCAGCATCATAGCCACCTACTCCAGGAATGCCCACTTGGCAGAATGAGTGCAGGTGGAATGAATGAGTAAGGGGGGGGGGGACAGAAAGGGAGAAAAGAAGAAGTGTGGGTGGATTTTCTACTTGTGCTAACCTACAATCTGAGGAAGTAATTATATGGAGCATTTACCAAGTTTGTCACAAAACAGAACTGCTGATATATGCATATCACTTCCAAAAAGAGAGATATTACTGAACAGTTAAAAGCACCTAAAAAGGGGCTGGGAAATTCTTCTAATTGGGTGCAGCCATTGGCCTTGGTATGCCTCTGAAAACAGAGCCATAAAAGACATTTTCGTTAGCTTCTTGAGGTAAATGATAAATCAAGTAATGAGGAAGAGCTGCTCATCTCATTTTGCTTCTTTTTTTCTGACAAGTAAATTGATTTTTAGCATGGAAAGGCAGAAAAATGAGAGCAGGAAATGGAAACCAAAGGTAATCAAGGAAATAATAATAATAAAAAAAGCTCTACCTATCCTCATTAACCACAAGTCACCAACTAAAGTGTGGGATACATTATGAAGTTGTTGAACTATAACTCATCTGTAGTTGATGAATTCTTACCAGACCAACACAGGTACTATAAGAAGTCTTTATCTAGAGAAGTCATTCTCTAACTGATCTAACATTCTCCAAACTGATCTGATTTTATCCTGGTTCAATAGTTTGTTCTCTTCTCTTCTCTTTTTCCTTTCTCTTCTCCTTTCCTCTCCTCTGCTCTCTTTTCTCCCCCTCTCTCTTTCTCCCTCTTTTTTCTTATTCTTTCTCACCCTTTATCATTCATTTATTTTCTCTTACTCTCTTAATTTTCTTTTTTCTTACTTTCTCCTATTTTTATCTCTCTCTCATTTACTTTCTTTTACTCTCTTAATTTTCTCTTTTCCTTACTTTCTCTCTGTTCCCATTTCATCGTATTTGTGTGTGTGTCTGGGTTTCTCTCTGTGTATGTCCCTGTCTGTCTCTCTCACTTGTTTATTTTCTCTCTTTCTTGCTTTTTCTTTTTTTCTCTTTCTCTTTTTCTCTTTTTCTTTCTTTCTCTCTTTCAAAATAAACAGAAACTTTCCTTCTGCTCAGTGTCTTTTTTAAGGAAGAAAATAAAAATGTGACTTTGAATTAAGTATATGAGTGTGATTTCTAGGTTTGGGACTTCCTGTCAAGAAGAGACATTAAGGATCTCTGTTCCATCATTTAAGGAATGTCTTCGAGTTAGAATCAAGAAATAACTAACTTCAGAGCTAAACAGATATGATTGAAATAGATTGGAAGGTGGCTATGGGAATGGATAGAAAACTACATCCATTTGCTTTGTGCTATTAAATGATCAACCCTATTTTATCATCCCTAGCAGCAGATGAATGAGGTAACTGAAAAGCATAAGCCTTTAAGGGATCCAGAGATCCTTGGGAGTGAAATATACTATTGAACTAGTTAATACTATCAGAGTGAAAAACATTTGAAATTAGAGGTTTATTGGGCTGCTGTGTGAGACATAAAATCACCAAAAGGTGATTTTAAGCAGCCTAAGCTTGACAGCCTTATAATATACTGAGAACTCTCTTGAGCGTCTCAGTTCAAGGAAGATGTCATAAATTCAGCTCAATAAAAATTTAAGATAGACCAAAAAAAGAAGACCCTTAACATTTATCAATCAATCACTAAATGTGTGCCCAGTGCCCTCACATAGAGCTAAGAAGTTTAGAGGATAATAAAGAATCAGAAAATCATTACTACTCCTTCTTTAGGACTTTACACTCCAGATGGAAATTCACAATTCACAATTGCCTTCTAGAAACAACTGGCAATTAAAATAAAGAAATTAATTGCTAAAAGGAAATCAAACTCTAGAACTTCAGAGAAGGAAAAATGTCATATTAAACTGGAATAATCAAGAAGTATTTTCTGATCTAAATTTATCTTGAGTTTGACCTTGGAAGAAGTATGGAATTGAGATGAGTGCAGAGAAGGGAAGCAGGCACTTCAAGCAGGAACAAAAGCTGTGAGCAAAGGAAAGAGTGTTTCCCATAATCAAATGAGATAATATTTGTAAAAAGCACTTAGCACCTGGCACATAGGATGTGTTATATAAATGCTTCTTTCCTTCCCCTTCAGGATAGAGTCTATCTGGTCTTTATATTGGTATTTGGTATATAGTTAGTAACTTGATAAATGTTTGTGATTTCTTCGTTTCTTCCCTTCAGCCAGCAGCTACTTTAGGCTCCAGATCTTTCCTTTCCTGTTTCTTTACCTATATTTCAAGGATATTATAACATGGTTCCTAATTCTCCATTTTCTGTTACCTGGCTAATCTGATAAATGAATTATGCTAATGTTCTGATAGAGTGCTAAATAATGATTGTGTTATCTTTTATCAAGTGGCATATTTGCCTTTTAACAGGGACCTTCTGGGAACAGTGCCTAAAGGAGAAATTAATGGTGGGCAATCAGTGAAGGGAAATATTTTGCAGTCCTCCAACAACAAACAATAGGTTCTATATTAGAGAGTGAATATGAATGGAGTACAGTTTGGCAAAAAATAAACTAATGAAAACGCTTGATTTGTAAAGAAATGAGCACTTTAAAGAATGGAAAATTAAAGGAAATAATAAATAATAAGACACAAAGGGAAATAAAGAAGATGAAATAAAGCACTAATTTCTTGGGAAATGATAAAAGAAGAATGAAACTACAAGACAGATTTCTATGGAAAGCAATGGAATCCCATATCTAGAATTATATGAAGAAAATCACACAAAATTCCCTCACTCAGAAGATCTACTCACAATGTTCTTAAGCACATTAGATAAGTATAAGAAATGCACTATTTGATAAGTATTCCCATTTCTTTATTAAGCAGCATTATAACTGTCATCACAGTATATAAACACCTCCTTGTGCCCCTTGCACAGGCAACATGTTTCAGGAAATATAAAATAACACAAAAGAAATGGAGTTGGAGCCTTCCTTAACAAGCCAGTGCTGGTGGAGGGGGGAAAACTGAAGGCATGTTATCCCAGATACAAAGTGTTAAATCGTTTCACGTCCAGAGGAGGAACACAAAGTCTAGAATTGGAAGGACCGTTAAATATAATTTATTCCTTTTTATTTATTCATTCATTTATTTATTTATTTATTCATTTCTGAGGCATGGAGAAGTTAAGTGACACACATAGGTCACATAGATAGGAAGTTTCAGAGACAGAGTTAGAAGACGAGTCTTTCTAATCCAAATGGCCATTTCTCTCTGCAGTATGAGCCACCCACTCTCACTCATAGACATAGCTCCTTAGAAAGGTTCATTGGTTCATCAGATTGGATTGGATTGGATTAACTATGTTTATATATATATACATATATATATATATATATATATATATTGTGTGTGTGTTCATTTATACAGATATCTGTATATCTATATAAGGACCATGAATCAGGGAGAGGATGCTATGGCATTCAAGTAAATTGGATTTATGTAAGAAAAGGGTAAATAAAGTTCCTCCTAATGTTTTATTTGACTGTGTTCTCTATAGTTCCTGGGACCCCTGGAATTTTTAGTATTAACTAGGAACAAATTGTGGAACTGGAGAAGGGATAGGAAAACTCTCATCATATCTTCCTTCTAAATCTTCTATTCCAAATGGTCTGTTGCACCTGCTTGAACAGAAAATCATGGAAGATAAGCTAGTTCCTACGCTTCTGAAACTATGAGCAAGGAAGTATTTATTAAGCACCAATTAAGTATTTATTAAGCCAGACACTGTGCTCAGGGCTGGGGCCTCAGATACAAAAGTCAGACAGTCCCTATGCTCAAGGAGCTTACCGTTGTAAGGGAGAAAACCACACATGTGTAGTGTAGAAATCACAAGGATGTTGAGAGGAGCCATTGGGTAGGAGGCTGGAGTGTAGAGCTCAAAGAGTAGCGCTGAAATGGCCAGTGTGAAAGAGTAGGGCCTCATGTTGGCAGGTGGGTAAAGTGAGGTTCCAGGAGTCCCAAGCCCGTCCTCTGGGAACAAAGCTTGTCTAAGAGGTGGTTTTTGGAAGGTAAGAAAAGAAGTCCACTCCCATGGTAAAGAGAATGTTCTTTTACTTGCCTGCCTCCTCCCCACACCTAACCTTTCTATGGCGCTGCCCTAATCTTCACACTCTGAGTCACAGAAATGGGACCCTACAGAAAGTATAAGGAGGACCAAAGGGTGGATCCCCCAAATCCTTACAATTAGAGCTCTCTGAGAAGGAGATGGGCTATCTCAGCTGCCAGTAGAGACATTGCCTATCCGTTTGTTAAGGATAGAGGGTCTCCTCCAAATCTGAGATTCTCGGTTCCATACTTAGCTAATCCCTTTATCAACCAACATTTAATAAAAGATTACTATTCACTATTTCATTTCCACCCACACAAAACTCCTTGCTGTTCTTTTCAAATGGTTTCGCCACTTCTGACTGTGCGCTTTCACACCTGCTGCTTACACATCTACATGTGTCCTTGGCTTTGTCAGGCAGGCTCCCTCCTCTCCCTTGACAGGCCTATTAATAAATTACACCTCCTCCACAAAGCCATCTTTCTTCCATGGCTCGCCACCCCTCACATTACCAAACCAACTCTTCTGTTTATTCACTGCTCGTTCCACATTGTGGCTACACATTTCAGTAATTTGTACAGTGTTGCTGCACTTCCGTGCCCCGTAGCCTTGTTATTTATGCCAAGGCCAGCTCTTTTTAACAGAAAACTCCTTTTAAGAAGCCCCCAACGAAGGGCAGGTTGATGGCACAGTGGATGGAGCACTGGCTCTGGAGTCAGGAGAACCTGAGTTCAAATGTGGCTTCAGACAGGCTTTCTTTTATTGGATTAGCTATAAATGTTTTACTGAATCTAGTTTTTTTTTTTAATCAAGTCAGATTTTATATTAACTATAAATGTGTAACTGAATCTAGTCTTTTAAAATCAAGTCAAATTTTACATTAACTATAAATGTGTAACTGAATCTAATCTTTTTAAATCAAGTCAAATTTTATATTATACTAAGTACATTGGATATTTAAATAAATTTTGAGTTCTTTGGAAGTAAAGAATTTTTTCATAAAGTAAATATTCATTCCTTAATGAAAAACATCTATGATGAGTTCTGATCGAGATTTTCATGTAAGAGCTTTGCTTAATATAGATCAATTCTTATAGGTAAGTTATACAGGCAAGGCATTACCATGACTTTATTTATTAAGACATTTTTCTTTAAAAAAATAACCATCTCTCTGTGTGTAATATAAATCCATATCCGTATGTCTTTTTTAAAATACTTAAAATATAGTACTTCAGATGACAACTCTATTATCTCCTAAAGGGTAAGTCATTTCCAAAAGGTCAAAGCACAAGACATGTATTGGAACAGGGAGTTCTAAAAATGGAGCTTAGCCATGAAAATCACCCAGCCTTTCAATGTTCTGAGCAAACTAATTCAATATCGCTATCTTTTGCAGATAGGACAGGAAATGTTCACTTCTCCTGTTTGCCTCCCTCTCTCAGTAATACCCCCTACACTTAATGAAGTGTTGAAACCTATCAGCACATTCTTGTCGGCAATAGGACCGAGGCACATTTCACATAAGGAAAAATCTTAATGAAAAGTGACAATCTGCCTCCTCACGGTGATTCAATTTTAGTCCAATCTGAGAATTTGCTAATACATTTGTCTCCTACTTGATTTTCATCCCCCCTTAGCTTTCTGTTGATGCAAGATTAATCAAGCACATCATTTCCCCGCCCCCTCATAAGTAAATTCAGAATCAATCCAAATGTACTGTCCATACTGAACCTGGCCTTGAAGAGACAGGACATTATTTTGCTTCTCCTGGCTCCCTGAAAAGGGCATTCATTGCCAGTGAATAGTCAGCCCCCAGGCGTGCTGTGGACCTCAACCTGGAATTCACCTCTGCTTGTAGACCTGGGGCAATCACCTCCAGCCCTGTAGTTCAGATCCATACAGACATTCAATGTAACAAATATCTATGAGCAGCCATTGTGTCCTATGAGCAGTCATTATGTCCTATGGGGCATGGTGTTGGGGAAGACACTAAGTTTTAGTAATCTTTGGTCCCTTCATTGAGACCAACTGAGGGACCTTTTTTGCTTCACTGAGGTTATTCCCTAACTGGGATTGCAGCATAGACACAAATAACTATATGACAAAATATAAATTATGTCTCATTATTTTTAAGGGACAGGTCAGTTCTCTGACAGCTTCCACAGCTGTGGATGATAGCATCTGAAGGAGTTGCGGGGCAGCCTTTGCTGACACAGGTGTTGCGGACTGGGAATGAGATAAATTGGAGGCAGAGGGAAGAGGAGAGAGGTCAGACAACACAATGGTCTCTCAGGCAGAGAGGTCAGAGAACAGCAACGGCCTCTCAGTCTCCTTGTATTATCCTCTCACATGAGGAGATCCATTCTGGTTGGATGTCCAGCAGCTGCTGTCAGGTGGCTCCTGTGTTTTCCAACACATTATGTATCTATTACCACAAACTTAGCTAAAGATGTTCTTGAATCTTTATGATTATATATACATATATATGTGTATATATATATACATGTGTGTATATTACTTTTTAACTATATATATGTATCATAGCATATATAGAAATAGATATATATGTACATATATAGATAAATATATATACTATTTATATTATATACATATTCATCAGTAATTGGCTTATACTAAGAAGTTATGAAATGTTTGCTGGCTGACATTATTATATTATTATATGTATGTATATCTATATATGTATCTGTATGTTATGTATATGTACATATGTATCTGTGTTAGGAACCTAATGGAAGTTAAGTATATCGGGGAGGGAGGGTGAGAAAAGGAAAGAGTTCATTTCAGTTATGTTAAAAGAGTCACAGAGAGGGGGAAAATTGAAACTGGATAAAGGTTTTCTTCCCATTAGGTTTCAAGTTCCTTGAATCCCTGTTTTGTGCCATATTTAATTCATATATTTAGTGCCTTTCTTTTAAGTAGCTACTTAATAAAATGCTGAACAAACAAAATGTCCTGCATGACAAAAGACTTTATGAAGAAGACAAGACTTGAAAGGAACCTTTAACAATATATATATATGTAAATATATGTCAATATATGATGCATATTATATGATATATAAGAATCTTACGCAATGGAAACTACAGCAGTCTCCTACAGATCTCAAGACACATCTGCCAAAACTCTGAGTAGTGACCACTACATCACAAGGTCAGCTGCCGATTCTTATTTCCCTCTTGGACATCCCAAAGGTTGCAGAACCATGTCACTCAAAATTCATAAAATGTAATTCTTTATTGCTCGTTGCCACTGTTTTCTGTAAATATCATAAAAATCCTTCTGTAGGTCAGCAAACCTTTATTAAGCACTTACTATATACTAGGCACTGTTCTAGGAGCTAGAAAACAAAGGCAAAAATAGTCCTTACCCTCCAGAGGTTCACTTTCCAATGGGTAAGACTGTATAAATAACTAAGTATATATTGGAAATATACACTTTAAATGGAAGGCATTAGCAGTTGGAGAAAGCAAGGGAATGAGGTTTGCAGGAAACAGACCCTGGAAAAAGAGGGATTTGAATTGATATCCTGAAGGAAATTATGGAAGCTAGGAGCCGGCAGTAAGAAGGAAAAGCATTCCATGTATATGGATAAGAAAAAAAGTTGCAAATATTAATATTTTTGACCAATCCTGATCTTTTATGAATGTTTAGAGGGAACCGTGACTAGCTACTTCTTAGTTTCTCCTCTCTGTCTGAATAGCTCCTATTTCTGCTAAATTTTGTCCTTGGAGCTAATCATTTTTTCCTTAAACTCAATCTTCCATTTCTCTCCAGTAGATTTGATATGACTAAGTTCTAAAGGGTCTCAACCCTACAGGAAAATCATTTCATCAAACCTTAAGTATGGGCAGAAAAACTTAACTCTCCTCTCAGCAGTTCCCTAGTCCAATTTTTCTCAATTTCCTGGACATGGTCTGGAAAGCTCTTCTTTTTTCTCCCTTAGATTTCTTTTTGGAAGCTTCAGGCTAAAAGAAGTGAGAAGTCATTCCCCTGCTGCCTCTCCATTCCCGGCAGCTCAAGCCTCCAACTTGCTGGAAGGGCCATCTTTTTTTACTCTTAACCCATTCTATCCAGATCAGCTTGAAGAGCAGCTTGTAGGCCAGTGGTTCTCAAACTTTTGTTCTCAATATTTTTATCCTATTAAAAATGATTGAGGATGTGTCCAGAGTTTTTTTGTTTATGTGGTTTATAGTTATAGATATTGATCACATTAAAAATAAAAACTAATTATGAATTTGTAGACTCTCTGAAAGGATTTCAGAGATTCCCAGGATGCTCTGGACCGGACTTTGAGAACCACTGCTGTAGGCAACGGCAATAATTGCCAGTGTCCTTATTTATCTCTAGTTGAGCTAGCCCAAGGATTTGCTCTGATTTCGAGGATGCTTTTTCTCTGGGTCAGTTATCATTCTCCTGCTCCCTCTATACTGTTAATAGCCTGGGGTCTCTCCTGCAACTGCAAATATCTTTCTGTTCAAAGCCTTGTTTCCTCTGTCCCCATTTCAAATAAAGAGTCTTATGCCATAAGGTCCTAGAATTTGGAATGGAAAAGATCCTCAGATATCTTTTGATATATTCTCTTCATTTTACAGAAACCAAGACCTTAAGGGGGGGGAATAATTTGTCCAGGTTCACATAGGTAGTAAGCTCAAAATCAAATTTTTTTGTTCCAACATCCACTGGCTACAAATCCAGGGGTTTCTACACCAATCCATCTCTTTTTGTTCTCACTTCTTTAGAAGGGTAATGAATAATACATCTCTAAACCTCCAACCCCAGAATCATAGAACTCAAGTCTTCTTTCTTAGGATTATTTATCCTTTGGTTTCCAAAATTTGAAAAAAAAATATGATAACAATAGCAGCAATGGCAAAAAAGCAGCTAGCATTTATAGTGTTTTAAAGTTTACAAAATATTTTACAAATATTATTTTATTTGATCACCACAAAAAGCCTAGGGGGTAGTTGTTATTATTATCCTGGTTTTATAGACAAAGAAATTAAGGAATACAGAGGTTAGATAATTAGTCCAAGCATACACAGTTGTTAAGTGTTTGCTAGCAGATTTGAACTCAGGTCCTCCTATGAAGGGAGAAAGTTTGATATCCTTTCCTCCTTGACAAACAATTCCCAGCTTATGGATGGACAAAACAATTCTGGGAATGTATAGAACACAATGACCTAGTCCATATCTACCCATCTCATATGTTGCGAATACATATCTCAGGGTCAGCAAAAGACATGTCTTTGTTTAAATTTGAATTTATGTGTTGTTTCTCGTTACCCACTGATCCATCAGCACCTGTTTTCCCAGCCAATGTCAGATTGTTTTAATGATTGATGCTTCCTGATAGTTTTTTTTTTTTTAAAAACAGCTTTCGTGCTTAGAATGTAAGGTGGAATTCTGAGCCAACGAGGATGATCCAGCAAAGGGAGGGGATTAATATTGCAGCGAACATATATATTGCTTATGACACATGCTCGGGGCCTCACTTTTACCTCTTGAATGGTAAGAATGACAGACTTTTTCTTTACACCTTGAAAGATCTCTGAAATTTATTGGGTGGGCACATGTACAGGATTGTAGACATCCTGGGAAATTTGCTTTAGTATAATATAAAAAGTACCAGTTCTAGGATCAAAAAAAATATGGGTTGGGTCCATGAGTCTACCTATGTGATCTTCAGCAAGTTACCTTAATGAGTTTCTATTTCCTGTCTACAAAATAGGAATAATAATATTTTTACTATCCACTATCCTAGAGCTAATAGATAAGAAAATAAGAAAATGTATTTAGAACATAATATAAAGTATCGTTTATAAATAAGTGATCATTATTATTCAAGAATCTTTATACATTATCCCTCATCTAGATCTTTTTAACCCTTTCCTCCTCTTTATTTCTACCCTCCATGAAGGACCTATCCAATCTGCTGAATGCTTTCCTCTAAAACTTTTAAGATCACATGCATGTGAAATAATAGTAAGTACTTCATGAATTTAAATGCTGGTTTGAAATTGCATTGCTAAGTCATTGGGTATCTTACCATCATCTAAACAATGTCTTCTTCATCCTCATGGTGATTTCAAAGTAGATTTTTAAGCCAATTTTTTTGGATTGTCCATACTCTTTTTGAGGAGATCATACAGTGTTCTGGGACTTGATGGAAAGAGCATGACGTTATCTGCAAACAAGAATCCAGTGACTGCATATAGTACTGATAGAGTACAGCTTCTAGGAGAAATAAAGCAATCGTTTTAAGGTCTGCTGACCTTAAAGTACTTCTGTTCTAACCATCTATCAATGATTCTAAAGGCTTCCGGGTTTACAATCAGTGATCTTGAGGTTCTCCGGCCCTTAAAGTGCTATTGTTCTAACAATCTGTCTGTCAATAATTATAAAAGTCTTCTAGCCTAGGAATATAATAATATTTCTTCCTTTAGGTTTTAGGGAAGATATATCAGTGATCCTGAGACCCTCTGACCTTGGAGTGAAAGACAATTGTTCTGACAATCTGTCAATGATTCCAAAATCTTCTGACCTCAGAATAATCCTACAAACTTTACTGACTGACAGACAGATAATCTGCAGGTCAGTGATAAACAAGTACCTGAGACAATAGTGAATAGATCACCCCTGGAACCCACCTGAAAGCCATAAAATGAGCAAATAAGTGACATGAAACTCTGGCCTAACTGTCCTATAAATCTATCTTCTTGCTCTTGGTTCTTTACTAAATTATTTTGAACTTAGCCCGCTTCTATTGGCATTACAATTGCAATAAACTTTGCCCCTTGACTTGGAGATGGGTTCAGACCTGCAAATTCTTTTGAGACACCTCACAACATCATTCTGTAACCCCAAACTTTTGGGGTCCCTTCTGAACCTCAACAGTCCAAAGCAAGAAATGCTTCTCTTTGCTGATAATCTCTAGAGGGCCCTTCCTCATAACAGCATTACTGTTTCAAAAAAACAAAGAAATATTTTAATGTATATACTTCTGAAAGAGTGACACAAGCTATCAAAAATTACTATGATTAGTTTATAAAGGAATCTATGAAAAGTATTTAATTGTTCTTATGTGCCATGCTCAATATTAAGGAATTAAAAAAAATAAACACATTCTGTGCCTTTGGGAAACATTCTAATAAAAGAGGATATATATATATATATATGATGATGAAGGAGAAGCGTTCTGTTCTGAAGAGATAGAAGGAGGGAATATAAATAGATAATGATGGGATGGATGAATGGTTGGATCTGATATGAAGATGAAGCATTAGCTGCTGTCTAGGGCCAGCCAGTAGATAATAATGGGCTGCTTGAGCTAGTTTATCTAAGACTGACAGTCTGTAACTTTGCAGGACCTAAAAGGAATGAAAATATAAAGAGAATTAAGTTTAGATGGGGAGGAGGGAAAGAACTGATTAGAGTCAGAGCCTGGATGGGTACCCTAGATGGAGCACTCTACAACCAAAAGAGAGATGAGACGACTTGCTTCATGGATGAGGGGGGAAAGGAAAAAGTGGAGACAGGGAAAGAGAGAAGGCTGCTGCAGACAAAGTTAGCATACAGATGGCTCTGCCTATTGATTTTGACTACTTTTCTTTTAAGAGCCAGATTCTGTCCTGGAAAAAGTACAATCTAGTTGCCAAAGATAGAATCTGATCCCATAACTCACTGAATAAGGTTATAGAATGATGCATTTTGGCAAAAGCTGAATCTGCAATCTGCAAATACGCCAAGCACTACTGATTTTGATGGGTGTTTGCCTAAAGGGAGAATTGCAGTAAAATCTTGCCTTTGGCAAGAAGATGCTCACTCCTAATGGAGCCAGTTGGTCAGATATTTCAGGTGCTTAGAAGGGAAAGGATAAGAAAGGGGGTGGGGAATTTCAGGTTATTTTTGAAAAATCCCTTTAACATAGGACATCCTTGATATGGTAACAGATTTGTTATTGTTTTTCAGTTTTCAATTATTTATTATAGCAACAAATTTATCACTGATTTGGAATTTTATTTATTTATTTTTCCCTTTTTCTTCCTTTTTATCTTTTGTCATTAAAGATTTTTCTTTTCAAAATATATGCATGGATAATTCTCAGCATTCACCCTTGCAAAACCTTGTGTTCCAAAATGTTTCCCTCCTTTCCCCTACCCCCTCCTCTAGATGGCAAGTAATCTAATATATGTTAAACATATGCAATTCTTCTAAACATATTTCCACAACTATCATGCTGCACAAGAAAAAAACTGATCTGGAATTTTTTCAAGGAAAAGATGTTTCAAAAACTTGCTTGTGTAAGAAAATTTAGATAATTTCTTTTCTTAAACTAAGAAATTGACTTAGATTTTAATTGCTTTTTTCAATAAATTAAAAACATATAACAGGCAGTAAAGGAAATGACATTATATCAGATCTTTTCATTTTATGGCAGCTGGTATCCAGATATCTTGGTATATGATACATCAAGCACAGGAGATTAAAAAAAACAAAGGATATGAGAAGGGGAAACTGACTAAAATATAGGCTTCAAAAATAATGTTTTAAGTATTTGTTTAAGATAGATTTGGCCACATGAACTCTTCCATTTTAACTTGTTTCACGAAGACTAACTGAAATGTCCATTGTCATGGAAAGTAATTTCTACATTTTAAATAATGAAAACTTCTAGAGAACAGATATCCTTAAGATCAGGAGTCTTCAACTAGTTGTTCACCAGGGAACTCAGAATCTTACCTGTGGCTATTGCCACAATCCCTCTCCAACATACTCTCTATACCTACATGAAGGGAGAGTGACCTTCAGCTGTCTTATATTCAGAGAGCCAGGGACTCCCTTGTGATAGTAATCCCACAAACTCTTCCCTATGATCTCAAGGCTTCAGGGAAATGAAAAGGTGTTGATCATTCAACCCTGAGAATTCATAGGGTACTTCTGCTATTCCCACAATCCAAGGGAAGTTCTAATGAATGTAAAAGGTATTGATAATTCAAAGGGTACTTATAATATTCCTACAATCCAGGGGAAGTTCTAATGAACAAACAGGGGTAGAAGGAGAAAAGGGAATGAAGATGAAAAATGGAATAGGTCCTTGACAACATTATTTTTTTTCTGACATCAAGATGGCACAGTGGAAAGAGACCTGAGGTTCACATCCTGATTCTACAACTTACCTGTATGACATTAGGGAAAATCACCTGACATCATTAAGCCCCAACTTCCTCAACTGTAAAATGAAAGGGTAGAGCTCTCTGATCTCTAATGTCCCATCTCGGTCTGTTTTATTCCTAAATTAAACAATTTGAGGTTTATCTGCCCATAAAGAATCTGATAATAAAGGGAAGGTTGAGCTTGATTATTCCTTTTTATTTCATTCCTGACTATCTGACTGTTTTCTCATTTTTCTTAAAAGGGCAAAGGCACAAATATTGCCCATGCAGCCCCCCTGGTGTCAAGACGTCCAGGAAGGTACAGATCTCTGCTGGACATCTGTTTTGCAATTACAAAGAGAGACTTATCTGTCCTATTTGCCTTGCAGCCCCTGAGGCAAAGGGTCAAAGAGCAAATGAAAGAGAGCTTACTGCTGGGTTTCTTACTTAATGGAAACATATAGTCATGTGTTGTAGAATAATAATTCAAGTCCAGTCTCTTTGAATCATGGTTCACATTCAATGACAACAAGCTTCTTGCTTTTCGGCTACTTATGTGTCTCTTGGGTATCCCTAACAAAGAAGGGCAGAAAAGGTCTTCAACTTGACAGCCCTTCATTGCTACTTTCCTGGGCAAATGCAGTTTGCTAACCCACACTTACAGAAATCCAGACATTCAAAAAACAGTAATATCGCACCGATAGACCTTTCCTACCTGAGGTCTTTTTACAGGCTCTTTCCTGAAGCCGTCTCTTTTTCTACCAGTAGGTGAAATTGTATCAGATTTTCCTATTTCAGAAGTTGGACCGGCCAAAAATGACAGCGTCTGTCACTTTTAGTGGCTCTCATGAGCTCTCCCGGATAAAGCTCAAAAATAGAATTCTGATGACTCTAAAGATCTGATGCTGTTAAGAATTGTGCTCTCCCAATCTCATCAATAGCAATGAGCAAAAGAAGCTATCAATGTCTATGTAGTGATGCAATTAAGCAATGAGATAAAGCTCAGAAAATAATCCAATTGGAGGTTTGTGATAGGTGCAAAGTGAAAAGGCACAGCCAAGGTAGTCACAGAATGCTTGTCTCCCATCACAACCACCAAGTGGCTCCTTTGCCAATTGGTGTGTCATTCTGATCTGTAAGTGGAGATAATATTTATAAATGAAAATAATAATGTTTTTCACTCTGGGTTCTCCTAAAGTGACAGATCTAAAAGGTCCTGTAAATTAGGCTGCAAATATACATACCCTGTGCTAGACCAAAGACTGCTCTCTAAAGACCAGCCTCACTAATCCCTGAGAGACTCCTTATTAGTCTGGATGAATGTTTCCAAACTCGACAATTATCAAAGATCATTTGTTAAGGTGTTGTGCCCTGTATCAGTGGACAGAATACCCATGCTGATGAAATTACAAATTCTCAAAGTATAAATTTAATGCTTACCATAGCCATTACTATCTGATTTACTTTTTAGAAAACATATTCATGATATATAGGCAGGAGACTTTGGGTCTATAATCTATAATGGAAAGTCTTTAAAGTGCATAGTGCTTTGAATTCTGTCATTTCTTAAGCTTAAAACATATTGTTTCTTAATAGATGACTCTAAATCTGAGGTTGAGTTGCCTTCTGGACATCTCCATCTAAATGTCCAATAGATCTGAAATTTGACATATCCAATACAGAACTCATTATCTTCCCCCTCAGTACTTTCTCTCCCTCCCTAAAAAAGCACATCCTTCTTTCCCGTTTCCTTCAGTGTGTCAAAGATATGTCAAAGATAAACACCAAACTTCCTGTCACTTAAGTTTATAATCTTGAAGAAATCCCCAACTTTTTTACTCTCAAGTATATGACACTTCCCCCATATTTGACAAGGTAATTCTATTTATTCTAACTCTGAAATAGCTCTCCTATTTATCCCCTTCTATACAGCCAATCACCATGTTAGTCCAGGCTCTATTCTTCTCTCACCAGGACTAGATTCCTTATTTATCTCTCTCTCGAAGTTCTCTCCTTTTTAATCCATCCTCTGCCTTAAAACAAAGACAGATCATGTTGCAAATATGCTCAAGAGACTTCAGTGGTTCCCACTCACTTTAAGATAAATATCAGCTCCTCTTTTTGGCATTTGAAGTTCTTCACAACAATGCTCTAATCTGTCTAGAAAACGTTCACATTACTCCCTCTTATATACGCTGTGTTCTAGCCAGAGTAGCTTATTCAATGTTCCCTATGTGTTATTCTGTCTTCCACTTCTGTATTTTACATAGACCCCCCCATTCAAGGAATGCTCTTCATTCTTCATTGCACTATTCATAATTCATTTCTCCTTTCTGGGCTCTTAACAATGCTACCTCTACCAGAACACCATTCATAACTCCATTTTCTTTTCCCAGTAACTCCACTTCTCCCTTTTCCCCCCAAAGAATCACTTTATATCTATTTGTATTTACTTTTCTGGGTACGTGTTGTTCCCCACTATAGAAGGTAAGCTCCTTGAGGGCAAGGATGTCACTGAGTACCAGCACATATAAGCTGACTTGGTTTGGAGGATCTTATCAAATTCTTCGTGGACTTTTTCTACTTTCCTAACTTTTCCATATTTTTGCTACAAATGTCAGAGTAGAGGCTACATTTAATTTCATGATAGCCCATCAACAAATAAGTATTTATATATACATATATAATTTATATATAAGTATTCTATATAAATATTTATTAAGTATTATATGCCAGACACTGCTGGGATAAATGAAATTATGTTTATTCTAAAGGATTTTACATTCTAGGAGAGGAAACAATAAAACATATGTAATGCATATATGTAGGAATAATATAAAGTAGACAAATGTAAATACAAAAAAAAGCAAATACAAGATAGTTTGGGAAGAAGAACATTAGCTGTGGAGAGGATAAGGAAATATTTCCTGCTGAAGATAGTGCCAGAGATGCATCTCAAATGAAGAGAGGGACCTTATGAAGCATAAGTGAGATTTGGGTGCACCCTAGGCATATAGAATGGCCAGCATAAAGATGGGAAGTGTCGTGTCTTATATAAGGAAAAAATAAAAGGCCAGTTTGGCTGGATCACAGAGTCTGGGAGGGTGATTAATATCCACTGAAAAGCTGTTGAGGCTATCTTATGCAGGACTTTATAAGCTTAAAAGATGATTTTATTTTTTATTTATTCTAGAGGCAACAGGGAGTTACTAGAGTTGATTGCACTTAGGGTCAGCGCTATAGTTAAGGAAAATCATTTTGGACTAGACGGGTAAGAGACAGGAAGAATTATTAGGAGCTACAGCAATAATCTAGGTGAAACATGATAAGAGCCTGAATGAAATGAAAAATAGGATTTGGCAATTGATTGGGTATATGGAGTGAAGGGGAATATGAAATCCAAGAAAATGCCAAAGTTATGAACCTAATATAACCTTAAATAGAAAAGGAGGGAGTTTAGGAGAGGAACTCTGGGAGATAATAACTAGGTTCAATTTTGAATATGTTGAGTTTAAAGTTTCTCTGGGACACTTTAGTTTGAAATATCTAATAGACGATAATTCAAGACTGAAATTCAGGAGAATCACAGGAACTGGCTATATAGAATCTGTGAATTATCTACACAGAGATTAATTATCATCTATCATCTATATAATTATCATCATCTATCAACTATGAGATCTGTTGAGATTACTAATAGTGGTAGATGGAGAATAGAAAAGGGCCTAGAACAGAACCTTGAACAATATCCAAAATTAGATAGCATGATATAGGAGATAAGCTAGCCAATTAAATTTCCAGTAAAGCTTTTTATTACTAGGATTGCCATCAGCAGGAGAAGCAAAGTGGTCAAGTGGCCCATGGAATTGTCTTTCTTGCTTGCCGTTGAATGAATAATGAAACTAATTCTTATTTGCCTCTTCAAGCATATCAAGTATTCTATTATATGCACAGTGCTAATGCTAGCACCCTCATAAATAATGTTCAATGTTAGAATTACATGAGGTACTTGTATATCATGGAACATTTGACAAAGGAGATTCACTTTGTCTAACATAAAGAGCATATACAGCTAGAATCCAGTGGTACTTAGCTACCTGGACATGGCCTCCCTCTTCTCCATCGGGAAATGGTCTAGTCAGTACGTCATCAAGGCTATGTGATTCCTGTGGATGTATAAACCCACCAAGGCTAAGAGACCAAGAATTCATTTGGCTGGGACTTTTCATGGCCCTAGATGATCAAGAAGTCCCATCAGGGAAAGTAGGGCCACCCAAGTCCCAGGAGCAGTTTTGTTGTGTCAGAGTTTCTTAACCTGCTCTCTATAAAAGGCCCCTTTAGCAGCCTAGAAAAGGCTATCAACCTCTTCTCAGAATAATTTTAAATCCATAGAATGATATACATTGCATTATAGAGGAAAGCAAATAAATTACAACAAAGATGTAATTTCTTTCTTTCCAATTCGGGACCCTCCCAAAATTTGTCCATGGACCACTCTCCCCAACGGTTCTGTAATAATACCTTGTGAGATACAACTACTATTTAGATATAACTATTCCAACTAGTATAATGTATAAGGAGAATGTAAATGTGCATATGGTTCAGTTTCTTCAGTAATTCATTGATCTTACAGTTGGCCCACTAACTCATTTGAAGTGTATCAATCTAACGCTCAATATTTCATTGGAGCTGTGATCTAAACAATGTGTGTATTTTTTCCATTAGTACAACTAACACCCTATAATCATCACTTCATCCTGTGTTAATTATATCTGGTTCCTCCCATAAACTTAGTTATCTCTATGTGTTTTGTGGGAACCAAAGATATAGCTTTTCCATTTGTTATTGTTCATTTTCAAGGAAGACCAGCCAGTTTCTTTTTTAGTCGTTCATCATGATTTTGGGTGATATTTTTATACTATTTCTCATAATAAGGTCAGAATTGATCTGTATTATATCTATCTATATACATATATAACATAATATGTTAATATCTATACTTTATCTAGAGCTATATCATTGATCTATATAGAGCTAATTTTTGCCTACCATACACTTTTCCATTGTCCTTTGGGAGACCTATTTCTATTATTTAGATAATGTATTCCATGCTTTAGAATTTTATAGACTCACCTAAAATATTAGAATCAAAAAGATAGGGTTTTTGTTGTAGGGCATGAACCAAACAGACATTGGGAAATTCTTAGGAAGACACTGAGAAATTTTTTTTTTAATTTCCTTTATTTTCTACCTGGTTTCTGTTTCACTGATAACTTGTGGTTTTTACATTATTGTTATAGTTATCGGTATGTATCTACATTTAGTCTTGAACTAGAAAGTTAAATCTAAAGGGAAAACATATTTACTTCTTTCTCTTGTCATCACCTTTAGAAAGTAGCCATTAATAGCCAGTCACAACCTTTGGCTTTCCACCAAACAGTTCCTATTTTCTAGATAACTGTCCTTCATTCCATCATTATAGAATAGTTTTCCTGCACATGTGTAGAGAGAAGGGAAGTAATGAGATCAGTGTCCTGACAATCCTACCTTGTCCCAAATAGCAACAGAATATTATTTAAGCCCATTTTAGCCCAAAGGGCAAAAGTAAAACTGAGGATCCAGATTATTTCTAGTCTCTGAGGAGGTTTATCTAAAACAAATACATCAAAATCATAAGATTCTCTCTTAAGTTAACTCAGACTTAAGTCAGGAGAAAGATTGGGATACTGGGGAACCAAGGTTATAACTATGGTCTTTTCTGGCTCTTCATATCCTGATGTCCAAATACTTTGCATCCTTACTACAACTCCTCTGTTCATAAATAAGGTGACCCACTGATCAATAGCAGTTTTTTTCAAGAGCTATAATATTTACCTTGATGGAAAAATTAATTAAAACTATTTAAACAGAAATTAGAAAATTACTGTATATAACAGAATAACTTCTGGATTCTGCTTCTGCCTGACCTGGCAGAAAGGATGGGAAACTTTCAGAAAGCAGAAAAAATGCATTCCCTATCATTTCTTCAAAACCAAAAGTCATGAACTACGAACCCATTCTTGCAACTGAAAGTAAAGGCATTAATAATTTGGGGGGCTATAGTAGCAACTGCATAGACTGCTGTATTTCAGTGCTTATCCTCCCCAGTCTCTAGTCTTCTGCCCTTAACTTTCTCTGGCATCATAGACTTCCAAACCTTTAGGGCAGAAGAGAATCACTACATATAGTATTATTTGATAAATAGTTATTGACTTGGAGACTACACACTTAATTCCCCTTTGTTTTCAAGGGAAAATAAACTAAATCCACACACTAAATCAGAATTCCAAATTATTGAGATTCCCCTTTGAGAGTTTATTCTAAATTAATAAATACCACAAACTCATGTATTCCCCTAAAGGTCTAATGAAATAGAGTTCTTTTTTAATTCCTGCGTGAAACTGGTCAGGGCCAGAATAAAAAATTAAAATGAATCACCTTTTTGACAGTTTCCTCACTTTAGATACAGCCTCCATTGACTGGTCCATGACTGAAGGGCTAAAAGATGCAATTAATCCCACTCTATAATAAATGCTCCAGCTGTTACAGACATGCTTTCTTGATCTAGTGAATGTCTGAATTTGTTATTTAGAAGGGAAAGATGCTTTGATTTTACCTTACCCTAAATCCACAAGTTCCCTAGGAAATTATTTCAGTGCTTTCAGTTGGAGGCTCAGAACAAACTATTGCACATTCAATTGGAAACTATGCTATGGAAAATCAAGCAGCATGGATGTAATTGTGGCTGGAAAGCAGTGGTTACTTCAAGAAAATCACCAAGCAGAAAATACTTTGCTCAGCTTGTAACTGCCTATTCTGTGTCAAAAAGAGCCGAGTTTAATCGCCCTGTAACCATGCTGAGGGCTGGACACAGAAGGAACCCCAAAGGCAAAGACCCAAAGGGTAGAGATTCTTTCTCCTGATCATAACAGGTCACAGCTAGGGACTAAGGCTAGTAAAGGATAGTAGACAGGACCTCGGCTACTTACTTCCCAGGGCTGCTGTGAGAAAAATATTTTGTGAGCATGAAAGTATGATGTGAGTGAGTATCAGTCATTGCAACTGTTGTTACAGCATGATTTTTTTCTTTATTAAATAAATTTTTATTTTTTCCAAAACATATGTATGCATGGACAATTCTTCAACATTAGCCCTTGCAAAACCTTGTGTTCCAATTTTCCCTCCCTTCCCCCACGCCCTCCCCTAGATGGCAAGTAGTCCAATATATGTTCAACATGGTAAAAATATATGTTAAATCCAATATATGTATACATAGTTATACAATTATTTTGTTGCGCAAGAAAAATCAAATCGAACCAGAAAAAAAATAAGAAAAACAAAATGCAAGCAAACAATAACAGAAAGAGTGAAAATGCTATGTTGTGGTCCACGCTCAGTTCCCATGGTCCTCTCTCTGGGTGCAGACGGCTCTCTTCATCACTGAACAATTGGAACCATACAACACAATTTTTCAACAAGCTTGAGAGAACCAAGTACTAGAGATAATCATCTTTCAAGAATACACCCTTATGTGAATAGCCCCAGCTTGCAACTGTCCATGTCAGGGCCCAGTTTCAGATTCTCACCATTAGAATGAAAATCTCCTTTCTCCAGGAATCATAGTTAATGGACAGCAGAGAACAAGAATGAGAAACTTGTAGAATAACACATGAAGTTCTATAGTGATTAAGTCAAACCATTTGTAATTTTGATCAAAAGACTATGTGGGAAGATGGAGCAGGGAGAAACAAGGCATTTGCTAGCTGTATGACTAAACAATTGTTTAACCATTATATTTCTAAGGCAATCCCCTAGGATTTCTCAACTGAATTACAGACTAGCTTCAATTTGCAATTCTGTAAGGAGTTGCCATGCGGGGATTTCCTTGCACTATGAGTTGAAGTTAACAAATGGGAAAATGAGGGTACCTACATAAAAATTAGTCTCTATTTCATCATCAGTGAAAGTTGTTCCTAGATTGATGAATTATGAGCTACCTTTGAACAGCTATTGAAGTAATATGATTTCAGAAATGCAAAAGTTGTGGCAAACCAAAAATACTAAAAGATATAGATTTAGAAGTGAAGGAAACCTTAATGATCATGGAGTATAACCCTCTAGTTTTAAAGATAAGGCAATTAAGAGTCAGGAAGACTAAGCTCTTTATTCAGGATCACATAGATAGCAAGAGATAGCAAGTCACAAAGCTGCTAGATGATCTTAAGACTCTTGAGAGGAAATTTGTTATATTTACCTACCATGATACCAGAAATCACTATCATTATACTCATTCCTTTGCATTGAGGCTGAAGACCCCTGTATAAAAATCACAAACTCCAAATTATAGAGCTGAAAAGAAACTTAGAGATCATCTGATCTAACTACATTATTTTATAAATGAGAAGACTGGAGCCCATAGAAATGAAGTAATTTATTCAAGGTCAAATAGAAATAGAATACAGGTCAGGTGACTCATGATCCAAGGTTTTTGGTAGAATGTGATCAGCTCATACATCAATTACGCTTTAAAAATAAAATATATGTTAATCTATTATCCCATTTACATGATTTAATTTAGCAAATTATCTAGATTTAGAGCTAAAACCTGAACTTGGGTAATGAGTCATGAAACATGCATATTCAGATTAAACCAGGGCAGAATGGGAAGGGTTGGAGCTTCAGCATTTCTCAGATGGTGTTCCAGAGAAAAACAAAGTGATAACAAATTAATATAAAAAACAAGTTCTTCTCCTTTGTTACCTATGACACTTATGAATACTGCATGGTATTAGTCAACAAAGGGAAGCACTGTAAATTAAACCAAATCAATCCTGTCGCCTAATTGTTGGCTTCTTATTAATCCAGAAGAAATCAGTGAATATGACTGATTAAGTCTGATGCCAAATTAGCAAATTGTCTCAGCAATGTATATAAAATCAATGGTGTACATTTAAATTTCTAAGTAGCTTTAATACTTTAATTTTATACCAATGCTCATTACAGGTAATTGAGCAAAATCAGAAGAATAAACAAGAAAACAAAAAGACATGATGCTGACATTTTGCCATCTAGCCAACCTACCTTAATTATTAATCTTCAAAACAAAAAGAACATACATTATGATAATAACTACCTCCAACTCTTGAACTGAATTTGTCTTATTTTGATATGTACTATGTATTATTTTTAATAAACTTTTCACATATCTTTGATTTTGACAAAATTACAAAGGCATTTACAAACAAGATAATCTCAGATTACCTTCTGCTTGTTCTATACATATCTCATATGGATCTAGTTATATAAATGTTGTGTGCCTTCCCCCACCCCTACCACTTTAGAATATAAACTCTTTGATGTCAAAGATCAGATTTTTTTTCATTTTGTATATCCTTAGCACTTAGCACAATGGCTAATAATAATCTCTGAATAAATTCTTGTTAATAACTTCTGACTACAATGGCTACCTGTATAGTAGAAGAGAATCCAAATCACACTGGGGAAAATAATGATCAAAAATTGCACAATAGTAGATATTTTTTCATAGTTCTGGAAACTTTGTTGTTTGGTCATTTCACTCATGTCTGAATCGTGAGTCCATTGGGATTTTCTTGGCAAAGATACTGAAGTGATTTACCATTTCCTTCTCCAACCCATTTTACAGATGAGGAAACCAAGGCAAACAGAGTTAAGGTATTTACCTAGCGTCACATACCTAATAAGTCTCTGAGGTCATATGTAAACACAGGAAGATGAGTCTTCCCAACTGTGGACCCAGCACTATATCCACTGTGCCATCCAGCTGTCCCAGCTGAGAATTACCCAAAAACAATGAATCACCAAAAAAAGCAATGCCAGTGCAGCGTCAGAGTGAGCAGAAAGTAACCAGAGACACTTGAGCCTATAAAGATCTATGTCCAGAGGCAGGAAGAAAGTCTCAGGGTGGCCATCTCACCAGAGGGTAGGGACCTGGGAAACACCAGGGGAGCAGTAGCAGTAGTGACCAGTGATTCAAGGTTCAGACAAGGACATCTGTAATGCTCTGTCATGGGATGGCAGAGAAAGTCTCAAAGGTCCAGCATTCTGAATCTCAGAGAAGAAGGTATATGCTAATCTCAAGAATTAAAAATCATCCCTAGAAACTCAGATTTCACAATCTATCCCTCTCAGACCTAAACAAACCTAATCATAAAACAAGAAAGAAATTAAGGTGATAAATGAAATTTTTTTTTGGGGGGGGGGAATAGATATGATATATCTCTGGAAAAAACTAAATGGAAATAGGAAAGTGTATACCTTTTACTCAACTGGACATGGCCCCTGTGGGAGGAGCAGCACCTCTGGTAGGAGGGCTTACTAAACATTTTTAGGGCTCCTCATTTACCTTTGATGTTCATCCATCACCCATTTCTCCACCAAGAAGCTGTACCATGTACAATGGCCCTGCTCCAGGAAAAATGCCTTGGCAAACAGGCTCAACCAGGTTAAGAGGGCTCAAACCCATTGATGAATTAGGGGGATATCTACCCCAAACTTGTAAAGGCTTCCTTCCAGGCAGAAATGGCAGCTGAAAACAGTTTGTTCCAATTTCATAAAACTGAAGCAGGCACTAGAAAGTTCCTAGAGCTTGGTCAGACATTGAAGACTCCAAGGTCATCCATGGCACCCTGGGCCATTGTTAGTCACTTTGACTCTGTCTTGCCACTGGACTTTGATGACTCGGAAGGAGAGTGAGACTAATGACTATGCAACTCTGACTCATTTAAACCCAATTCATTTGTGAGTCAAGATATCATTCCATGATGTCATTGGTCATCCTCAAAAACATAGGACAAACAAGAATACGACCACAGAACCTTCACAAGAACTGACAATATGTTAGGACATAAAAACATCCCAATTAAATGTACGGAAGCAAAAATATTAAACACACCCTTTTTGGACCATACAGCAACATAAATTATATCTAGTAAAGGGTGTTAGAAGCAAGATTAAAAACTAATTGGAACTAAATCTAATAAAGAAGAATGAGTGGGTCAAAGAACAAATCAATGATTTCATTAAAAATAATGATATAACATACTAAAGTTTGTGAGATATATCTGATGCAATACTTAGGAAAAATTTATACCTCTAAGTGTATATGTCAATAAAAGAAACTGAATATTAATGAATTGGGAATGCAAGTAAAAAACAACTAGAAAAAGAACACATTTTAAATCTCTAATTAAATGCAAAAATAGAAATACTTGAAAATGTAAGGAGGGGTTAATAAAAGTGAAAGTAAAAACAATAATTTAACTAATAAAACTATCATCTGGATTCATGAAAACAAAAACAATGAAATAGATAAAGCATTGGCTAATTTGATTTTTAAAAAGAAAAAGAAAGTGCCAGCATCAAAAATGAAAAGAGTAAAACTACAATGAAGATTAAAATTTAAAAATAACTATATGCCAATAAATCTGAAAACCTAAATAAAATGGATGAATATTTATAGAAATAGAAATTGTCCAGATTAATAGAACAGGAAATAGGGGGGAAAAGAAATTAAACAAGCCAGAAATGAGTTTCCCAAGAAAATATCCCAACTTACAAATGGATTTACAAGTGAATGCTAGAAAACATTTTAAGAACTTTTACTTAGACTATTATGTAAACTCTTTGAAAAAATAGCTAAAGAAAGTAGTTAAAGAAATCCAAATGTTGAATCCTTCCATGACACAAATATGGTGCTAATAATTAGACCAGGGAGAGCAAAAATAGAGGACAAAACTATAGACTAATTTCCCTAATGAATGTTGATGTGAAATAAATAAGTAAAACAATAGCAAAGAATTGACAGCACTATATCACAAAGATCAAACATTAGACCAGGTGGGATTTAAACTAGTAATGCAGGGCAGGTTTAATATTAGGAAAATATTCATATCATCAATCATATCAAAAATAAAAACAAAAAAATGACTGTTTCAATAGATGAAGAACAAGTTCTTGATAAAATACAATGGCTGTTCCTATAAAAAACAAAGAATAATTGCAAAGGAATAAACAGTGCTTTTTTTAAAATGGTAAGTAATATGGGTCTGAAATCAAAAGCAACTATTAATTATAATGAGAATAAAATACAAGACTTTCCAATAAGATCAGGGGTGAAACAAGGATGTCCATTATCAACATATTATTCAATATCATCCTAGATATGCTAGCTATAACAATAAGACAAGAAAAAGAAGGAATAATAGGCAACAAGGAAACAAAACTATCACTTTTTGCAGATGGTATGAAGATATACTTAGAGAACTCTAAGGAACTAACTAAAAAATTCATTGAAACAATTGAAAACTTTAATCAATAATATAAAGTAAATCCATATAAATTATTAGCATTTCTATTTGTTACCAACAAAGTCCAACATAAAAAAATAAAAAAAATTCATTTAAAAAAACTATAGACAATATATAATACATAAGATTTACATACAGGGTTTACATGAACGCAATTATAAAACACTGCAAAAAATAAAAAACAGATCTAAATAGTTGGAGAAATATTCCTTGTTCATAAAAAGGTCGAGTCAATATCATAAAAATGACAACACTGATCAAATAAACTTGTTTATTAAGTGCCATATCAATAAAATGAAATGAATTCTTTTATAGAACTGGAAAAAAATTAATTACAAAATGAATCTGGAGGAAGAAAAGGTGAAGTATATCAAGAGAATCAAAAAAAAAACTTAAGGGAAAGATGAGGAAGCTAGTTTAGCAGTAGCAGATCTCAAATTAAATTACAAAATTATAATCATTAAAATGCTGGATAAGAAATACAGTTGATCAATGGAATAGATTGGGCACGCAATATAAAGAATTATCACAGTAAACTAGAGTTTGATAAACTCAAAGAATCCAACTATTGAGGCAAAAATTCACTACGTGACAATAACTGCTAAGAAAACTGGAAAGCAGTCTGGTAAAAACTAAACATAGACAGCATCTCATATTGCATATCGAGATAAGGTAAAAATGGGCACATCATTTAAACATCAAGGATGATATCATAGGCAAATTAGGGGAAGACAGGAATATGACTTCTCAGATTTATGGATTTAAAAATAGTTCATGACCAAACAGAAAGAATTATGAGGTAAAATAAATAATTCTGAATTCGTCATATTAAAAATCTTTTACACAAAGCCAAATGCAGAAAAAAAATAGAAGGAAAGCAAGAAATTGGGGGGGAGTATAGAATTTCTCTAATAAATGTCTGATTTGTCAACTATATAAGAAATTTTTTAAAAGCTATTCTTAATGGTCAAAGGATATAAACAAGCAGTTGTGAAAAGAAATAAAATCATTAGTAACATGAAAAATGTTCAACCGTTAAAAATTAGAAAAATAAACATTAAAACAATTCTGATACACCAATTCACATCCATCGGGTCACTAAAAAAAAACCAGAAAAGTCACAAATGCTGAAGGGTGGTGGGAAGAAAAATAGTAAGAGTAATGCATTGTGAGCGAAGCTATGAATTTGTTCAACTACTCTGCAGAACAATTTGGAACTATGCCTAAAAGGCTATAAAAACATGCATTTTTTTGATCAAGGAATACTATTAGATTTGAAACACAAAGAAATAAAAGGAAAAGGAAAAATAACAAAAATATCTATAAAAGTTATTTTGCACTGGCAGAGATGGAAAATGAAAGGATGCCTATCAATTGGAGAATGGCTGAACAAGTTATAGTATATAATTGTGGTGTAGTAAGAAATGATGCAGGAAGTGATTTCAAAAAAACTTCAGAAGATAGAAATTAGTGAAAATGGGAGTAAGCAGAAGTAGGAGATTGTTGTATCCAAAAAAAGCAATATTACAATAATAATCAACTGTAGAAGATTTAGTTATTTGAAGCAGTTCAATTATTCACAGCAGTTCCAAGACTTGTGGCAAAAATCCCATACATTTCCAAAGAAAGAAATAATGAATTCTGATTGCAAATTGAAGCATATTTTATTTTTATTGCGTTTCTTTTTTTACAACATGTCTAATGTCAAAATGATTTCAAATATGCAATGGTCATTTTATTTATCTTCTCAATGGTTAGAGAAGCATTGCAGCGATGTACAAAATTTGTAACTAAAAATAAAAACTAATTTTTTTTAAAGTATAAGCTATATGCTACAAAGAAACAACAACCCTCTTGCTAAAAATATATAAAGGAAAGAAAATTTAATTATCAGCAAAATACTTGGAAATCATGATTTTTCAGAAGTTTGGCCATTATATTTTGAGAAATCATATATGAAAACTGCCCAGAGCTATTATAATCAAAGGGGATGGTAAATACAGGTGGCACTGTGGATAGAGCAATGGGTCTGGAGTGATGAATTCCTAAGTTCAACTTTGGTCTCAGACACTCACTAACTATGTGATCCTGGGCAAGTCATCTACCCTGTTTGCCTCAGTTTCCTCATTTTTAAAATGAGCTGGAGAAGTTCCAGTGTCTTTGTTAAGATAACCTCACAACAGGTCACAAAAAAATCAGACACGACTGAAATGACTGAACAACAGTCAATGACTATTTTCCAAAAGGTACCCAAAAAAAGGAAAAGTCCCAAGAATGACAGTCAAAATTAAGAACTCACATAAAAGATTTATATATATATAAACTAAGAGGTCACAAATGAGCTTATAAGGGCTTTTTTGAAAATAATGTGTAGAATTTATACATATACACATATGTATTTCTATTTAAAAAGCAACTGGTATAAAATTAATAGTGTAATACTGAGTACACTTTTGTATTTCAATGCATATATAAAATAATTATTTGGGGTGTTTAAGCTCTATAGGAAACTATTTTTCAATTTCATTTCTCTAAAACAATGCTGATGGACATTAAAATTTCTTTTAAATTTCTTTTTAAAATGATGAAAGAAACTTCTGGCTTACATTAATTGTGAAACACTTTGGAAACTTAAAAAAAACATTGTTCCCAATTATTAAGAATATTCATCTCTTATTTGTTATTTAAGTTTTTTGTATTAGTATGATATTCAGAATAAAATTGATGTAAAAATAAAATTTTTAAAATAAACCTTGTTATTTAGTACCACCAGCAGAAAGCTTTTTTAAAATATTACTTCAAGGATTTATGCTGAAATTTTCTACTACTGCAAAAAGTTTGAAACCCCTGATGGAGATCATTGCAGCCAGAAATATAACTAGAATGAGGCAACTGGGACTTCTAAACAGGATTCCAAAGTTTAGAGGGCACTGACAAAAAGTACTCATTTAGCAAGTGGAAACAACTGGATTTAATGTCTGGTTAGTGAGAACAATTAGTTAAAATAAGAAGCTATCATCTGGCTACTCCACTTTATTACAGCCTCCCCAGCTGTGGCTAAGGGCTGATATTCTTGGGTTTTTCTTTCTCTTCTATATAGTGGTATTTGTTAGAAGGTCTCTTCACTCCCCCATGGAGCCTTATTTCACCCCTCTGATCCAGCGCCTTATCGCTGGCATTAGAATTGCTAAATATGGTGCTGTTCAGAGCACATTTAAGGAAAATAGAGCCATTTGAAGCACTTTTGTAGGGTCATCAGCTAGAGAAGGGGTGTCATGAAGGCATGAAAGCTCTAGCAAGAAAATAATTTACCAAAAAGAAAGGAACAAAAGATAAAATCTTATTTCACAAGTTTGCCCAGAGCTGGCCTGGGCCATGAAAGTATTTTTACTAAGCTCTGGAGTAAATGACTTGAATTTTTTTTAAAATAAAATTATTTTTATTAATGATCTTATATTTTTGACAGGAGAGCCCTATTTTCTTAGAGTATAATAAATAGGTTTTAATAGATAAAGCTGGCAACAAGTTAATTTCATCTAGGCAAACTCAATTGCAATCTTGTTCTTTTATAAGGTAAGAAAATTAAGACCAAAGTAATTTTTAATGAGCTACACATTTTAATAACTATGAAGAAATGACCTAAGATGACATATGTGCCTGAAGAAGGGGGACAGCTTAATATAGAGCCTGCCAGCCTTCAAGTCCCTTGGAGAATAAATGAACTTCCCTCGAATCAACACCGATTACCTGGAATATTCTTGTAGAGCTCAGAGATGGGCCCAGAGTAAAGTGGAAATTTGAATTTTGCTTCTTTCTTTAACTGATGAGAGGGGCAACTTCCAAGATAGAGAAAGCAAAACAAAATGGCCATAGTATTTGGGCAGGACTCATTTCAAATGCATGATCTGGAAGAAATTTCTAAACTAGACAAGAACAGGTGAGAATAGTGGGAAGAGCATTCACTTAGAATTCAAGGGAAGCAATTTGTTGGCCACACCAGCCCTCTGAGATCATGTATTAAGATGCAGAGGGGTCATGATGTGAACTGTTTGAGGAAGTGTCCCGGGGACAAAATTACAAATCTCTGAAGTTTTATCAGAGTTAATAGTAATCCAATGTACCATTAATTAGAAGGGATCTGAAAGGTCACTTATCCTAAGTCCTACATTTTATAGATGAGGAAATTGAAGTAGAGGGACATTAAATTACTTCTCTAAAATCATATAGTTCATAACTGGGAAAGATAGGATTCAGATCTAAGTTCTCTGACTCAAAAGTCAATGTGTAACCCAGTCTAGCATTACCTTGTCTTACTTTGTAGTAGTAAAAATGTTCTTTTTGTGGGCTATCTTGATATCAGGTTAAAATCTAGATAACAAGCTATTCTGTTATTGGAGTGTAGGTATATATTATCCTAATATTAATGTTCGTGACTATGGAAATCATTCTTTGAGAATCAGCGAGTTACTCTACGAGGGTTTGTTTATGGAGTGCGCTATGTATGTGTATTAAGGGTCTGTCTGATTGTGGCTCACATGAAGACAAAAACAGAGCTATAGAATTTTTTCTGCTCCATCTTTCTCCAAAAAAGACTTTGATTCCTGCCAAGATGGAAAGCAGGAGCTTGAGGTCAAAGACTTGCTACTCTATCATCTTAAAAAGAGACAGGATACCCAACTAGAATTCTTGCAAAGGTAATTTTGGGTCTAAATTTCGGTCCAGATTGCTATTAGAGAAGGAATGCCACAAGCCGTATATCCAGGGTTTGGTCCCCTTCCTACCAAATTTCAATTTTACAATGAACATACATAGCAGACAGTAAATAAATTGATTTCTCCAAATAGATAGAAAAGAAAAAATTAGAGGAAAAAGTATACATGAGAATCTATACCAGATATTATTAAGGGTGAAAGAAGTCTCTTAATGGAGCCAGATAACTCAGCTCAACCATGAGAGAGAATCCCAGATCTCACCCAACAGGAAATTCCCTGAAACAAGCTGGGAATGGGAACATGATCAAAATATATGCTTCCCATGTCAGCTTCTTTCCTAATTCTCTTCAGGCACTTGAAAAGTCTTGAATGGTGGATTCTCTCATTCTCATTCTCTCTGTCTGTCCCTCTTTCTGTCTCACTTTCTCATTTTCTCTCTTTGTCTCTCTGGGTCTCTGTGTGTCCTTCCCCCTCCTCTTCTACTTCTCCCTCCCTTTTTCCCTCTTTACCTCTCTCGCTCCCTCCCCACCTCTCTTTCTCTTAATCCCCCCCCCAGAAAACCAGGATCTTAAGCTTTCACCAACTCCACCCATCCTGAAGACATAAAGCATTGAATAATCAACAATGAGCATAACCACATAATTGGCCCTTTGAGTCAAGTATTATTATGTGGTATAAGAGGAAAAGGGAAAGGGAGGGGGAGAGACAAAGACACACAGAGAGAATTTCAGATTTCAAGAGAGAGGGCAGGACCTGAAATCAGGAAGCCCCAAATCCTGCCCTACATACTCAGGGTCTTAGATTTAAAGATATAAGCTTATAGGCAATAAATGAATGTCTCTGAGCATGTCATTTAACCTCTTAGACTCAGTTTCTCCTAGTACCTAAATTACAGAGTTGTTGGGAAGATCACATGAGATATGTCACGTATTAACCTTAAAGTACCAAATAAATGTTAACTATTATTACATGAGGATGGTAATGTAAGTCTGTGCATACATAGTTAGAGTTAATAGAATTTTTTAATGAATAAATGTCTAAATTTTCATAAATCTTTGAAAATGGGAATTGCATGTCTGTTCCTTATCCCAATCCTCGTTTCCTCTGACATCACATATTTATCAGTATTATTTAATTTAAGACATTGATAATTTGACAGCTGAGTAGTATAAATCCAGAAGCAGTTGCTCAATTACATGCTGTGAATGGCTGATAGAAAAAGTTTGGTCTCTGTGTACACTAGGCCTGAGTTACCAGGACTGACTTACTTATGTAACCACAATAATATAGAAGGGATATTTTTTATGTTAAAAGTAAAAGGAATATCTGTGTTGCCTAGGACCTATTAGCTCAAAATAACCAGCCCTGGTCTGTGGCAGTGACAAAAATCAGAGAGTCGAAGCTCAGTTGGTGCTATTTCATAAGCATTTGGCTGCTACTGAATCCCTAGCTTTATAGTAACTTACTCTGCATTTCAGAGCATGTGATGTGAAGACTTCTAATGCCTCTGAATCAATTCCTAGGAATGTCACGGGGTCTACATTGGCAAATAAAGCCCTTTATGATCTGGCTCCATTCTGCCTTTTTAGAGTTGTTAGAATGACTCTTCTTCCCTCAGTGCTACTATATTGCACTCAACCTGGTTTTCTTGCTGTTCATCTTATATATTTCCTGTTCCTCTGCATTTCCATAGGTTATCCAGTGCCTAGAATTTCCTCCCTCCTAATATCAGCCCTATAAAGAGTTGTTTCCTTTTAAAATCATCACTTGAGATAATTATACTCTTTAACTTTACATCTGTTGGAGACTTTAAAATCTCCAACAGAAAGCCTTTTCTAATTCTCCAACTACTAGTGCTCACCTACTCCCAAAGATATTTATTTATGTAAATACTGTTTCCTTGCATTAAAATGTAAACTACTGGAGGAGGGCAGGAAGTGCTTCATTTTTTAAATTTTTATCCCCAGAACTTAACACTTACCATGTGCTTCTAAATTTTTTCTTCAACTTTCCCTCCTGCTTCTTGTTGACTATGGTCCCAAGCCTATACCTTAGGTGGAGTTTACCATCCACAGTGGTACCACAGTGACTGGTGAATAAGTGAATGAATGAATTAGTAGCCTCAGTAGCACCAAGAGAAAGCATAGCCTACACTCAAGCAAACAACCCTGGACATCCCCTCACTACAATGATGATAGAAGGGAAAAGCCAAGACTGAACCCTGTGTCCTGCACCCCTGTCCTGTATTTTTCAATAATGACAATTTTCTCTATTCACCAAACTTACATGCACCGACAACTTTCCAACCTTACCCACTTTAGCAGTTCTACACATGAGTAAGAAGATCCATCACTCCATAGAAAATCACCTGTTGTATCCCTTCCACCCAGCTTCAAACCTCCCCCCCCCATTATCTATACTGTGGCAGTTCTTGCCACAGTGCTCAGTTCTTTTTCCAACTTTAACTTCTCTGTTCCTCTTCTTTGCTCCCATCTCGAGGCCTTACATATGAAACAGAGAACATTTTAAGAAATTGAGCACTTGGCTCAATACTCTCAACTATCAAGTCCTTTGCCCCCAACCATGACATATGGCTTATTCTCTTCCTTCTCATTCTCCCAATAATATGATTTCTTCTCTCTCCATAATACAAATAGCTCAGGACTGCAGTCACAACGTCCAAATCCTGATTGTTACTTTTCCTATTTAAGTGTTTAGTGGACTTCAAGAAATATCTATCAAGAAATATTCATTCAGTGGTTCTTAGTGGCTAATATTTCAGGACAAGTCAGAAGGACATTTTATATTGAAAAATAAAAGACCAATTGAAGAGTACTTCCAAGTATATAATCAACATTAGTCTGTTACTGCTGTCTTAGGAAAGGTATTTCAAGAAATATCAAATGCAATTTTAGAAATTTGGCAATCAGTTCAGTCCTGTTGAAACTCTTCATATATTTTGATTCTAGTTATTATTCAAATGCTTGTCAAAGTCTTTATGAGACATCAAATTTAATATTCATAATAATCCTCAAGGTAGCATAGAGGTCAAAGTAAATAAGTCCATAGATCTTAGAAAAACTAGGAAGAAATCAGCCTGGCAACTCTGATTTGTTCTCTCATTAAGCACAAAAAATGTTTTCCTTAAATTATCCCTCCTTTTCTAGAATAAAACGAATGATAAAAGATAAATTCTTCAACTAATCTTGTCTTTTTTATACTACCATTCACAAGGAAAATGAACAGTAAGATAAAGGAATATAGTTTAGGTATAGTTAACATAGTAATGAAAGATTTAAAGAAATTATTCTTCCTAGATATGGTGTGAATGTGTTACTAATTAAAGTTGTTGACCAAGACCAGAAGACCTTTTCTATGATTAAAATGTCCTTGCTAATGTATGAACCTTATAAAAGTTTAGAAATGATCTCGTTAAAATTTTCAAAGTAAATTTTTTTCCATTTTCATTACTGAGCATTATCTCATGAAAAAATGTATAGTAAACATGCAAGGACAAATTATGTAAAATGAGGTATTTCCTGGTAGTAAATTGAATATTCTCAGGATGCTAGGGAACCCTTTCACAGCAAAGTGATTAATGTTGAAAGAGAGAAAAAAAATATATTGTTCAAGAACTATGACTCCCTATTTCCAGTGGAACATAAGCTCCTTTGTGTTTGAGATTTATTTTTCTTCTTTGCATTCTCAGTGCCTTGCCTATGATTAGTTATTAGTCATTGTTTACTGGATTAACTAAACTGATTTTTAAAAATTCTCCATGATCTGGATCTATCTTATTTACTCAATTCAGTTCAACACTGTTTGTGCTCCTCTACCTATTCAACACTACTTCTCCCACTCCCAGTGCACACCAGCTGCTCCAGTCAGATTGATTGATATGTCATGATTAGTCCTCTCTTCCTTCCTTTCCTCAGTCTAAATTTTACATCTAGAATCCCCCTCCTCAATTGATCTATCCAAATTCTACCTATCTTTCAAAGCCCAGTCAGAGTCCTGCCTTCTCAGCAGAATCTATTCTGATGACAAATCTCTCTCTCCTTTGAACCACTGCAGGCAGCCCACACTGATCTTACTCTTCTCTGAACTAATGCAGTCAGTACCCACAAAGCTAAGGTTTTAATCGTTCTTTAATTGTTTCATGTGTATGTTATATCTTCTCTCTAATTAGATTCTAAGTGTTATCCCTGTTGCTCTAGAAGTATTCAGCACCATGGCTAGGGATCAGAACTCCTGCAGTTGGTTTAAGGCTGGGAGAGAAGAGGAATCATTGCAGTTGGTTGCATTTTCACTGCTCTTTCAATAGCATCTTGGGGTAACATTTTGAGGGGGTATTTTCAAGTGAAAAAATTGTTAGTTCTAATGCATTTAATTAGGCTGGGCAACTCTTGTACTTAAGGCACTTTGGATTGCTTATTAAGCAAGAATAAGACCCAGGTGAGTCTCCAGGGAATAAGAAGGGCATTCATTGCTGCGTTGCCTGAGTTTTTAAGCAGATGTTTTCCTGAAATGGCCTGACAGCTAATAAGGAAGGTCACTGGGCTAAAGTGAATTTTTAGATTTATGTGTACCTATGTGCATGTAGCTGTGCAGAGAGAGAGAGAGAGAGAGAGAGAGAGAGAGAGAGAGAATCAGTGGCAGTAGTTTCAGTTTCTGTACCTCTCAGTCCACATACAAAAAAAGGATCATTCAATGGGTCAGAAGCAGATTTACAAGGGTTCCTTGTCTGTCACTAGGGCCATTGCTTATACATGGATCTGGGCTGAAATCCTCAGTTTTATTCCCAGTGCAAGGAAAAGTTACTAGCATAGCAGAGTTTACAGCTTTAGGGAGTAAGGACCCTGGTCACAGTTCCAAGATTAAAAAGAGTGCTTGTGTTTACTTATAAACCAGTGCACAGTACAGTAGAGCAATAAACATACCTCTCTGTAATATCTGGTTGGTTTTCTGGAGCTCTCTAGACCAGCCTTTGTTTCAGCAGATTAATGACCACGAGAATAGCCAGGTGTTAAAGTCCAAATTCCTTATTGTCTCCTATCCAGGGGCCTGGGCTAGCTTGGTCTCAGTGGAGGAAATGCTGGAGGACAGACCAGTCACCAAAGTAGTGTGAAATGGAGTGAATTTTCTCCTTGGCTCCCAGAGCTTGAGCTCCTGCCTCCAGTCCTCTGTCTTCTCCAAGTCTGACTCTGGCTGAGTTTGTCCCAGTTTATATGCTCTATTATAATTAGATCATTTATAGTATACTGAGTGTAAACCAATCATTATATCACCAGGGAACCATTATTTGTGGTAAGATTAAATCAATCATACTGAACTAGAAAACTATTAATCACCATGCTAAACTAGATAACCATTGTCTTATCAATTCCACTGAATTAGCACCTGGTAAGAATCCTTGTTTCAAGTACAGAGTTCTGGCCCATAACACCTCTCTATAGATCATACCATTTTGGAGGAGCCAAAAAATTATAGCTCCCCAATATTACCTCTAGTTGCACAAAAAACCTAAAGTTTGGGACAGTGCCCCCTTAATTTGGGAAATAGAGCCCCAAGTTAACATAAAATTAAAAGTAAATAAATAGACTGGAAAATGAACAGACGACAAAAATTCTAACCAAAGAAAGATGGTGACAAAGAAGATTAAACCATGCTCAAAAGAAGACAACAAAATCAAATCCCTGTGCCTAAAGTTTCAAAGAAAAATGTGAATTGGTCTCAGGCCATGGAGGAGCTCACAATTATTTAAGAGAAGTAGAGGAAAAATTGGGAAGAAAAGGGGGAATAACACAAGAAAATAATGGAAAACAGTCAACAGTTTGGTAAAAAAAAAAAGAGAAAAAATACAAGAAAATCTCACCTTAAAAAACAGAATAGGCCAAGTGGTAAAAGATACACAAAAATCCAATGAAGAGATGAATGCCCTGAAAAGCAGAACTGGTGAAATGCAAGAAGTTATATAAAAATTCAAAGAAGAGAAGAACTCCTTAAAAAGTAGAATTGGGCAAAGAGAAAAGAAGGTACAAAAGCTCATCAAAATAAAAAAAGAATTCCTTAAAAGCTAGAACTGGGCAAGTGGAAGTAAATGACTTTATGAAACATCAAGAAACAAACAAGATGAAAAGACTGAAAAATGGATGAAAATGTTAAATATTTCATTGGGATAATAACTAATCTGTAAAATAGATCCAAGAGAGATAATTTAAGAATTATTGCACTACCTGAAAATGATAATCAAAAAAGCTTAAACATCATCTTTTAAGAGATTATCAAAGAAAACTGACCTGATATTCTAGAACCGTAGGACAAAACAGAAAATGAAAGAATCCACCAATCACCTGCTGAAAGAGATCCCCAAATGAAAACTCCCAGGAATATTATAGCTAAATATCAGATCTCCCAAATCAAGAATAAAATACTGCAAAGAAGCCAAAAAGAAACATCTTAAAAATCATGGAGTCATAGTCAGGATAACACAAAATTTACCAGCTTCTATATTAAAGGATTGAAGGACTTGAAACATGATATCCCAGAGAGAAAAAGAGCTAGAATTACAACCAAGAATTACTTACTCAGCAAAATAAAGTATGAATGAATATTCAATGAAATAGAGGATTTTCAAACATTCCTGACTAGAAAATATGACTTTCAAACACAAGATACAAAAGAAACATAAAAAGGTAAACAGGAAAGAGAAATCATAAGGATTTTGATAAGATTAAACTATTTATATTCCTACATGGGAAATTTTAAAAATTTCTCATTAGGACAGTTAGAAACAATAAACACAGATAGAAAGCAGAGGTGTGAGTTGAATGTGATGATATGATTACCTAAAGAGTGAAATTAAGAGATGAAAAAGAAGAATGCACTGGGAGACAAGGAAAGGCAGAAGTAGAATGGAATACATTATCTGACATAAAAGAGAGCTGAAAGATTTTACAGTGGAGCAGGAAGCAGAGGGGAGTTCATGAATCTTATGCTCATCAGAACTGGCTCAAAAAGGGAATGATATACACACTTAGTTGAATGTAGAAATCTATTTTACCATACAGGAAAGAAAAAAGAGAATGAGATAGTAAAAAAGGAGCTTTTGAGCTTTAAAAAATGATAAGCAGGATGCTCTCAGAAAAACATGGATTTTCATGAACTGATGCAAAGTGAAGTGAGCAGAACCAGAACACTATACACAGTAAAAGCAATATTATATGATGACCTACTATAAATAATTAAGCTATTGTTGGTAATTTTGAAGGGCTTGTGATGAAAGGTGCCATCCATTTCCAGAGAAAGAATTGATAGAGCCCAAATGCAGATAAAAGGCACTTTTTAAAGGCGGGGGATGTCTTTTCTTTGTTTCACAGAAAGACGTGTGGAAATATGTCTGTATGGTTACACACGTATAATCTATGCCACATTGTTTGCCTTCTCAGTAGGCAGTAAGGGAGACAGGAAGGAGAGAGAATTTGGAACACAAAATTGGAGGAAAGAAGAATGTTAAATTTGTTTTTATAAATTTAATTTGGAAATTTTGAAAAATTCAGAATTTGGAAAATTTGGGAAAAAAATAAAATGTTAAATAAGATTAAAAATAAATAAATAAAGCTAACCTGACTTCCATGTGACCATTTGAGCCAGATCTATAGGCATTTCCTCTCTCCCATTCAATCTGTGCCATCTTTAATGCCATATGTTCTGTATAATCCTAATCTCAGTTTCTTCATCTCTAAAATGAGATGTTAGACTAGACAGTCTTGGTTTCTTCAAAGAGCCTGTAATCCCATGAGTACTGATCAGTGCAGTTGAGCCAACATCACTTCTTACCTGGATTACTGTAATAGTCTCACAACTAGACAGTACCTTCAATGTCAGCCCTCCATTCTATCCTTTGTGAAGATCAGAGATCTAATTCTGTCATTCCCTTGCTGAAAATCCTTTTCAGGCTCCCTGTTGACTATAGGACAAATACAAATTCCCTAGCCTGATATTTAAGACTGTCAACAATTTGCTTCTATCTACTTTATTTCACACAAACTTCTTGCTGCTCAACTTCATCTAATTAAAATACTTCTGTTCCCTCAGGGGCCAGCTTGGATACCATAGATGAAAGGGATCTCTCCCTCTTCAAAGCTCCTCTTTGCCTTTATTGTACCCTAATTTCTATACTTGTGTCTATGACACATTCGCTTCCAGTCTGTGAGCTCTGTACCCTGAAAGTGATAGACTTTTATGGGTGAAGTGCCAAAAGACCTGGACCCTGAAGAAACAGTATTTTAACCAATAAGGATGGAACATATTCCAGGCAAGGATACATTCGTGGAAGAAAGAACAGTGAAAATAAGTGGGAATTCAAATTTGTGATACTGAATACAGCTATAGGAAAATCCTTAAATGTGACCACAAAGTCGCGGTTCAGTGGAGCCTCACTCTCCATGACACCATTTTGGAGTTTCCTTGATAAATATAGTAGAGTTGTTTGCCATTTCCTTCTTCAGCCCATTTCACAGATGAAGAACTGAGGCAAACAGAGTTAAGTGACTTGCGCAGGTTTACACAGTAAGGCTGGATTTGAACTCATGAAGATAAATCTTCTTAATCCCAAGCCTTTTTGATGTGATTTTTTTTAAACAGCAAAATAATTGTATAAATATATTTACATATATTATATTTAATATATAATTTAACATGTATACCATATATTGGATTGCTTGCCATCTAGAGGAAGGGGTGAGGAGGAAGGAATACAGATTAGTACAAATTAGAAGTAATCAAAAAAGGGAATCGAAAGAGAATTAAGCAGGAACCAAGAAAGGCTTCTGGTAGAAGGTAGAATTTTAGCAAGTTTGTTTTAGCAGAAATTTTAGCAAGTCTGTTTTTAGCAGAAAAGACAAGAAGTGGAGATTAGGGAGACCATTCTAAGAGTGGGGAACAGCCAATGAAAATGTGCAGAATCAGAAATTAGGGTGTTCTATTCAAGAAATAGCAAAGAAACTGCTGTCATTGGATTATAGGGTGTGTTTTTCTGGGATGAGGAAAATAAGGTATAAAAAGACTGGTAATGGTGAATGGGGGGAGCAGGTTATAAAGAGTTCTGACTACCATAAGATTGGGAACTTCTGGAACTTACTGAATAGAGGATGACTTGATCAGATCTGCATTTAGGAAGATCCCTTCACAGTTCATTGAAGAACTGATTGAAGTGAGGAAACTCTTGTGGAATTCATTCAACCAGCAGGCTACAACAATTGTGTCTGTGAGAGCTGGTCCTCTCCTCAAGCCAAAATAAACTGCAAACTATCCTCTGAAATTCTCCCCAAACATTCCCCTCAATCTGCCTTTGTTAAAACTGTTGCAAACACCCAGAATGCTCTCTTCTTCTTCGCTCTTTATTTAGGACACATCTTTCCTCCATGGCCCAGCTCAGCTCCTGTGTCTTCCTCTGTGTATTCCTCTGTGTATTCCTCAAACCCCATCCCATTCAATCTAATTCCTATAGACAGTGTCTATGTGATTCACTTAAATAACTATATATTGCTTTGTGCCATGTCATATTTTCATGTGTATTATCTGTCTCCCAAATAGGTCATAAAAGTCTTAGAGGAATGAGGCCCCAGTTATATTTTTCTGTGTTTTAGACACCTCACTTGGAAAATGCTCCATAAATGTTTGTTGATAACAGTGATTACTCCACTATGAATTTCTGCAACATTCCATCTCCTGTCTTTCAGTTTTCATTTTAACTGTGCTCCACACATCAAATGTGCATTTTTCATCTCTACCTCTTAAGATTACTAATTTCCTCAAAGTTCAGCTCAAAACTCAACCTCTTAAATGAAAATTTTCCTGATTTCCCTGATGCTAGCATATCATTCCCCAACTAAAAAAATCCCTTTCATTTTGTATATATTTCCTATATCCTTTATGTGATCATATTGTTTCTCCCTGTATAATATAAGTACTTTGAAAAGAGGGACTTTTCAATTATATCTTTATATCTCCAGCATTTTACCTACTGACTGGCACATTAATACATCATATTACTTAATACATATTGATTAAACTGACATTGCTATGAGAGAGATGACCTAAACAATTGAATTAAATTACTATTTTAGAACAGAGACAAAGAACAAAGGCTATTTGTTAATTAAGTGACTGTGATATAGCAGGTAGGCTGAGCAGTACCTTGGAAATCACAAGTTCTATTTCTGAATCCCATTTCTGATCACTGTTTGATCAAGATCAAACAAGAAAAAATTTTGATAATCAAGTTCCTCATTATTAAAATGGAACTGACTACTTAACAATGAACCAAGTTGCTGTAAGGGAAAGGCTGGGTGCAGTGAGGACATTAGAGAGATAAATACAGAGAAACAGTGAAAGAAAAATAGATAGAGAAACAAGGTACAGAGAGAAGCAAGAAGCTAAAGGATTTACTAGTTAAGTTAGGGAAACATTCAAAAATTTAAAACTATGTAAAACAATGAATGAACAAATGCTAGATCAACAAATTATATATGTCATGGGAAATCAGAGCATTATGATCTTGACTTCACCCCAAGAGATATTACCATGGACCACACTAGATAGTTCACTTATCAGATTTTAGCTATAGTATCTCGAGGTATGAGCAAAGTCCAAGTTACAAGACAAAAGTAAAATTACTGTGAACTAGCATTGTCAGGGAAGACTTTGTGGAGAATAAGGGACTTGAGTAAGAAGAGAATAAGGTGACTTTCTTTTCTTAGCTGTGAAACCAAAACATTTCCCCAAAGTTATTTCAGTTAAAAAAAGCCTCAGGAAAAATTTTTTAATAATCTGGGGGAGTTGTTTTTTCAACTTTATCTCATTTGAAATACTGTAAATTCAGCCTTCCTTGTGGATTACCTTAATTGTTCTAGCAGCAAGCCTTTTCTCAACTCAGGCTCATAAACTACTTAACAAGCTTTTGTAGAATAAAGTGTCAACAGCTTTTTTTCTTTCTTATGTACTTATTAAGCACTGCCACTATTTGTCTGGTGAGACAAAAGAATAAGGCCACCTGCTAACACCATTTGGCAGCAGACTGAGGATGGCTTGCCAGCTCATTCTTTCTCTGATCTCAGATATAGTCCTGAAAATCCTGTTCTATTGCCATGGCTCTTAATGAATTTTAAAATGATTTTACAGTTGATAATTGTGACTTTGTTTCTCTTCTTTGAACCTCACAAAACCAGAAGCTTGGTATTTAAAAGACAGCATTTTACATTTCTGTCTTTTTATAATGCAGTATTCTGCAGGATACTAGAAATACAGGGAAAAGTTTTTATTGCATAATTGTTGAACACCCAAAGAGCCCATTAGGTGCTCTTTGCACCTAGTACAAAGCCCCGTAAGCCCTTCCTGAGGGCCCAGGATGGTAGCCATGACATACACAGAGAGCTTTCAAAGAAGTGCTCCTGTGAAAGGCAAGATGTGAGTATTATTTCCAAGTTTCTCTTTTTAATTTTGAGTCTTTCATAACTGTTGAACAATCATGCACTCCCTTGTTATCCTACCCTTGTCATGAGATCCCCCATCACCACCACACTACACCTCCACCCCGCCCCGGGAATGCTGAGTGGAGTCCCTGTTGAGAACTAGAGAGGATGGTTTTACCAAATGGGCAGGGATGAAGGGATTGTTAGCTATACCTTAGAGGAACTAACCACATCACTGAGATCAAATATCTGTTCTTGTTGTTGTAATTATTTGATTGCTAGAATTGAAATAATCTTTTGGGGAAAGACATACGCCATTTGAATGTAATTGCTAAACACTGTCAACAATTTGAAAACTCTTAGGGGGATTCATTCAGGAGAACACTATAGCTTTAATGATTTGAGTTTTTTGTCAGTTAACTTGTTTGGTTAACTTTACATTATTCTGGCAATTTTCTTTAACAGCTTTCTTTATTCTGATCAATTTCTATTACATGTGAAAATAGACTGAAAAACTCAATCATGGACCTTAAATTATAAATGGTTTATAGGTTATATCATATATATATATATATATATATAAAATATAACATATATATTATATTATAAAATGGACCTAACCATAAAACCTACCCTAGATTCAAGACATACTTTGCATCTTCATGCACTCAAAGCCACAATTTAGCTTAGAACAAAGCACTTCCACTGATGCTTTTATCAGATTAAACATAGGACAAA